>NC_090933.1:821420523-821724411 GCF_040938575.1 Ambystoma mexicanum
GAAACAAAAAGGCTGTCAAGTCCCCAAACCCAACTCAAAGTGGACATTTCGGGAATAATACGTTAAAAAATGAAAAGGTTATTATGAAAAAAAAAACAGTTTGTTTTTAGCCTACTCCCATTCATTTTCTAATAGAGAAAAAGTGCAATTTTTGAACCACTGTAGCATGAAAACCGCTGGCCATTTTTGGACTAAATCAGAAAACACTTGGGCATAAAGTGTTGACTTAATTTCCATGACTGGTTTGGGGTAAATACATCCAGTAGTTCTAAAAATATTAGACAAAGAAGGGGGTGCCCCCTGCTCCAGAAAACCTTTATATCGGCCTTGGTGCTTTGCATCAGAGAGGCTCAGAGAGGCTAGTAACCTTTGACTTGCTGGATGGATTTAGATGAAATTTTCCAAACAAAACATTTGTCAAGTGTCTCTCTAAACTGGACATTTTGGGAGCAATACATGAAAAAATTAAAAGGTTATTAAGAAAACAAAAAGCACCGTTTGTTTTCAGCCTAGTCCCATTCATTTTCCAATACAGAAAAAGTGCAGTTTTTGAACCGCCACAGCACCAAAATGACTGGGCAGATTTGGACTAAATAAGAAACAACTTGGGGACTGGTTTGTGGTAAATCCATCCATGCGTTCGTTTTTAAATTATTAGACAGAGAAGGGGGTTCCCAATGCTCCTGAAAACCTTTATATATCGGCCTTGGTGCTTTGGATCCGAGTGCCTAAGAGAGGCTAATAACTTTTGACTTGCCTGATGGATTTGGATGAACATTTCCAAAGAAAATGTTTGCAAAGGACCCTTCGCCAACTGGAGATTTTGCTAACAATTTAAAAAAAGAAAAAGTTGTTAAGAAATCATAAATCCACAGTTTTCAGCCTGCTCTCATTTGTTTTCCCATAGAGAAAAAAAGCAATTTTTGAGCAGCTGTAGCACAAAAACCGTTGGGCTGTTTTGGGCCAAATACAAAACAATATGGGTACAAAGTGTTGACCTAATTTCCTTCACTGGCTTGGATTAATCCATCTAGTAGTTTTTAAAGTATTCAAGACATGGCAGTGCCTCCTGCTTCTTAAAAACTTTATATAGATCGGCCTTGGTGCTTTGCAGCAAAGATGCTTTACGGAAATGAAATTCTGCCAACTTTTGTTTATGCAAGCGATTCCCACGATAATACCAGGAGAGCCAAAAATGAAAGATCTCAAAATGCTATTTGGAGGGGGAAAAAGGATGCCATCAACTTTGGAATGAGCCCCCCGATGACCTTGCCGAGTGTAATAACATTCTCGACTTCAGAAAGAGACTCAAAACATGTCTTTATGTTGTCACTCCTGATTGTTTTGAACGACAGCGCTTAGATGGCTTGGCATATCCATAGGTGCGATGTAAATACCAATACCAATAGCAAGCACATCAGGCTAGAGGTGGGGAGTGGGAAAGAAGACACCATATGAAGTTGGGGATTTGGAGGTGGGTTGGGGAGCCAGTCATGGCTAGAACATTTTCATTGTATCTGGGGAAGACCTTGGTAATCTTACGAGATTCCTGCTGTCTTCCCCAGAAACGTCCCAAGATGCGCTCAGAAAACAAATTGCATCACACAAAGCAATGAGCGATAGGGGTAATGGGAGAGGATTAGGGAGGGAAAACAATTGAGTGGTGTGAGGTTGCCTGAAAAAATAAGGGGGACACATGTTCAGTGCTTGTAAGGATGGGGAAGACTTTTTAATTCCGAGCATTCTTTCCTGTTATCACAGGAATCAGTGAACCACCATTCTACCACAGGAATTTCTGTTATTGGAAATGATTACTGTGAAATTACTGTAAGAGTAAAAAGTTAGGTAAAGAAAAGTTTAACATCTGCAGCACCTACATATACTGGGCATGGTTCAATGGGTGTTTGGTAACAAACTAATGGTGTGACCTGGTCAGTGGTCATGGCTAGTTGGCCCAAACAATAGCTATTCGTGAAACATGTACAGAGGCCAAGGCTGAAGGACATAGCTAGTGAGACCTCAAGAAACTATGCACCATGTACAGAGGCCCCGACTGAAGGGCGTGGCCACTGGCCATGGCTTTAATCACTGGCCATGGCCAAAGGATATTTTTATAGAATACCCTTACTTAGAATTATTATAATATATCTCAATATATAAGAGCATGTACTTTGTTTTACGTGTGTTTTTTAACACTTCTCATTTAGAAAACAATACATTCATATACTATTTTTTATAAATCTGTACATTTAGCATTTTACTAACAATCAGGATTCAACATGTTTCTATTTCTATTTCCATCTATTACTATTATCATTATTCTATTGTATATACATATTATATTATCTTACAAATATCTACATTTGCCACAATCATGTACATTCTATGCAATGGACTATTTTAATTGCTTGCTATTAAATGAAAGTACAGGTATTAGATTTTAAATGTCATCCTTAAGTAAATACTACAAATGAATGCTCCACAACTACTCATATAATACAGGCATACCCGTCTATTGTTCTTTGTCATGTTCTTATACTTCTTAAGTATACTGAAATAGCATATGTACCAAGAGAGTGACTTCTTGAAATGTGGTTTTACTGTTATTAAAGGATAGTTCCGGGACTTTTTTTTTATTGTCCCTACGGTTCGGCCATGTGTTTTTAAGCATAAATCGGTAGATCGTAGAAAACTTTCCTATGGACCTTACCCGACTTTTCGTCCATTAACGCACTCGAAATCAGCCGCCATTTTGTGATAATCCTATCATTTCCCCCCATCGACCTGGCTCACCTGCGTTTGCGGCACTAAATCATATCCCCCGCCCCTGAAACAGACTTTATCAAAACATTCATATTCCCCGCCTCTATCCGTGATGTGACTGTGCTGCGTAGGCAAACGCGCCCAGGCGTCTTCTACGCGAGACCCAGAAACCAACACAGATCAGCTCACAACACAGCGTGCCACAATTCGGAATATGAAACTGTACTTTTAAATCAAACCGCAAGATTGTAAATTTGGTAAAGTACATTTATTTGACATCAAATGTTTAGAGAATATTCAGCGATTTGCATTTTTATTTGCTCTCGATCCAAAATAGTTCGTCTTGAGGCAAGCGATGTTCGTGTGCAGTACACAGGGTGTTGGTTTACGATAAAATAAGCTCTTCGGTCGCACAGATAATCGCATGGCTGTTCCAACAACGAGGCACTAGGCCACCGCAACGGTATGTATGTTGCATCTAGCCATTAGTACCGCGTAAGGGCATACTTGTACTTGGCGATAGTCCCATAAAATGGTCAGGGTGGTAACGTTGTTCACGCGGAGAAGCAACTGGCGGTTGTAAAAGCCATCCGCCGGTGTCTGGTACTCGTGACACAGACAATAATGAAGGATGTACCTGTTTTAAAAACATAAAAAATGAAATTAGTCTCACCATCAGATCTTTATTAAAATTATTCATTTTATATATTAGGTCGGGAAATTATTTCATAGCTAGGACAGTGCAACTGGGTATTATACGTCATTTCCAGTAACCCACCCCCTCTCCTCCACCTTTTTCAGAGCCGCCTGAGCGCCAGTGGACCACTTCGTCACTGATATGATATAATATGGCATTTGCAACGCGCCTATACACAAGTGTTTCAAGGCGTGGCGAGGCAGGGAGGGTGGGGGGGGAACAAGGAGAAGACAGACAACGATCCTACTAGGCCAGGTGTCATTCAGATCGCGCAAGTGCAGGGGTAGGGGGAAGGTAAAAGTGCAAGGGGAAGGGGAGGGGGGAAGTGGAGTACAAGGTAAGTAGCATAAAATAATAAATACATAGGGCCAGCTGGTGGCGAGTGCAAGGTAAGTGCAGAACAAGTGCTGGGAAGGGGGGGCTGTAGGATACTGAGACAGTCCCCCAGTGCAGGGGTTGACAGGGAGGCAGTGCAGGTGGAGAGTGGAAGGGCCCAGGACCGTGGTCGCAGACAGTGGACCAGTTGTAGCAGGGGAGAGGGAGAGAGGAAGCAGAAGCAAAGAGGAAGGTTTTGAGGTGCTTCCGTAAAAGGAGATGGTTCTCGTCAAGATAGTGCGCGGTACAAAACAATATGCCACATAGAACGAACAAGTACAACTTAACCCGTCTTTAAAGCTACTGTATAGTAATTAAATTGCGGTATAAACTCATCTAAAGAGTTACTTACATTATATTTGCATTTTCCATTGTGTCTGTGCGTAGGGCAGCCCCGAAATACCACTCCTTCTATGCCAACGTTATTTCTTCTAATGAACGAACATTAAATGGCTATCGTTTATGAAATTTTATTCATTATCGTTTCTTACGTTATTGCACCACACCCCCAAAAAGAAGTCTTTCGGGATGGTCCCGGCCTGTCAAGGTCAAATAACAATAGAACCTTATACTGAGTTGTGGGCCATTCCGGCACCCGAGCAAAAAATCAAAGCAGCTGACCTTCACTTTGAACGAGCACACATTCCTAGTTAGCTACATTCAGTGTAAGGCCATCTCACAGGACTTGAAATTTACACTCCATCTTTGCATTTTGTCTGCGTGCTTTGCAGCCCCAGAGAACCATAAATACGGAGACATTCTATATTTTTTGAAAAATGATTTATATTACTGTTGGTTTAATTTAATTCGCAAATGAACAAGGTTGGATAGACACATTGCATGTACACTGAGCAATCACTTTTATTTACACAATACATAGCTACACATATTCAATGGGCCTGCGACATGAGGAGACTCAAGAGCAAAGTCACAGGTGACACCCGGGTGGTTCGCACTACTGCACGGTGAAGGGAGGGGCAAGGGTGGAGAGACACATTGCATGTACACTGAGCAATCACTTTTATTTACACATTACATAGATACACATATTCAATGGGCCTGCAACATGAGGAGACTCGAGAGAACAGACAATCAAATTACAATCATTTAAACCGTGATGTGTATTTCTCAATGAGCTCTGCTTTAGGTGGACATGGAACAGAGGCAATGTTGGGTGGCAATGCAGTTGTCCCCTGCACAGGTTCGTTCACAACTCCATGTATGTGCCTATCTAGGACATCAACAATAAGTCTCTCAATAAACTCATATTGCATATCCTCAAACACTGGTTTGATCACCCATTGTTTACTTCTTTTAGTGAAGGCCTTATTGTAGCGAAGCGTCCCTAAAGTTCCGGTCGTCCTACTTTGTTGACGGCCAACATTATGGTTATGTGCCAAGACCGCTAGAAGAGTCCGATTTATCATGCCCTCCATGCCAAAATGCAATCGTTTTGGCCTGTACTTTAGGCACATATTGTGGAACACCTCCAAATCTCCTGTGTGGCAGAATTCCGTGAGTCCCCTCAAATCTCTTGTTATAGTTTTATCAAATACAATCTTTTCAATGGCTTTGTGAGTGGGTGATGAAGGAATCAACCACTTCTTCTTCCGTGCCTCCTCTGTGGACAAATGGCCATGTTCACAATTGTGGAAATGTTGGTTTGTGGTCCAGCTGTGAACGTTGCTACAGTGTAGCATTACTGACCGCCATTTTTCCAGTAGAATTTCCAACGACCCTTCACATGTTTTTGAGCTCCACCAAAGATGGTTGCTGATTGACTTGGACCACTGTGAAATACCTTGCATATCTTTTTTTTTACCTGCAGCCGACATTTTTTTATTGATTGTTTTTGCAAGATGCCATACGTCAAATTGGTGATTTATATTTTTGTACTCTTCTCTCATTGTCTTGGCAATTGAAACATGTCTGTCCGTGGCTATCAGGTCGATCACCATTCCCCGCGATTGTAGTTCTTGCAATGATGCTACAAAGCCAATTTTCTCCATGGCCACTGAGGATGTACTTTGTGAAACCTGCACGACCACCGAACTCACAATTTTCTTACTTTCCATGTCCTGAAAGTGGTAGGTGCAGTACTTGGCTGAAAATCCTGGGCTGTCGCACTGTCCATCACCGGCTAGCCTGAACCGTTTGCCCGCGAATGTACTTTCAATAGACATTTTTTCCATTCTCCAAGCTTCGCTAATGGCTGGAAATAGATAATCGGTTTGGTATTTGTAGAACTGAGTTTTCGCAATGAAATGGATTCCCACAAACTGAAAGAAATACTCTAACTTTTTAAAACTTGAACCACTAAAAAGTGCGGCCGCTGCACAAAGTAGATTGCCTGCTGGCAGTTGCCCCAGCATGGGTTGTGCAGACCATGAGAACGGATGATATTGTGTACAGGTGGCATGTATTTTAAGGTTAGTGCCTCGAATTGCACGAGTCACATTAATCAATGGCTCCCCACATACTTCCCCACCAACCGAATGCCCACATTTCATCTTAATAATAATATCAATCAAACAACTATCGAATACAATGAATTTGGCCTCTTTCCTTATACTGTCACTCTGCATCCCAGCTGGTTCGGCCTGTAACGTTGAGGACATGTCACTCACATTAAAGGTACAATCTCCGATATCGTCTTCCGCTATGTTCAGTGATATTGATGGTGTTTCATTGTCGTCCATTTCATTCTCTTCCATTGCAACATCTGTTCCTTCTCCGGCGATGGGAGAATAAAACAATTTCTTCAACTTTTCGCGGTCTTAGTTTTTGCGGGTGTGGATTCTGTGAATTGATCTCCGACTGCATCCGAACTACTAGGAGGACATTCACTATCAATGGCTGGTGGTGGTATAGCTCCGTTGTCAATCACTTCATATTCTTCCCATTGGCACGATGCATCTCCAGTCTCAAGTCCCTGGCAAAAGGTTTGACAAGCAACATCTCTCGTTCGCTTCACTGTCTGTGTAGATCTAGTTTGTACATCCACTCGCAACTAGAGGACAGATTGGAAAAGGGATGTTCAGTTTAAACACAACTTACAGTATTGAACTATTAACAGTGAAAAACAACATAATATACTGACCAGGACACTAACCTTCTTTTGCTTTCTTTTCTTTGAAACTTTCTTGCCTCGAACTTCAACATCTGGACGCTGTTGCTCCGACTCGTGTGTGCATGTCTCCACTTCCTCTTGCGCTGCAACGACTATATTTTCATAAGCACATCCATCACGCACTGACGCTCCATCGACTCCCTGAAACATCGAACTTTCATTAGTATGATTAATAATATTGAAAACACAAAATGTACTTGGGGACCAATACCCACGTACATCTCAATAGCAAAACACGAATTAACGCATTGTGTAGAACATTCAAACGACAATTATTCACGCATTGTTGATCTAGTTAGATGGAACTGTCAAGATCCATACCTCGGGCTCCGCATAGACTTCCATTGATGATATTATTGAAGATGACGCTTCAGCAACTCCCTGAAACACAGTAATTGCATTAGTATGGTTTTCTATTTTGTTAAAAAGAACATAAACTTTGTGCAGGCATCAACGGCTCATCTAAATAGACCTGCACAAATGATCAGTTGTCTAAAATAAATAATGGATATCTAAATATGATTCGATTTGCTCGATCGTTGGAAGTGTCACCACCCAGAGATCTGCATCACTACTAGGGGTGATGTTCTTGTAGAAGAAGCTCCGTCATCTCCCTGAAACATAGTACTTGCGTTAATAAAGAAGGAAGTATAGCGGATGTAATCACGTCATATGATCTCGCTTGATCGAACTGTCAGTATCCATACCTCGAAATGCATAAGAACATCAAGGGACGCTGTAACTGCGGTGCACACTTCTGCAAGCTGTTGCGCCGACCCGTAACTGCATGCTCCCCCTTCTTCTTGGACTAATGCTCCATCGACTCCCTGAAACATAGGACTTTCATTAGTAATGAACACAATATTGAAAAAAGAAGACACATAGGAGGGCGACGACAGAAGGACATATCAATGGCTAAAAACGAAAGAAACATTGTGTGTAACAATCACGCTACAAGAATGCAAGATCTGATGATCTCCATCGATGGAACTGTCCGGAAACGTACCTCGAGCATCTGAGTGACATCAACGGTTATCGTCAATGCGTTGGACTCCTCAGCATCTCCCTGAAAGACAGTACTTGCATTATTTTGGATAACAATAATTATAACTGAAAACAAAGACTAGAGGACGAGTACTAGGGTGTACCATTAGGTAAAATAATTACACGATAAATTAAAACTATTGATTTACATGCCTAAAACAAGTCAGTGGCAGAATAGCTAAGTAAGATTACCCGATAGGCGCTTGAAGTGGCTGATGACTGCAATAACGACACGGATGGAGAATCTTCCGCCTTCATATTGAGTGGATACATAAATGGGGAAATTATTGTTAGCTAATGCTACACACTACCGCAAGGCCGAGAGCTAAATCCGTAAACTTGACTCACCAGTGGAGGGATGTGGACGAATAGAGTGGGAATAGCGGTTGAGAGCAATTTTCGCGTCGCTCGCGGTGTTTTCTTCTTTATTAGCAATGATGTCGAGTACATGTCTGAGCTAAAGTGCCTGCTGCAGATGCGGTATCGATCACCCCCCTTGTCCGCAAAGACTTCTAGGACTCTACTTTCAAGCTCAGACGGTGGATATCCGCAATATCGGACCCATTCTCTTATCTGATCTATTGTCTTAGGGAAAACATGCATTATAGTACCTTCAGATTTATTATGGGTCTTCGAAGGGCAACCGCCAATGGAACAGGCAGGCATTGTGGAAAGTTCTGAAAAGTAAAGATCAACAATTCTCTAGGAATACCAATGTGTTAAAAAATTAAATGACACATAAAAGGTTCAATGCAAGGTTCGTTTTGGTTCTTGGAACTATACACGTTATTCACATGCGGATAAGTATTTGAATAACTTTAAAAAAATAGAAAAATAATTTGACTAAACTCAGAACATGTGACTAGTTCCTTGCATGTACTGTCTTGAACGAAAAGAAAACATGGATGCAATTTGATGACTACTAGCAAATAGATATAAATTAAAAAATTGGACGCAAAATGATTATGGTACATGGCCTTACCTTGACGAACAAACAGTTAGATGCAGGGATCAGAGTAGTTTCTTGTCGTAGAACAGGGAGCAGTTCACAGGTTGCAAACTGACGAGTTTGCTCGAAGTGGTCACGGAAGTTCACAGAGACGAAGAGCAGATAACCAGCACCTTCACGGGTTGACTAGCAAAGCGCAAAGAAGTTCTCATTAGAAATATGAAGTGGGTTATAAAGAATTCGAAACAGGGGTGTGTTTGTGAATGAATGACGTGTATATGTCGTGGCATTATGCGGTTTGCAGGGGGGCGTCCAGCGTGAGGGGGGATGCTTGGCAGGAGACACGGGGTCTGGAGGTAGACATGGGAACAACAACCCATGCTCTATAGACCACTTTGAAGTGTACATGGTCTTTGGCACCTCTTGGCCTTTATCGCTCCCTGACAGCTCCACTTGCCAGCGCAAGTACCCCGGTGCGAACTGCCTTTGATAGGGCGGGGGGTGGATTGGGGCGGTGGTCGTGCAGACAAGACACAGGAAGACTCGTGAATGGAGACACACTTATGTGGATTGCAGGGGGGCGTCCAGCGTGAGGGGGGATGCTTGGCAGGAGACACGGGGTCTGGAGGTAGACATGGGAACAACAACCCATGCTCTATAGACCACTTTGAAGTGTACATGGTCTTTGGCACCTCTTGGCCTTTATCGCTCCCTGACAGCTCCACTTGCCAGCGCAAGTACCCCGGTGCGAACTGCCTTTGATAGGGCGGGGGGTGGATTGGGGTGGTGGTCGTGCAGACAAGACACAGGAAGACTCGTGAATGGAGACACACTTATGTGGATTGCAGGGGGGCGTCCAGCGTGAGGGGGGATGCTTGGCAGGAAACACGGGGTCTGGAGGTAGACATGGGAACAACAACCCATGCTCTATAGACCACTTTGAAGTGTACATGGTCTTTGGCACCTCTTGGCCTTTATCGCTCCCTGACAGCTCCACTTGCCAGCGCAAGTACCCCGGTGCGAACTGCCTTTGATAGGGCGGGGGGTGGATTGGGGCGGTGGTCGTGCAGACAAGACTCGTTTGCCGCAGGGCCTCACCAAGGAGAGGCCATCTAACTGCATGTAAGAGGCAGGCTGCAGGATCTAGTACATGGAAGGCAGGGGGGTGAGTTTATAAATACCTCACCCTCCCAGGAGAATATATGGGTGCAGTTCACCCTGGAGACCCATGATGCCTAGGCAGTTAGTCAGCAGCAGGCTGGCCTGTGGTGGCAAGGCGGCACGGGCCAGAGGGGGTCATCTCTGTACCCGGTGCCCAAAAGGATGATTTATTATGATCAACCATATTGATTATTTACCTATAACCATGTTTTGTATCAATAAAATCCAACAGCCTTTTATTGCCAACGCTTGAACAAAGTGGTGTGGTAAGTATTTTTGGGGGAGGAGGCAAGGCCGGGAGGCTTGATGCCAACCCGCAAAATAACATATGTATGTCTGCTGCATATGGGTTCATCGGTTATGTGGATTGAAGGTGGGCGGCCAGCGTGAGGGAGGATGCTGGCCGGAGACATGTGGTGTGACAAGACAAGGCACAGGAAGACTATTCAATGGAGACACACTAGATTCATTTAAAAAATCAAAACAACCATTGTTAAAATATATGTTGGGTTTTATTTTAGATCTTAATTTCAATTGAACATAAATAATAAACATTACACATTGTAAAGTTCCGGTTGCAGCACATCCAGGGAAAATCCGCGGTATTGTCCACTGTCGCTGGGGAAATGTTGTCTAATGGCAAGTACCGCACAGGCAGGTATTACTCTCCGAACGCGGTGTCCGAGCCTCCCGTGAAGCCACCAAGTGAAGCAACGATAGGACACCAGCCTGTACCACCTGTGAAAAAGAAAGATGCAAACTGTATTAAAATGACAAAACTTTCTTATCAATGTCGATTCAGGTAAAAAATGTCATTATGCTTTGAAAAAAATTCTATCTAGAAAATGCACAATATGGAACCAATTTTCATGCGTTCGAATGATATGTAGATGTAATTTTATATGTGGGAGACGACCATGAAATAGTAGTGGCATCACTGACATCACAACCAGAGTATACTTACTCGTTACTCGGATTACGCGGACGAACAGTGCCGCGAAGTTCGTGCATAAGCACCATCATCATCCTCAGCACGGTCCGTGAGAGGCAGGCTTCCCTGAACTCTGGCAGCTCGGTGATGCATTGCGGACTTGGCTCGCCTTCCGAAATGTAGGCCAAGCACCCGGAATTTTCACGGCAGCAGCAGTTCTCCTCCTCAGTTGGCATTAGCTCGCACCGATTGCACGTACACCAGGTGGAGACGCCGTCCATGCGACATGGTCCAGGCTCTTCATCCGTTGACTGGTCCTCCCAACTGCCATCCGAATCCCCATCGTTTTCGCGTGCTTGCCTTTCCAGTAGTTCCTCCTCGGTGTACTCGGGCTCGTACATATACGGCATTATTGTAGCCATTGTGTGGTAAAGAAAGTAAAATAATTTACAGAGATGGTACAGGTGTTCACAAGGCCTAGAAGCGGCGAAGGTAGCTGACCAGAGCACAGAAACGAGTCACAGAATACTCAAAGTAACACAGAGAGAGTAATGGAATCGAAAATCTGCTGCTGTGTGTTGTGAAACGGTGTGTTTATACTTATTGAGGAAAGAGGCGTCCTGCCATTTCCATGGCGACACTTCATTAGCTGAGGCGCAGCGATTGTTGACACGAAACGTGCTTTGGCGTTGGGAAATGGGCGGTACGCGTCTGCTGATGTCAGGCTCAGGGGCTGTATTGTGAGATGATCTAAAACCCTGTGTACAGCAAAGGAACATCGCGTGCCTCAAAACGAACTTTTTGGAACGTGAGCAAATAAAAATGCAAATCGCTGAATATTCTCTAAACATTTGATGTCAAATAAATGTACTTTACCAAATTTACAATCTTGCGGTTTGATTTAAAAGTACAGTTTCATATTCCGAATTGTGGCGCGCTGTGTTGTGAGCTGATCTGTGTTGGTTTCCGGGTTCTGTGTGGAGTCGCGTAGAAGACGCCTGGGCGCGTTTGCCTACGCAGCACAGTCACGTCACGGATAGAGGCGGGGAATATGAATGTTTTGATAAAGTCTGTTTCAGGGGCGGGGGATATGATTTAGTGCCGCAAACGCAGGTGAGCCAGGTCGATGGGGGTAAATGATAGGATTATCACAAAATGGCGGCTGATTTTGACTCTTGTTTTGGGTGCATACTCCACAGGACATTATAAAGTCTCTGATATCTTTTTTCCAAGACGGCCACCAGAAGTAGCGCTTGATCTTTTCCGAGGTTTTGGCCATACCGGGATGTCCTTCCATTAAAGAATCGTGATAACAGGAGATTACCTTTTTCTGTAAATCTGTGCTAGGCAGGTATAACCGTCCTTGGAAATACAATAGATTGTCCTTCACCGTAAAGTCCTTTCCCTGCAGATACCAATTCTGTATGTCTGCTGGAGTTACCAGTTGCCTGGCCTTATCCTTAACTTCTTCAATGGATTTTGTGGCGATTACACCCAGAATTCTTTGTTCGGGAATGATAGGTTCAGGTTTAGGATTGATCAAGTGTTCCTCCACTCCTATCCGAGAAAGGGCGTCAGCTTTACCGTTTTTCGTACCAGGTCGGTAGGTAATTATGAAGTCAAACTCGGCAAAGAATAGTGCCCAACGGAGTTTCCTAGAGGATTGAGCTTTCGCGGTTTTCAAATATTGCAGGTTACGGTGATCTGTGATCACAGTAACGGTGTGTCGGGCCCCCAGAAGATAATGCCGCCAAGCCTTAAAGGCGGACTTGATAGCCAGAAGTTCCTTATCAGTAATAGTGTAATTGATTTCAGGAGGCGAGAATTTGCGGGACCAAAATGCCACGGGATGCAACTGATTGGTTACTGGGTCCTTTTGTGATAAAACTGCTCCCATGGCAAGACTCGAAGCATCAGTTTCAACAATGTAGGGGAGTTCTGGGTGAGGATGTTTTAAGATCGGCGCAGGGATAAATTTAGTCTTCAAATTCTGGAAAGCTTGTTCCGCCTCGGTAGACCATTCGAAACGTTTGTTTTTCTTTAACAGGGTGGTGATGGGCTGGACTATTCGAGAGAATTCGGGGATAAACCTGCGGTAAAAGTTAGCGAAGCCTAACATGCTTTGAACACCTTTTACGGAGGATGGCGAAGGCCACTTGAGAATTGCATCAACCTTCTTTGAATCCATACGCACTCCGCTAGGTGATAATATGAATCCCAAGAATTCAACTTCAGTCACGTTGAAAACACATTTTTCCAACTTAGCGAAAAGTTTGTGTTGACGCAACCTCTCGAGGACCATTTTCACGTGTTTCCGATGTTCAGTTTCCGATGAAGAATAAACGAGGATGTCGTCAATATAGACAACGACACACACATCTATGAGCTCTCTGAGGACGTCGTTCATAAAATATTGAAAGGCGGCCGGGGCATTGCAAAGTCCGAAGGGCATGACCTGATATTCAAATAGCCCATACTTGGTGCAGAAGGCCGTCTTCCATTCATCGCCCTCTTTCACTCGTACCAAGTGGTAGGCTCCTCTAAGATCCAGCTTTGTATATATGCATGCTTTTCTGACTTGGTCCAGGAGTTCAGGGATCAAAGGTAACGGATATCTATTCTTAACGGTGATCTGGTTCAGGGTGCGATAATCTATACAAGTTCTAAGGTCCCCTTCTTTTTTTGGAACGAAGAACAAAGCTGAGGAAGCAGGGGACTTGGAAGGACGGATAAACCCATTCGCTAGGTATTGATCCAGGTATTGTCGGAGGTGAAGATTCTCAGGCTCGGTGAGGGCATAAATTCTACTACAAGGAGGGGTAGATCCAGGTATCAGGTCTATCTGACAGTCATAAGACCTATGAGGAGGTAGAGAGTTAGCTTGATCCTTCCGGAAGACATCTTGGAATTCTAGGTATTCGGGAGGTAACTGGGGAACCTCCAAAGAAATTGCTGCCAGTGCAACATCAGATCGAGGGTAACAAATGGAGACACATTCTGGAAACTGAACCGTTCTTGCTCGCCAATCGATCTGAGGATTGTGCTTCTCTAACCAAGGAATTCCTAGAATAATCTGGAACTGAGGGGCCTTGATCACATCGAACACGATCTTCTCATAGTGTCCATCTTGACTTACTAACGTCACTTCTTGGGTGGTATGCGTTACTGGTCCGGAAGCTATCTCCGTACCATCCACCGTAGTAATGACGTCCTTTACAGCCTTTGGACAAAGAGTCAGATTCATCCTCAATACCATTTCATGATCCACATAATTGCCGATGGCACCGCTGTCGACGTAAGCTTCAATCGCATGTAATCGATCCGGATGTTCAGGGCTAATGAGGACCATAGGTATCACGAAATGCGAGGTCACGGAACTGGTTTTAACGCTCGGCAAGAGGACCTCTATTCTTGTCGGGCGAGGTCGTTTCCCTGCTCAGAGTTTGTGACCCTGGTAACTGCAGCTCATACTGCCTTCTTGGCTGGTTTCACCGGACAGTCTCGAAGAAAGTGCCCCCGAGTTTCCGCAATAGAGGCATAATTGCAGCTGTTTTCTCCTTTCCCGCTCCTTTTGGGTTAGTGGTCCTTTCAGGCCCCCTATTTGCATGGGTTCCCCGGAGTCTGCTCCTTTGATAGGAGTTGGTGGTTTGGAAAACACTCGAGCATCAAACTTGGAACGATCGGCCTTCCTGTTCTGTAGTCTGTGGTCTATTTGAACGACTAAGTCAATATAGTCCGAGCAGTCTTGCGGGGGATTCACTACTTGGGCTAACACATCTTTGAGCTCTCCACGTAGACCTCTATAAAACAGCGTAATCCTTTTGTCCTCAGGCCATTGGGTTTCCACTATCAGTCTGTTGAAAGATGCAATATAAGCCAAAAGGTCTTGATTACCCTGTCGTAATGAAAGGAGCTCATTGTCCAAGGCCTGCCCCAGTGAATGTCTTGCGAACAGTTTTTCCATGCTGAGCTGAAAAGCTTGAAAATCATGGAGAACCGGATCATCCTGATTAACTAGAGGGATCGACCAATCTGCCGCACTGCCACTGAGGTACGAAAGCACGAAAGCTACCTTAGCTTGATCTGTTGGGAAGGCTGCTGGCCGGCATAAGAAGTGCAAGCGGCACTGGTTAATGAATACTGCAAACCTCTTTGGGTCACCAGAAAATCGTTCGGGCGGAGCCAGAGGCACATTCCCGGGTAGGTTGATCTGCACTGGGTTCGTAGGGGATGTTGAAGGATGATTTGCCCCTGATGCGGGCAACGGAGTTTGTCCGGCTTGTGACTGTAGCCATTGTCTAGCGAGATCATCTGTTCGCTCCTTGGAAATAATCAGTTCCCTTCTTAGAGCATTCGTTTCCTGGCGGGCTGCATGCACTTCTGCTCTTAGTTCCCCAAGTAACTGGGCTAGCTGGTCGGTATCCGAGGTTTCCATAGCACCTGGGTGGGAGTTTTGCGGTGGGCTTTGCGTTCTGTAACGCTCACCTGATTCCCGCAGAGGCGCCGGTCTTGACTGGGTGAATGCCGTGTCTTCAAAGGTGATGTGTAACACACGGTTGGTTCCTCGGGCTGGACCTCTGTGCACTGTGTGTCTGACTCGGAGAGTAAGATGTCTGCAGATAGAAAATATGGGATTAATGAACTGGGGTTATTGGGTGACTCTCTCCTCTTCCCTTTCTCTTCTCCTGTAGGACCCCAAAGGTTAACGATCTCACCTTAGGTAGGTGAACGCCGAGCTCTCCATCTGCCTCGGGGGCAGGGTGCCGTAACCAGTTTCCTCACTGGATAAGGGTGCAGGCCTCTTGACCTCAGAGGACTGCTGTCCGTCGTTTACTGCACGAACGGTAAGTTCTGGGCACTTCAAATGTCTTAAAAGTCTTTAAGTGCGTAATGCGTAGCTGCTGTGGAGCGGTGCCGAGGAGCACGTGAGTATGGCTTTTGACTTATGTAAAGTTCTTTTGTAATGATACCTCTTGTTTTGCAGGGTTCCGGCGATGGCGGATGGCGGGCTGAAGAGAGTTGAGGATCGAACCCGCGTGAGGAATAGAAGCGCTTGGAAGCACGTAAGTGAGCGCTTGTTGCCTGCTTCACGATGCGCACTAACTGTCTCTTTTACCTTGCAGGTACAAGTTCAGAGCTTTAGAGAAGCTGAAGGGTGCTGGGATACCCGCTGATTTCGGCGTGGGAAGGAGTGATGGCACGTGAGTAGTAAAGTTGCCCAATGTCTCTAAACGCACCTTCTTTTGTCTTTCAGATGCGGGAATGCAGCGCGAAGATCTCCGGAGCGTGCGAAGAGTCGGTAAGCCTTTGTCTTTCAGATGCAGGTATGCAGCACGAGGCGTTGGTGACAGCCGCTGGACCAGGTAAGAGATGAGCTGCCACTGAAGACCGTAGTGCTAACCTGTTCTTTCTTTGTCTTTAAAGGTGCTGCTGAAGACTGGATTCCAGGATGGTAAGCCTTTGTTCCCTTAGGCACAGGATCAGAAGACACGGTGAGCGTTCTGCTGCAGAGAATGCAGAATAACGCAAAGCAAGATTCATCCATCGGGTGTGGTTTAAATAGCCTCCTGTAGTGCTTAGGTGTCTCCTTCCACGGCCTCGCCTGGGTAAGAAAAGAGTTCCTGCTTTCCAGAAGAGTTCCAGTGTTCTGAACCTAGGGAGTGGCTCCTGCCCCACCCAACAGGAAAAGTAGTCCCAAACAGAAGAGGATCAGAGGCTCAACTGGCAGGTAAGTAAGCAGCCTGGTCTGCTGCAGGTAAGTCCACCCAAGCATTATGAGCCCGGCGCTTCCAGCGCTGGGACTGGGCATATTTATGAGCCTGGTGCCACTGGCGCCAGGACAGGGTCCAAAAGGTCCCAATTGGGACTGGCCGGCACCCGGAACCGGGGTTATGGGTCTGCTTCCAAGGGAGTTGGGTAAGTCCTGACCCTTTGGAAGCAGAGATCATGACAGTCCTCTATGCCTCTCCTCTACCCTATATACAGCAGAAGAACAGACCCCCTCCAGTCTTTACAGTGGCCAGGACTCAGCCATCATTATTGGATCCAGTTTCTAGGGGTGGACCAGTGCGGGAGGAACACCTGGAAGATGGGTCTTCAGGGAGTGGAAGTGGGAGGGTGAGACGTGGTATCCCCTTTACTGTAACACCTTTTCTTCCATCCTACCAGGTAGGATACCTAGAGGCTCAACCCCTCCCCCTTTCCCAACGCAAACACTTTCTCACAGGAATTCATCATAAGCGACAACGGACTAACACCAGAGCTGTATACCTGACATGTCCCAACACCCTGGTCAGGCAAGGTCAGGGAATTACTAATCATTACACACACTTGAATCCATCAAACCTCCCCACATGGATAAAAGGTGGAGCACAAAAGCACACTCTGAGCGAGGAAAAGCACACAAGGGAGCAGCAGTTCCAAGATGGCGATTTAACACAAGGAGAAAGGCGGCGAGACCAGAGAGGGTTGCAAGGAGGGAAGTGCCCTTGACCTCAAGAAACCGTTACTTTCACAAGCCTTGGAGAGTAAGAAGCCTGAGACCGAGAACTGATGCTGATCTATCCAACACTGTGCATCAAAGGTATCTGGGGCGCTCCCATGTTGATAACCCAGGCCGGGAGAAGCGATTGCCGCTGTGGTTCTGTTCTTGGCTCCTGCAACAAAGCTGCACCAGTAAAGCAGCACAGCCGGTGAGTCGGATGAAGAACTCCACAAAGGACAGTGTTTGAAGTGTATGCAATGACAGGTGAAAACAAGTGGAAAATGAAGGAGTGAATGTACATTGAGAAAGCCAAATAAGATACCGGGTAAAGAGTAGTCCGGTGCGACATGGGTGCTCATTCAAAAGGTGTCTGTAAGGTATCCAACTGAATGGCAGCTACATTGTAAAAAAGGTACTTTGTATCGAAGTGGGCCTGCAACGGGTTGAGCAACACCCTGCGCACGATCGATAGGTATAAAGTGAACTGCAATTGGTCAGAGCTCCGACTGAGGGTGACTAATTGAATGTGGGACAAGGTATCTGAGCCCGACTGAAGGGGATCTGGGATGAACCGTGAGTCACTCGAGAAGGAAAAAGTTAATTGCAATTGGTCTGAGCCCAGATGAGGGAGACTAATTGAATGTGGAAAAGGGATCTGAGCCTGACTGAGGGGGATCTGAAGTGGACCGTGAGTAACCAAAGAAAGAATACCTTTGAAATCGTAAAATAAAGGGATCTGAGCCCGGCTGAGGGGGATTCAAGGAGAGACACTCAAAACCATAATCAAGAGACTTTGATGGAAAAGAGACTTGAGCCCAGAAGGCTCTGATATTGAAATTGGAACTGTACCCTTGCGTGCGTGAGTGTGTGCTTGGCTCGAGTGCACCGTCTTGCCCCAAGCAGAAAATGTGGGGAAGGGAGACCAACGGCCCGAACATCCTAACTTATCATTTTGGGAAGACTTCTTTCTTTTTCATGAACATTCCCCACACTATTTGTAAATTAGCGGTAAGGATTGGCATTAGGTTTTTTAGTATATAACCTTTTATTTTGACAAGACTCCATTAAGACTGCATTCTTTATTAGTTGATGGTTGTAGCTTGCTCCCAACTTAGATTTAGGTTTAGGTAGGCATTTATCACACCCCTTTGAAAGTTCAATAAACACCCTTGAACTGTGGTCACTTGTATCTGTCTTACTTGTATACCATGCCTTCCTTACAGTTGACACAGAAGAGCACTATGGGCGATAGGCCATTGCCTATTAGAGTGGCACACTAGATTAGGTGATGCAAGGGCAGTTCGTGTGTGACCAAGCTTTAGCAGCTGCTACATTTGCAATAGAAAAAAGTTCTACCATTGTAATGGGGTGCTCAGTTACGTTGTATGTGGAACATTCTTTATTTGCCATCCTAGAAAGGTCAAAGGCCACCCTGACTATACAGAGATCCTTGGCGTACGAGATTATTATTTCAAATCCCCACATTCATGTGGTTAGATGTGAATCCGGCCACATTTCTAACAATTATGCCCACTGCCAAAGATTTGACAATGCACGACTGCACCACATACGATGGGGAGGAGGATGATATCTCCAAAGCAGAAGATTTCACTTTGGTGGAGGGTGAGGTACTCTTCATTGATGGGTTGTCCACAATTGACCAGAAGGATGGACAAAGACATACAGGGTCAGCGGTAGTACGATTTGAAGAAGGAAAGTACGAGATGGTGGTCATGAAAAGATTGCCCATGCACTATTATGCACAGGTGGCAGAGCTCATAGCGCTCATCGAAGCATTGAGTGCGTCCAAAGGGTGCTATGTCACAATTTATTCAGACTCAGCGAATGTCAAAAAAACTGTGCACGCCGGTCCATCCCGCTGGAAGAGGAGGGGGTTTCGGAAGGCGGATGGGTCTCCAGTGTAGCCTGCGGCACTGCTAGAAATATTAATAGAAGCATTATCCAGAAGATCTGCTCTCCAACCTCGATTCTAATACCCCCTGTGTCCTCATCTTACTTAATCTTTCTTCTGTCTTTGACACAGTCATCCATGCCATCCTTCTCAACTGTCGCTGTGATAACCTTGTTATCACCAATCAGGCCCTGGCCTGGCTGACCTCTTTCCTCTCTGATCGACCCTCCAAGGTCCAACTTGGGTCCTTCATCTCCTCTATCTCTCTCTACCTGTGGCGTTCCCCAGGGGTCTAACCTCTCTCCCTGGCTGTTCAACCAATACCTGGCACTTCTTGCCCACCGCATTGCCGCTCTCTGCCCTAATTTTCAGAGCTATGCGGATGCAGTCAGCTCATATTCCGGCTCCCCTCTGCCACTTCTTCTCCATTTCTCAATTCTGACTGTCTGTCTGCTATCCAGGAGTGGTGTGCCACCAATGATCTCTGCCTTAATGCCAGGAATACTGAGATTCTCCTCATCGGCACACCTGCTCCCTCCTTTCCTGTCACTCTCTGGCCGGCCTCTCTTGGCCCTCTTCCTGCTCCCACCTGTGAGGCTAAAAACCTTGGGGTCATCTTTGACTCCACACTCTCCATCTCTCCTCAAATCTCTGACGTCTCTAAGAAGTCACAATACCAACTGCAACTCATCAGAGGTATTCTTCCTTTCTTCTCCTTCCCCCAGAAGCTCACTGTCTCTAGAATTCTGGTTCTCTCTAGGCTGGACTACTTCAACAGCCTCTTTCTAAATCTGCCTGCTTCTACTCTCCGCCCTCTGCAACTCATCCAAAACAGGACTGTGAGACTTGTCTTTGGCCTCAAGCCAAGGGATCATATCTCTCCAGTGGCTGTGAGGATTACGTTTAAAACCCTCTGTATTGTCCACAAGGCCTTCTGGGGGCTGAGGCCTCAATACCTTCAACTCCCTCTTCGTAAATATCTTCCTTTTCGATCCCTTCGCTCCTCCGACCTCCAATTCCCTCAGGGTCAGTCGCTTCTCCAAGCAACCAGTTGGTG
This sequence comes from Ambystoma mexicanum, assembly GCF_040938575.1. Taxonomy (NCBI): domain Eukaryota; kingdom Metazoa; phylum Chordata; class Amphibia; order Caudata; family Ambystomatidae; genus Ambystoma; species Ambystoma mexicanum. The sequence goes on from NC_090933.1 coordinate 821,441,027, forward strand.
GTAGATCTCTTTCCTCTGCTGTTTTATTTGTTCTACTGTGTGATCCCATGTACTGCACTGCCCCCTACCCTTTCCCCTCACACTTTTGTACTCCCCCGTCCCCTGCACATGCACAATCTCAATGTCACCTGGCCTAATAAGATCGTTGTCTGTCTTCCCTTTGTTCAGCCTCCCTTGCCTCATCGCCTTGAAACAGTAGTGTAATACCATATCATATCATATAATATCATATCATATCATATGATATATATCCCAGCCATCTGTTGTGGCGGTCTTCAAGTGCACCAACTACACTAACGGAACTGACGAAATATCAATGGGGAATGCAGCCTCTGATGCTGCAGCCAAAATGTTGGCATATCTGCTAAATAAAATGCCTTCAGAGTTCATGGCAGGGTTCATGGTGGCCACCCCACCAGCAAATGACCATCCAGTACCTTTCACAGCATTGCCTCTTTCCCAAATAATTGAATTGCAGGGAAGGGTGCCGGAAATGGAGAAAGAATTGTGGCTACGAAGAGGATGCAAGCAATCCCCAACAGATTTATTATGGAGACAAAAGAGCTCTGATAAAACAGTAATGCCTCAGGAGTTGCTAGCAGTGGCATTTGAGCAGTCACACTACCCATCCCACAGTTTGAAACAGCATAATGCAGCAGACATACAGGAGGACTAGTTTACACCAAATATTCAGGAGAGCATTACAGAAATGGTCATACATTGCACCACATGTCAAAGTTTCAGTACAGGGATGACACTACAGAGGTTACGGGGCACATTGCCCCGACCTACTAGGCCATTCCGTGAACTACACATAGATTACGCCGACATGGGTGAGCGTTGCAATGGCTCTAGGTATCTCATAGTAGTGGTTTGCCCTTTCTCAAGCTGGGTGGAAGTAGGGCCCTGTGCACATCCGGATGCTAAATGTGCTGCTAGATTTTTGGAAACTAAGGTTTTCCCACAATGGGGTGTGATGTGAAGTTTTAATGTCAGAAATGGCACACGTTTTTTCAATGCACTGTTTCAGCACATCACAGCACTATTTGGCATCAAGCACTGGATGTGTTCAATTTACCACCCATTCCAATGGAATTGTGGAGAGAATAAACAGGCTCCTCTAAAGCAAATTATCCAAACTGTGTACCACGTTGAAGACAAACTGGATGAACCGTTTGCCCCTGGCCCTCTTCAGTCTACTTACACAGCCCAGCAAAGACCACCATTTGTTACCTCATGAGGTGGTCACTGGTCAGCGTATGTACACCCCCACATCCCTTGTGAGGAGAGCTTCCGACGCACATAGGACAGCAGCAGCTGTGTTAGGTGATGAGTTCAAAGATTATTTGACCACACTAATAAGGGCATTTAAATATGTCTCCCGACAGATTGCACCTCCCAGAACTGAGATGACAGAGAGACCGGACGTAGCAGCCATAACATCAACAGATCCAGAGAGCATGACCACACAACCGCTGCTGCCTGGTGACTTTGTGTACATTCGTAATTTCGTGCATAGGTGGAACAACCCTTGGTTCTACGGGCCCTGCGAGGTGGTGTTTTGCACTCCCCTCGCTGTTAAGGTAAAGGGCTTGCTATATTGGGAACACCTCTCTGACATCTGCAGGTCACCTCCAGACAGCACGTTGGCACATCAGTTATCTTAAAAGGAGGGGTAGCAGTACCTGTACTCCATCTAGCTCACCGGCCTGTCCAGGCACAATATGTGTGCAGTGTCACTCTCTGTTGATGGGCCAAAGCCCAGGTGCTAGCTCCATATCTTTCTTTTTTCGGGAGCTCTCTCACTCTCTCTCCCCCTCTCTCTCTCTCTATCTCTCTATCTCTTTCTTTCTCTCTATTTCTGTCTCTCTCTCGGTAAAAGTATGTTTTGTACGTCTCTCTGGTTCTTTGTTTGTGTGTTATTGCTTTCATTTCATTCAGGAGAGAAGATGAAAGTCACTTATGTAAATAATTGTTTGTTAAGTAGGGATCCGAAGTGTAGGTGCACAAATGACAATGTATGGGCTTATGCCTAATATTGTCGAATAGCTATTATTGAAGTTCTATGTGTAATATTGATGGTACTATTGGGGCTATATTGGGGGGAGTATGTTATAGGGGAGGCCCTATAATGGTGGGGAATGGGATTGTATATTATCCAAATGGGACAGTAAATGTTAGTGGATTTACATATCAGTAGCAGTATGAATGTTAACAATAACAATGGAAATGAATATAGGAGTAACAATAGTGTTCATATAAGTGTTAGTGATGATTATAACAGGTACAATACGACAGCGAAAGTATGGGCACAATTGGCAATGGGGGTAACACTGAAAAGGTTGTTTTCAGCAAAGCGAAGATTGTTTAACAATTCGAAACAATATAATGTTATTTCCGATAGCACTGTTAAAGCTGGCACCCATGAGAGCGTGTATAGAATAATGAAAAAAGAAGTATGGAACAAGTATGATATGTATCAAGGGCTGGGTTTTGATGCGATTCAGGATTTCCGTCATCCCGAGTTTACCAACTCATTGTATACTGACATGAGTGGTGTGGGACGAAATTCTGTGAATGGAAGCTGTTATGTGTGTTCACTCATTCCGCATTTGTCAGGGGCTCCCAAGGGGTTAGTACCACAAGCAGTCCCAATTATAGAGGCACAATGCCTAGTTCATCTTGTGCTATGCAGAATAAAAGGAACATTCCAGGCACACAGAGTGCAACTGCAATTGGTGGGTCCAGATCTTGTACAGTACAGCGACAATCCAAAGAACATCAAGTGTGTGGAGGTACTTTACGTGTTGGTGAAAGGGCGTAAACATGTCAATAACAACTGGCAGGACATCACACTATCTTGCTTGGCAGAAGGACTGCTAACATACAGCAAGGAAATGATAGCATGGGTGGACAATTTCTGTGCATAATTATGGACAGAGCATATCACAAAGTTGACGTGGATTGCAAGAATGGAAAAGCCGGTGCGAGTGCACAAGGAAGACGAATACAAACTTTGTTTCTGCAGCAAGGGTACAGTCTTTGTCGGTTCAAAATAACATTGCAATAAGACTCTCCTAAATGGGGACGTGAAGAAGGGAACGGCAGCCGTAATGGATTACTACTGGGTCTGAGGCCATCAAGCTTACTTGCACCTCCCACCATCATGGAGGGGCTGTTGTTCACTGGCCACGGTGCACTTAGTGCTACTAGTAATCTCAGAAGTACACCTGAAGAGAGGAGCACTGCCTGTCAAAGAGCCAACTAGCCTCCTCGTATTCAAAAATGAAGAAAATAACCTGTTGCCCACAAACAAGCTCTGCATTCTGCCAGGGAAAGAACAATTTCAACAACTAAGGAGGAAGAAAAGATCGAATTACGTATCTAAAGATTTGTTCGCATTGCTTGCTGAAATACCCAAAGAATACAGGCTCTTCAGCTCAGCAGAATCCTTTTTCGCATATCTACTGTTGCCGGGAGTGCAGGCCGCAGCAAAAGGTCCAGCTCGCAAACAATGCAGAGAACAGGTTCAACATGATCAAGGTTGAGTTGTGTGCATTGAGACTTATAAAGATGCAAATCCGATATGTATTGGACATGTTAACAGCAATGGAAGGAGGGGTTTGCAAAAAATTTGGCGATTCCTGCTGCACATGTGTGCCTCTGGAGGATGCAGAGAACGCATCATTATCCCAAATCATTGCAGCTGTCCATGGCCTGGGTTTTCACGTGAAAAAGAAGTGAGGAGTACAGTGACTGGTTTAGCTTGGCATTTAATTGAGCCCCGTCCTGGCTCAGAGCGATCTTGAAGATGTTGATGCCCATTATCATGTTCATCCTAGTTATCTTTTGCATATGCCAACTGGGCCTTCAATGTTGTGTTAGTATGGCACCACATAGCTCAAGAATGATGGCATCAATTGGGATTCCCAAGGTACCGCGCAAGACAAAGGAAAGTGAAGTACAGACTGATCTCCCACAGTGTGGCCCTAAGTATGAAATGATCCCCAACCCATATGGAAATGAGGTTGATCACCTATACCACACTATCATTACTCAGCCCCCTGATATAGAAAATTATACATAGGGTGGACCTGGCAGGAGGAGGAGGGTGCATCTATATGACTTGCTCACCTGAAGAATATGCACGTAGAGGGGTGAGTTTGCGATCAGTATGCAGGGCGTGGGTACCGATAATTGGGACACAGCCATATGTGGAAGCAGAAAGGAAATAACGGGAGCAGAGGGGTATTAAAGAGTTTTTTAGTGTAGAAGTAACAAAAGGGTGGAATGTTGGGGAAGGGGGCAACCGCGTCCCACCCCCTTAGTGCTTTAGAGTAAGGCGAGTGTCATTCGAAACACTATGATGGGCTGGGGGAGGGTGGACAGTGGTATGATCCCACATCAATATAATCAACCCACTTAGTATAGCTCAAGGCGCGAGCAAGATTGCCATTTTGTGTAGATGTTAGTGCATTCTGTGTAGAAGTTAGTAACCCTAGTTTGGAGACACGACCTCCACGGCAAATGCAGCATTTCATGCATTAGGGCCTAACTGTGAGACGAGGGATGCCCGAGAGCCTGCAAGGACAACCCACACCCCCAACTGCCAAAAAGTTAATTCATTGTCCTAAGAGTGTTGCAATGATGTTTTTATCCGCAAGGAATGTGCCCTACAAGGCCGCAATCATAGACCGGCACCTGGTGTGCATGTTATCTCACACCGGCCAAAGCAGGACCGGCCCATCTCCAGGTGACCACGACTTATAGTCTATATAACTGACTATAAACCTTAAGATCCCTGAATTCCATGGCACCAGGTGCCCTTTGACCATCAAACCCAAAGTAACACGTCCAATGTTCAAAGATGACGGACAGCGCACGTCTTTGAGCGACAATCGCATCATCATTTGTATTGCGAGGTGCTGGGAGGGATACATTATCATTCAAAACGACGGTGGAGGCTTTGGAGTCGGATGGCGCAGAAGGGAGTGAGTGAAATGTGTTTGTGAAGGTTAGAGGGCCCCACAACATCCTTTGAGTCACTCTTGAAGCCTGCCAGGTGCAGAGTATGATGATAAAGTATCATTCTGTTAGGAGTGTAGTTAATTTGTTACTTGACCGTAAGTGGAAGATGATTACTGCAGCACCCACATGATGGAAGACGGACGGACTGGGTTGAAACCAATGACCTGGCATCTCTTTTGGAGCAGGCTGATCCTGTATAGGCGCACACCAACCAGCCGCGCAGGTTTCTACTATAAATGTTGCATCATCAATGACAATGTTTTTCTTTATAAAATTCTGCTTGTACTACTTTTTGGCAGAACGTTCTTGGCAGCAGAGTTCTTTGCTGTTGCACTGATCTGTGTATGAGATTAAATTGTGTTATCCTTACAAGATCGACTTGGGCCTTTCTTCCCTAGTGGGTTGTATTAGCTCTGATGTGAGGGTTCAAGGGCTTGACTTCAGTACCTAAGAGCCACAAAAGTGTGGTCTTAGAAATCACACACTCTCACTTAACAGGTGGCTATTTAGGACCAGCTAAAACACAGGCACAAATATGAAATCGGTTCTATTGGCCAGGGGTCTACGCCAAAGTGAAGAACTTTTCATTTACTTATGCCCTATGTCAGAAAACTAGTTCTCAAAGGCTCCCCCCAGCTCCATTAGAACCTTTGCCAATCATTGATGTGCCCTTTTCACGCATAGGCATGGATATAGTTGGGCCTACTTGAGCCATCAAAGTTGGGGAACCGGTACATATCGTTAATTGAAGAGTATGCCATTAGTTACCTGGAGGCATTTTATGTTGCATAATAATTAGGGTTTCCTGTTTTAGGATTTTTTTTTTAACTTCCGGGGGTGTTTTCCAGTGTTTTCCGAAAATGTCAGAATCTGTGTTTATCAGTGTTTTCCTGTTTGCCCCTTTCAAAAAATTGCGGACAACTGTTTTTCCAGGTGTAAACACAGAAATGTTATTTTATTGCTTCATTGCGTGCATATGTAGGGTAATCTCTCAGTGCAAGATGTTCTGAACAATTTCATGTTAATCCAGTAATCTGTTGCATTCCTACAAGTCAATATTATTGTAATAAATCATGCAATACTTCTTCAAGGACTATTTGCCCATCCATGCCCTTTCTTTTCTTCCCATAAAGACTTTTATTTGGGGAAAAAGACCTTTCCACATTGGCACTGGACACGGGCAGGGCCAAAATCTCCAACACACAAGCTAAGAGCACTCCTTGCCATGCTCGCACAGCAAGCAGCGCTCACAAATATAATTAAATGCTGCCCGACATGCATTTAATTTCCATTGTGAATAGTGCTTGCATGGTAAACAGTGTTCATAATTACAAATAAACGCTGTCAAACATGCAAGCATGTAGGGCAGCATTTAATTCTAACTGTACATGCTGCCTGCCATGCTAGCATGGCAGGCAGCTTCTACAATGGATAGCTATGGGGTTTGCCTGCTTTGGTGCATAAAGTTGGCAGTCCCCATAGGGGTCTCGAGCCTTTGCGCTAGCATGAAAATCCATGCTGGCGCAAATGCTGGAGCATTTGTATGCCACCATACAAATGCATAAAAATGTCCCGTGGCCTAATTGAAAGGCATAAATAAGGCTTGTGCCATTCAATCATGTGACGCCAAAGCAAAAATGAGCTCCATTGTATTCTGACCCAAAGTAACTTTGGGTTCCTCACAAAGCACCTAACTGTTTGCATTGCTGATGAATCCTATGTTTACCATCATCAGTTTAAAAAATTAGTAACATCTGGTGCTACCTCCGACTCCCTGGGCCAAATGGTTTATTTCATTTTTTTTATTTTTTAAATGGTTTAGAGCGTGCAAACAGCCCGGGGGCATCGATGCGCTGTTACAAGGAAATGACTAAGTTAGAGGAGTCGTGCATCATGATAAACACACATCTTTGTTACGTACATTGTGTTCAGGAATGTGTATAAGGGATCATTAGACCCCATCGAGAAATCAAAGCATAATGGATCAATATTATGGACAAAAAGTTACAGTTATAGTTAGAAAAATATTTGTGGAAAAATGATTTGTGGAACACTGCACTACCCCAGAGGTAGATCCTGCTTGCCAGGTGATGCTTCATATAACTAGTATCGGTTTTTAGCTCCCAGTGAAAGAACATTTATTTTGATCCCTGGTGTACATAGATACACACACGCATACACACGGTTTCTCTTAGTGCACGTAAATATGCACACACAATTCTGTCACTCATAGCGCACATAAGTATGCACATAGTATTACAGTGCAGGTAAATGTGTACACTAACGTAACCAACGATAAGATGCATTTTCTCCTCTCTGCAGTATGCATGTACACATTTCTCGCTTGCGGTGCATAGAAATAGGCACACAGAGTTTCTCTCTCGAAATGAATGTAAATATGTTCACACAGTTTCTCAGTGTATATGAATATGCACACACACTTTTCTTAATCGTGATGCATTTAAACGTGCACCCACACTGCACACACTGTTTCTCAGTTTCAGTGCATGTAGACAAGCACGCACATTTTGTCAGTCTTGCTGGTGTTCCTGCATGCGGTGTGTTTAGGTCCAAGATCACAGATTCCCACTTTGTTGTTGTTTGTGGTTAAGCCATTTCTCACCCTCTCCCTCTACAGTGCTTTCACAAGGTGGCCACTCTACACTATAGGGGCTATTTCCACCTCAAGGTTAATGCGGCATGTCAGCAGCAGTGCACCAGGACAAGAAATGAAACTGGGAGTGAGATAGAGGGGAGAAGGCAATAGGTGTGTAGGGCAATGTAAAATGTTGGGCTCTTAACAATCAGATGGGGTAAGAGGAGAAAAGGGAAAAGGGCTAGCTGGGAGTTTAGCAGGTGAAGCGCTTGTCTTGGAATTAAACCGTCATAATAATGGAGCAACGTTACAAAATGCCTGAATAAGCAATTCAGGCATTTCTTAACGTTGCTGCATTGATATTCCCCACGGCCGAGTTGGCACATCTCCTGCAGCATTCAGTGCTCAACCTGAAACCAGAGTTTTCCGGTTCCCCAGCATTGCAGTTTGCAATGCAGTCAATTCTACATTCGGCCACAAGGTGGCAGTGGTGCATAATCATTACAGTTATAAACACAATGCTTTCATAGAGCTTACAGTGATTACCGATTACAGGATAGCTCACTGTCAATGCTTCTGTCTTGAATGCAAGACAACACAGTTTCAAATCCCACTACCTGCATTTAGTAAGAATGAAGTACCGCCCGAGTCCCACAAGTAATAGTTTTATAATAACGGGACTAGATATCGGTAAAAATCGTTAATCACCGAAACCGGAAACCCTAATAATAATAAAACCCAACAAATTCTTAAAAATTTGAGCCTATTCTTTTCACGAGTTTGGTTCCCAAAGGAAATTCTAACTGACCAGGGAACAACCTTCATGAGCCAACTAATGTCAGAAGTAATATAAAAAACCCTCAGAACTTCCATTTATCACCCACAGACTGACGGGTTAGTGAAATGGTGCAATAAAACTTTAAAGCACATCCTGAAAAAGTTAGTTGAGGCAGACAGCAAAAACTGGGACATCATGACACCTTGGGCACTTTTTGCCATCTGAAAAACTCCACAATAGTCAACAGGATTTTCTCCCGTTGAACGGTTGTATGGTAGAGAGCCACGGGATGATCTTGATATGCTACAGGAAAGCTGGCAGGAATGGGAGAAAGCCACTTTGCCCCTTTCCCAACAGCCCAACAGCAAAAAGAGTACATGGCTGCAGTCAGAACAATAGTACAAACTCACAGGGTCATCGGCCCAGGAAAGTCAGAAAACCTACCATGATAAAAAGCCTTTCTCCATCGGACAAAAGGTGTTTGTGCTTCTTCCATCTTCAGAAAATAAAATGTTGTCTAAATAGACTAAATAGACTAAATAGAAGTGATAGAACAAATTGGGCCTTATGATTATTGAGTATCCCAACCTGACCAAAGAATCAAAACACACACGTATCAATTAAATCTCCACAAAGAGTGGAGAGGGTTTATGGATGATTCCATTAAAAAAAGCATCAAAATACCAAACCATCTAATACAAAGCATTGAATACCAAAGCATCGACAAGTCATAGAGAAAAAAGAAACAACCATTTCATCGTAACTAACGCATCGACAATATAACCATCATTATGTACCCAAAACAAAAAGAATTTAATATGTAGGCAACTTACGTAATGGGGGTTCCCCCAACACCCACCTTAACCTTCCAACCACCCGCCTTACCCACAAACACCTCACACTCACACTCCCGACACCCTGTAAACAATGTAAACCAAAGAACAAAGAGTTAACACAAGGTGAAATACACAGCAGTAATAGCCCTTAGGTTTACAGGCAAAAGCAGGTGACGGTTGTAAACAAACCGATAGTCTGTCAGATGAGCAGAAAGTGGACAGAATGACAAAGATAGTACTGAAACTGTGAGGAAAAGAAAACACAACAAAACTGAGGTAATCTTCATTAATCTTGTCAGGGAGGGAGTATCAGGAAGAAATCTATAAAAATTAAGAGAACAGTAACTTATTTTATTTCTATTTACAGAAATAAAATGTCTGACGATGGTGGAACTCGTCAAATCACAAATGGGAAAAGACCAATTAGTTTACAAAGGATATATGTACAACCAAGAAACAGAAAGAAAAGACAACAAATACTAGAAATGTAGCAAATAATATGTAAAGAAATGTGCAGGAAGAGCAATAACACTTGGGGATAAGGTTATCACTAACGGAGAGCATAATCACATGCTGGACAGTGCTAGCATAATGATTAAAAAAACTCTGATGGAAATTAAAAACAGAGCTGAAGAGAACCCGGCTGAACTGAGTGGGTCACTAATTAGTAGAACGCGTGGAAAAATACCTTTACATGTGGCCGCGCAAATGCCAGAAACTAAACTCATCCAAAGAAGATTAAACAGAATGAAACAACAAAAAGAAACCTGCCCCTCGCACCAAATAAGTATGATGAAATAGAAATACCTGAAGTATTTAAAAAAACTGAGAAAGGAGAACAATTTCATTTTAGGACATTGGATGTAAGAAAAGAAAAAATAGTAATATATGCTACTAATGAAAACATTACACATCTAAGAAATTCAACAATGTGGCATGGAGACGCCATGTTCAAAGTATGTCCGCGATCCTTCAAACAGTTTTACAGTCTCCATGGAATGGTAAATCAGGTGCTAATTCCGCTTGTTTACATTTTGATGCGTGGCAAGACGGAAGACATTTACAAAACAATATTTCACGCAGTGAAAGAAGCCATCCAGCCAAAAAACCCGGACATCATGGTGATGGACAATGAAAAAGCACAAATAAAAGCTTTCAAAGAAATTTACCCAACCACCACAGTACAAGGCTGTTTTTTTCATTTTTGTCAGGGGATATGGAGGAAAATACAGAAGCTTAGCATACAAACAAAGTACATTGAAGACACAGATTATCAACACAACGTTAAACAGATTTTTGCATTGCCCTTCGTCAAACCGGAAAATGTAGTGGAATACTATGAAAAATTAATAGACACAGAATATTATAAGACAAGCAAACAGTATTTCACAGAATTATTGGATTACACAGAAAGTAATTGGGTGGGCAAACTGACAAGAAGTGTGACACGAAGACGTCCCAGGTACACAACAAATATGTGGAGCTGTTACCAAGCAGTAAAAGAACAATGTGCACGCACGAACAATTTGATGGAAGGTTGGCACAACAAAATCAACAAAAGCTCAACACATCAAACCCCAACCTGTGGCACTTTTTAAAACAATTAAAAATTGAACAGTCAAGCCAAGAGGTGAAACTTGCACAAACCTTATCAATGGAACAAACACAAGTGAGAAAAAAAAAATACTGGGAATACGAGGAACGTCTACAAACATGTGTGCATCAATACTAAACCATGGATGTATTAAGCTACCTACGAGTAATAGCATACAACTTAAAGTGTTAAGTATTAAATATGTACTCACCAATACTCAGAAATATACTATGAACTACGATGCAGAACCATCCGGTTAATCCGGAAACTTCATCCAACAAACCCAAAACAAAATCCATACACAAATAAACAATCCGATGCAAGAAAAAGTTGACAAAAGACGAAAAACCCAGAAAATAAGATAGAAAAACCAATCCAAAAAAGGTTCCAATCCATAAAATAGTGATCTGAAAAACGAAAAATGCAGAATCCCTCCCCCCCAAAAATAATACATTTTTGAAAAATGTCCGGGAAAGAAAAGGCACAACCCGATAGAGCCAACCGCCGCATCCAGCAGGACTTTAAAAATGGAGTCCACGTACGCAACACATACACGTTGTATGTATGACGTACCTGTCAATTTGCATACCAAAATTTTGAAAAAAGAAAGAAATGTTTAACCCAATACCACCATCTGGTGGTTGAAAAATATAATAGTACAACGTTTCAAAAAGGTTTAATAAATTTAAAACGAAGTTAAAAAAATTAAAGAAAGTGTACTTCAACGATATATTTAGTTACAGTTAAAGTTTAAATATAAATAAAAGTTTAAATAAAAAAATAACAGTATCAGTTTATTCATTTACATGTAACATTACATAACATTACATTTCGATGGTTCCATCAAATTTTATCCAACGAAATGGCCATTCGATGGAATGGTATTTCGTTGGATAAAATTTGATGGATTGGTATTAGACGGTTTTGCATTCGATGGAATGACCAGCTACAGTGGACAGAAAACCCAGCTGAAAATATCACAGTTGTATTAACTAGTCTACTAGCTGAAGAATCAAATCATAATAACTCTTTTTTTGCAGGCCGCATTTCCGGGTTTTGTACTGACTTGGCGTGTCTGATTGAACCGACTTGTGGCTAATTCTTCTGCCGCAGTATTTGGCAATGATGTCACGAACATTTTGATATCCTGCCGGGTGTGACTGGTTGAATTTTGGACTCCATGCAATCTCCCATGATTCCACTGTTGGGAGTTTTGCTCTTTTTGACTGAAGTATCCTTGACTGAATATTGGGGCGAACTTGATGCGCCTGTTATAACAAGTGGATGCACCTAGTGATTGGTGTATTGGGTGTAGCTCTAACTGCCAGCACACCATTGAAGAAATTACACAGTGAAGGTACATCCATTTTTGAGATGTGAAAATTGACCCATTATAACAGTGTTGAAGCAGTCTACAACATATTTTACAGAAGTTTTCCCCTGAAGAATGTTCGCCCGTTTGAGGCTTTGGAAGAACAGAAACATGTTGGGAATAATTTTTATAACACATGTAGAATGTTGATTGTTTTAGTTATTTGTCTGTTGTGTTTGTGTAGTCACTTTAGGAGCTTTTAGACGATAGGTCAAGATATTAGGTTATCTGTTCCACTGTGGTCCATGTTTTTGGGTCTTTTGATGTTTTTTACTTTTGATTTTTGAATTGATATTGTATTAAATAAATTGATATATATATTTTTGATACATTACAGCTTACAGTCTATATTTTATGGATTTAATATGCCGGAAAATCAGGGATTTTTCCTTTTGGATGAAAGGGTCTAGTAATATTACCATGTGTATAATCTGATCTCCTTTATAGAAATATATAATCATCCCCTGTAGGTGGAGATAGATTTTTTTGTGTGAAGTAGGGGTACTTTATCACCTATTTACAACATACATTACATAACATTACATTTCAATGGTTCCATCAAATTTTATCCAACGAAATGGCCATTCAATGGAATGGTATTTCGTTGGATAAAATTCGATGGATTGGTATTAGACGTTTTGGCATTTCGATGGAATGACCAACTACAGTGGAGAGAAGACCCAGCTGAAAATATCACAGTTGTATTAACTACTCTACTAGCTGAAGAATCAAATCGTAATAACTTTGTTCCTTCCATCCAGCCACAAGCCCGAAAAGATGACCTAATAGACTTGCTAGAGCAATTCCCTGATGTTTTCAAAGCTGAACCAGGAAGGGTCAAGTGGATGTTCCATTACATCTGTAAACCCCCACAGAAGGTGTTCCATTTAAAATCATACTGAATACCGGAGTCCAGAAAGGAGGTGGTTATAAGGAGGTGGAAAATATGTTAAGAGCTAATATTATAGAGAAATCCCAAAGCCCTTGGTCCTCTCCGATTGAACTTGTTGCCGGGCCAGATCTATTGTGGAGGTTTGAATTGATTTCAGAAGGTAAACACAGTCTCCCAATTTGATAGCTATCCCATGCCAAGGATAGATGCCCTAATCGATTGATTGAGAGATGCAGTTTACCTCGCCGCAATTGATCTGACAAAGGGATACTGGCAAGTCCCTGCTAACCCGGAGGACAAGGAGAAAACCACTTTTTTCACCCCCATTAGACTGTTTCAATTCAAGGTATTAACTTCTGGACTGCACAGGGCCCCACCCACTTTTCAAAGGTTGATGGATCAAGTCCTCCGACCTTACTCTTCCTTCTTTGGGGCTTATATTGACAATATCATAATCCACAGTAAAACATGGAAAGACCATTTACACCAGGCATTGAGAAAAGCCAGGCTCACAGCAAATCCAAAGAAATGTCACTTGGCACAGTCAGCAGTCAAGTATCTTGGATTTTTTGTTGGCAATGGGCTAGTACAACCCTAAAATGAAAAGGTGAAATCAGTCAAAGAAACTCCAATTCCTAAGACAAAAAAAGATCAGGCTTAGTGGGGTGTTATAGAAGATTTATTCCCAATGATTCATCCAGTACATCTTTCCTAACAGACAAGCTTAAGAATGCAGAACCCCAAAAGATAAAGTGGATGGAGGAAGACCAACTGTGCTTTGACAAACTTAAAACCATTCTGTGTAGTGTTGAAGTGGTAGATTTCATTAACAGGGAATTCATTCTTCAAACATATGCGTTACATGTTAGGGGCAATTCTCTCGCAAGATCATGTTGGTATAGAACACCCCATTCTTTACATTAGTAGAAGGTTATTCTCCCCCGAGAAAAGAACTATGCCACTATTGAATTGGAGGCCTTGGCAATAAAATGGGCAGAATCACATCTTAAATAGTACTTCACTAGATCCCTCTCCATTAATATGGACGAGCCTCCGTAAAGACACCAATGCACTGGTCATGTGGTGGCTCTTAGATTTTCAGCCCTATTGCATCACAATGGAACAGTGAAAAGGAAAAGAACAGGGTAATGTTGACTTCCTTTCCCATTTCCAAAAAGCTGCAGAGAGAACCAGCGGCATTAGGGGAAGTGTATGTAATAAATCTGATGGCATCATTACACCCTTTCCGGTGGTGACCGCTGCCCATGTGGCCAGGGGACGGCAGCTGCTACCTGATCCTCACCCTGCGGGCAGCTATATGAGGGAGGATCTCATTGGGGGAGACAACCTCGGGGAGGGAGTGGTGGTGCTCATGGATGACACATGGTATGCTCTTTTCCCCTTATAGGATGAATCTCCCATATACGACCTCCTAATGGCCTATTGTGGTTCCTTACATGCGTCCCCAAAGCAACATGCTCAATTTCTCTCAATCAAGTTTCTAGACCAGTTCTCAAACATTGACTTGCCCTCAGAATATGATAAAAACATTCTTCCAATGTTTACATGCAAGTTTGCTACAAGAAACTACTATTCCCAGAAATACATTAACACTGCGAAGAGAAAGAGGAATGGAGTAATGCATTGCAAAGGAAGCCCCAAACACAGGCAATGCTCTAGTTGTTGTGAGCATACACCTGGGGCCGAGATGTTTAAAACAAGATCACCAGAATTAATGGAAGACTGATGGTGGGAGCGGGCTACAGCTCTTCGTATAGCTGAAGAACCGAAAGAAGCACGTTGGAGACAAACAGTTCATACAATGAGCAGTAAAGTATGACGCAAAGAAGATTCCACACAGGAACAGCAGAAGCAAGTACAATGCTTCTGGATGTTCGCCGGTGGAAAAAACGCAAGAAGAAGCTTACCGGAGTGCTGCGTGGAAAAGAGAAGGCCAGACGGAAACATGAGAAGCAGGGAAGCTGAAAGCTGAGCGGCTGTTTTTGGCTGGTTGCAAATAGAACAGTAAATACCACGAAGAGCCAGTGAGTTCACACTGGGATGAAGTGATCACTGGCATTAATTTGAAGCAATCCAGTCTCTTTTCCCCTATTGCTGGGCAGAACATTATAAATTATTTCGGGGGAAAAACGTGTACCAGTACCGAAATAAAATCCATAATCCCAGTGAGGGGGATTGCAAGATTGGATCATTCCATGATGGATGAAGTAGTAAGGAACCCTACAGAAAACGAGCTTCATGACATGAGTATCATAGAATTTGCTGACCTTGCTATGGAAAATAATGGAAATGATAATTTTCACTCACTGTCCCATAGCATCATACAGCAAATCTGTGTACAAGGCCAAGAAATCAAAAAACATCAAAAACATTCAAAAACATATTACCCCCTCACATAAATATCTGCCTAACCTCACTTCTGGAAGAAAGTATAGGGGAGAGAACACACAATGTGGCAGAGGATGTCCTCTGTCTCTGGGAGAGGCAGCCGTTCCTAGTGATTATAACCCTCATGATAAGAATGCTGTATACGGGACAACATACAAGGGCTGGGACTGGTATTAAAAATGATCCGCTGGTGGGAACATTGATGGAACGTAATGATGGAAAGAGGGCCGGGCATGGGATCATCGCATTCAACATTCTGAATCGGATATAGAGAGAAAACTGTTACTTAATAATGAAAGTAATAAGTTAAAATCACATTTGCCTCAGAAGGGAATCTTTAGCGGACAATGTAAATTAACCCACAATGCTAATGTGGTAAATGATTGGAAGTGTGAGCAAAACACTAATGAGGCAGTACACTATGGACTAAAGGAATTAGTCAAAAGGGCTAATGTGGTAAACTATCAAAGGTGGAGTTGCAGAGATACATAACTACAAGACGCCCTGGCAATGGCAAGTGTGTGAGAACAAGAAGCCCTGACTGGAGAGTATACCAGGCAATCACACATCTGTGAATATAGGGAAACAGAGAAAGCCTGGCAGGAGAGTATACAAGGTATACCAGGTATCCAAACTAAAGGCCAAAGATAAATATATATGTGGTTTGATATTGAACAAGAGAAAAGACAAGGGGCCTCATTACGACCCAGGCGGTAAGTTACCGCCTGGGTCGTACCCTTACCACCATGGTGTAAACTATGTTTACACCATGGTGGATGGCGGATTTACCGCCCCATTCCAAGGTGAGTGGGGCGGTAAATCCCCATTTCCCATTTTACCCTTCCCCATTCCCATTTTTGCCCCATAGGGCATAATGGGAGTGGGGAAGGCGCTAATTACGCCACCGTAAATTACGGTGGCGTAATTAGCACCATGGTCCCTTAGCGTCATAGATTTTAACGCCTGCAAAAAGCAGGCGTTAAACTCACCATGGCGCAAAGGGACCTCGGAATCAAACGTTAAGGGTCGGCGCCGTTTACGGCGCCGTTAACCCCTTAACGCCTGATTCGTAATGAGGCCCAAGAACTATCATTGTCAAGAAATTGTGAAGAAGAATCCAGGAGAAGGGAGGCACCCTCTGGATTAACAAACAATATCCTTGAGAGACTTTATGTTTGAGTTTTTATTGCTTTATGAACACTTTTAAAACACTGAAGGCCACAGACATTATCCTTTTCACCTTAAGATTTATTTTATTAGAATGTGAGGGTCAGAATAGTACTATAAACACAAGACAGTTTTGTTTTGGACATTCTGACATTGACTGATCCTTAGTTTTGAGTTTAGGTAGGGAAACATCTTTTATTTGTATCAATAAAAGTCTCTAGCCAAAACCATGTCTGAATTCTCCAGATGTATTTGCTTGCCCTTCTCTGCCCTTAATTAGGCCTGTGGCAAATACTTTGTTAACTATATTAAAAAAATGCAAACATCAAAACAATTGCTTTTAAAAATATGTATGTCTTCTAGCTCCAGGCTATTAATCATAGGATGGCACATTTGCAGAACATACCTCATATATTGTACAAGCAGTCTTATTAGGCTATGTGTTGTATAATATACCCCACCGCACATCCTCGGCAAAGTGTTGCATTTTTGCGTTCTACTTTATCCAGCCCAGTCAATATTGGCATTGACTTTAGTGGTGATATAATGCATTTTCCGTGTCAAATATACATTATGCTTTCTTCTGTCCATTACTGAAGATTGACTGAGGCCCATGCCCAGCTGGCAGCGTTTTTCATCCTGTGGCTGAAAACTGCAAATAAGGGGGAAGAATAGAATGTCATTGAATTTCTGCCTGAAGAAGATTTTATGACAGTATCACAAATTTGCAACCATGTGCTATGCTGGGCTAAAATGTGTTGCATTCATTTGACTCTGGATTAGCGCCTTTAAATTTGGGTATCCCCTTAACTAATTTCTCTACTATTACACTCCCTTTTCAACTATGAAGCAGTGTTGCCACTTCCAGCACTGGGTATGGGTGCATGTTTTTCCCCCAAAACAATAGGACGTGAAAACGGTTACTGCAACTCATAAGCCCCTGCAATACTTGAGACTATCCCATATATCTCAGAGTCTGAGTGCTGTTACTCTAGCTACTCTTTTCCTTCCATCTTGGAAAATGCCGAGTCAGGTACCCTGCTGGTTTCACTGGTGAGGAGGGGAGCTGATCATAAACCAAGTGGCTGCCTTGTCAGGTCCACGTGACCCTAAGATATTGGACCCCTCATTTGTAATCCTGCCTCGTGGAGTCTTGCTAAACAAGAAGGAAAAGGTGGGATATAATAAGAGAGAATGAGAGAGAGGGAAGTATGACAGAAGCTAGAATGTAGGTGAGGCATGGAAAGGAAGAAGGCAGAGTGGAAACATATTGAGAGTAGCAATAAGCGTAAGTATAGGAGATCAGAAGGCCAGGAGGAGAGGTGATGAATTATGGGGGCACCCGAAGAGAGGATTACAGTAGAAGTGGGCACAGGAGTGGCAGGGGTGACTATCTGGACTAAGAGCAAAGAGGAAGCTCCAACAAGAAGAAAGGAAAGGGAGGGGCTAAGGAGGTTGAAGAGAGCTGAGGATGTAGGACAGTGGGAAAAGGTTGTGCCAGATAAATGAGTGGAGGGCTCCAAAAGTGTAAGTCACTGCGTCAAAGGGGAAAAAGTAAGTACATAAATGTCTGAATGCAAATTTCAGAAGAAGGGAAAGGGCTCCCTTAAACAAAGCTGCAACTAGCACTGAGCTCCAAAGAGAAGACAGCGAGAAAGGATGTCCCAATGAAGTGCTGGAGAGGAAATGTCAGAGAGGACATCAGCAGAGGCTGTCAACGTCAGGTCGGATAAAAGTCTTTAAAGACAAACAAATTCAACTCTGCAGACTGAATATAGGTTACAAATAATACGCTATCAGAAAATATAGCCCAAAGAAGGAGGGTGGAGGACAATCCTTAAAGAGATAAACTAGAGTCCAGTTAACAGAAAGGTAGTCAAAGCCTTCAAGAAAAGGAAAGCCCAGCATCAGCAGATGATGGTAGCAATCATGGAGAAGAAAGTTGGGAAGTGTACCTAAGGAAGACCTGAGAAGCCCTTGCAGAAAGAAACATGAGAAGAAGAGAGGGCAAAAAGTACATTTTAATATGAAGGCCACCATCGAGGAAGTAGTAAGGAAACCTGGACAAGAAAGATATTCTGGAGGCTTTAGGCACCAGGCTGTCACACCAACTCAATAAATGCTTGTATTGGTGCACCCAGGAGAGTGAGCATGTTGGGTCCAGTTGAAGGTGGGACCTTTTGAGCAGAATAGGGGAGAAGGAATTTGTGTTCCTGCCCAATGACTATCAGAAAGTTGAATGCATGACCCCATCACAATGTCCTTGGCCACTTGGAGTGCTGGCACCAAGACAGAATTGTAAATCTAGGAAGAACCTTGGAAATCCTGACCCAAGAAAAAGTGGCTGCAATGCAAGACAGACCTTAGTGGAGAGTCAAACTCCAAAGACTGTAAGGGACGGTTCAGCAATGGACTGAGATGACTCATGTGGGCTGGGAGCCCTGCCCTTAGATAGAGTTGGTCTCTGGTCTCCAACCTCAATTTTACGAGAAGGTTAAGGAAATATTCTCCCTGATCACTTTGTCCCCTTCTCAACTATGGTTTGTAAAGAGTCTCTTAAGTTTATGATCTTAGTTGGTCAAGACCTAGGCATTACTTTAACCCCACGTTCAAACACCAGAATAAAGATTCCAGTGTAAATATCAAGCAAGCTTGCTGTGTGGTCATTGATTCCATCCCACATGTGACAGGTGCCAGAGACAGAAAGCAAATCATGTGAGGCCTGTACATCCTATTACTGCTGATGTTGACAGGAGCTCAAGCAGCAGTTTGGGTTTTCATGGTGTCAATGGTTGCTGACAAAACCAGTAGTATTATTGTACATGCCTACACTTGATGATGGGCAGTTAACGGTTTGTCCCTTATGTTGAGTATTGAAGTTCCTGTACCTCCTTAAGGCCGAATCTAGATTGGAAGGCACTGAACTGGTTGTTATACTCTAAATAGGAGGGAAATTGCAAGGTAACTGCCATTTACAATACGTTAATCATCAGAGGTACCGTAGGATGATAGTTATAGGGGCCTGCTTATGCTTTCTTCTGGAGTAGTATGATAATGGCATGTTGCAAGGCTTGTGGATCACACTAGAGGAGAGAGAAGCATTGACAGGGTTGATCAAGCTGGAGGTGAAAGTAGGAAAGTATAGGTTGATGACCTTTGCATTGGATATGCAAATTAGAGGTGATTGCTTATTTAAAGAAATGTGAGATCTTTTGCAGGGTAGCTTCTTCAGCTGGCTTTAACTCGCACAGGATAATGTGGAAGACCGTGTGCGTGGGACAGGCTGTGCAACTGAGTGGGACATCGATTCTGAGGTTTGCCCTAAGGGAGTCGATTTCATTTCTGAAGTATGTCATTAGAGCCTCATAAAAAAACAGTGTTGGGACTGTATTTACTTGTAAAGGCAGACGGGTGCTTTGGAACCACACTGGTAAATGTAGCATTTCCTATGGTTAGCAGTGCTTGTGTTAGATCCATCACCTAATTGTCTCCACCTTATGTTTTAACTCACTGATGTCCACTATGAACCCTGTACTCCACCTCCTGATGCTAATGTTTGGTTTGTAGCTCTTGGGTGTGTGAGAGGGCGGATTATTAAGAGCAATAATTAACAGATTCTGTTGTGAGGAGTGCTTCTGTGACAGTATCAAATCCTTCTAAGAGCTGGTTGTGACTTGGAAGAGGTCCATTTATATTTGGGCCTCAACTCACCTCTGTTGCAAATTCTGCTCATTACACCTTATTTGGACAGTGGGGCTAATTTTTGAGACCCTCGGAATTCGGCGGCAGGGACCAGTGACGTTTATACTCTGTCGACGAATTTTGATCATTTTCATGGCAGAGTGCAAAAGGGAAGTGAAAAAGGCAGCGTACACGCTTGTATGTCAGGCAGCATTTACAATGGATTCATACTTACTAGGCAACCCTTGATTATATTACTGCATTAATGATTGAGAATGATCATCCTAGTATCCTCCCTGCTTATGAACCACTGTGAGCTGGTGCAAACGCTTGAACTGTGCTGTGCCCAGAGCCTGATGTGGCACAGACATATCCCACTAGTAAGACCACATCACCATGGCTCTCATCGACCTTCACTGGCTCCAACTGCACACACAAATCACCTTCACGCCTTGCTGCATCATCGGCAAGGCAATAACCTGCCAGTCACCCAGTTACCTCGCTGAGACACTCTGCATCTCTGGCGGACAGTGCACCACCAGAAGCCAGGACACATGCAGACTTGAAATCCACCACTGCAAAAAGGAAAGTACCAGAAAACAAGCCTTCTCTGCCTATGCCCCAAGACTGTGGAACATCCTCCCCGTCGGCATCAGACTCGCTCCACGCTTGTACAATTCAATAAAGAACTCAAGACCAACCTCTTCAAGGAGTCTCTCCTCCTCAACACCTAGGCCATCATGTCGCCCCTCGCACCACCTGACTTTCTAGACACTGCCCTCCCCTTTCCTCCCCGCTACCAGGTACAGTTGTACCCCTCCTCTGTCCCCCTCTGTATCCTCCCCGCTGAATATCTGTTCTGTTGTTACCACTGAAAAGCGCTCTGTTATGCATCTGTAATGTTGTATACCTCTGTAAAGCGCTCCGCTATGTATCTTAGTTGGTGTATACCTCTGTAAAGCGCTCCGCTATGTATCTTTGTTGGTGTATCCCTCTGTAAAGCACTCCGCTATGTATCTTTGTTGGTGTACACCTCTGTAAAGCGCTCCGCTATGTATCTTTGTTGGTGTATACCTCTGTAAAGCGCTCCACTATGTATCTGTGTTGGTGTACACCTCTGTAAAGCGCTCCGCTATGTATCTTTGTTGGTGTATACCTCTGTAAAGCGCTCCACTATGTATCTTAGTTGGTGTATACCTCTGTAAAGCGCTCCGCTATGTATCTTTGTTGGTGTATACCTCTGTAAAGCGCTCCGCTATGTATCTTTGTTGGTGTATACCTCTGTAAAGCACTCCGCTATGTATCTTTGTTGGTGTACACCTCTGTAAAGCGCTCCGCTATGTATCTGTGTTGGTGTACACCTCTGTAAAGCGCTCCGCTATGTATCTTTGTTGGTGTACACCTCTGTAAAGCGCTCCGCTATGTATCTTTGTTGGTGTACACCTCTGTAAAGCGCTCCGCTATGTATCTTTGTTGGTGTATACCTCTGTAAAGCGCTCCGCTATGTATCTTTGTTGGTGTACACCTCTGTAAAGCGCTCCACTATGTATCTGTGTTGGTGTATACCTCTGTAAAGCGCTCTGCTATGTATATTTGTTGGTGTACACCTCTGTAAAGCGCTCTGCTATGTATCTGTGTTAGTGTACACCTCTGTAAAGCGCTCCGTTGCTTCTTGAAGCTAGGTCTGTGCTCTATAAATACCATAATAATAATAATAATAATAGTGTTTGGATGGTGAAGTACAATTCCTGGTACAATATAGATGATGCCTTTGAAGGCAAACATCATTGTCTTTATATAACCTACACAGACGGTAAATGCACCCTGACTATTGTCAATTATGTTCCCCAAATATTCTAGGAATGGAGTTAACATAGCAGATAACAACAGTCCTAGAATACGTTGGCCAGGCCATTTTAGGGGTCATGATAAAAACATTAACCCACCTAGTTCCTCATAGTTTTGCCATGAGTTCATTCTATGAGCTAAAGGAGTTGTTTAATCCTTGATGAATTTCAAAGACACAAAATACCTTTAAAACAGACAAGTACATATCTGTGTGTCCTGGTCTCTTGAAACACTAACATGCTTTCTTAAGCAGCTCCTCCACATTTGGATTAAGTAATTGCAGTTACTAAACCTGTTTATTCGGAGAAGGTGATGACTTTTTCAACATAGCTACGAACAAGTAGTTCTTCTCAAGGTGACACTCATAGGACTGCACCAATGGGGAGCAGTCTACAGACTCACTTTGCCTTCTTCATTAGGATTTTCTTGGAGTCTGGGTAGTGTACAAGGACTTCACTAAGGTTCTTCTTGTCCAAAATGAATAGGTTTGCAAATCCATGTGCCACCACATCAGCGGTGCGCCGGTTCCCTCCACTTGCTGCCAAAAGACTGCAAAATGTATCAAAAAAACAGAATTTATTTTACTTCATGATTTGTTTTTATTGATCACACACATATATCGTTCTGAAACTAAACTATTTTCTTGATAGCTAATATACTACTCAAGTGAAAGCACCAACAAGTTACCATGAACTTATTTTCATCGTAATGTAAATGTGTATGTAATGAGGATAGCTAAGGGGCAACGCATTTGTCTTACAAGCAAGATAGCACAGAGCAACACATGTTCGAATCCCCGTCCAGTGCTTAGAGGCTAGTCTCTGATATTAAGCCTGTAATAACACATTTATTCATTAATGAATGTTAAGGTTTTCTGTCTATTGCAAAAGCTCCCTACATTATCCCAAACACAGTCCTTGGCACACATGTGTTAAGCCCATGGGTGTTAGATACAAACAGGGTCCAAAGCTGAAGGGAGAAGACTAGTCGGATGATTACAATAATCACACTTTCCAATACAATTGTGGGATGTAATACTACCATTGCAAGAATAAGGAAAATAGCTAATTAATGCTAACACAAAGAATGACATTGGGGTGTTCTCATCTTGGATTTTACTTCCTTTCTAGTCTGTTGAACATTAGGGACAGATTGCAACAAAGGTGGAAACAAGGATGTACTCTACACCTGCTGGCAAATACATGTCACATACACTGGAAGGGCACTGTGAGTATGGGACTGTAGTCGAAAACCCAGATGTTACAAATTGAAGATTACATGGACACGTTTTACAGAGCCTGACCTGTGGCTGCGCAGTGATGACATCCTGAACATGGCCTGCATATGAATCTCTATAGGCTCAAGTCAAAGAACTATTTAGACAAGCATTCATTCGAAGAAAAGAGGATCTACTGGTGAGAAGAAATGTAATGCATGGGTACAGTGACAAACGAATTAGCATAGAACAGAAGCACAGGCTAGAAGGTACTTGATTCCAAGTTTGGATACCTTCCTAAGGCTAGAACTTTACCACCTAAAGGCTCATGAACGGCAAGCAAGAGTGTTAGGCAGAATTGGCTGTAAAACCAGCAAAGCTCATGGGATTACCCTCAGGGGGGCGGCAGGGCTCTCCTCATGGAATGGCTGGTCTGCGGGGGTAGAAAGCTCACAATTGAAATTGTCTGTAATATTTAAAACATTCTTAAAAACCTCAGAAATCATGCCTTGGTCACAGTCATACCAAAAAAGTGTACTACTCATAATGTTTCACTGCATCAACCAACTAGTAAATAGGCCCCTTCAAAATAATTATCAACTGACAAGCCCAAAAGTCCCGAAAATCTCTCCATGGACCACTTACCAATAACATAGGGACCCATAGGGCCTCATTACGAGGCTGGTGGTAGCCGTCGGTATTCATTTTTTTCTGGTGCCCAGAAAAGGGCAATTACTGGGTCATTATGACCTTGCCAGTCCCGGTAATTGCCATTTTCTGGGTGCCGGAAAAAATGATTCCCCATTCCCATTGTGCCCAATAGGGCTCAATGGGAATGGGAAGGGTGGTAGCTCCGGTACCGTTAATAATGGTACTGGTGCTACCATCATGTTCTGCTCGCGGGTGCCGGTACAGCCACCAGGTCAGACCTGGTGGCTGCAAGGGCACCCGCGAGCAGAGCTTGTGGTATGGTGATACGGTAACAATGGTGCTTGTACTACTGGCGTCGTTGTTGCCTTACCGCCATACTTGTAATGTAGCCCATTGCCTTTATGTGATTTAACAGTAGTTGCCATCAACATTATTATTCTCAGTAGATAGTCAATACTCTGATTTTTACAGAACAAGCTCCTATGTAAATCACCACCTCTCTCACTCTCCCTCCCAATGACTTAACCTCTCACTGACGCCTTGGTCAACCAAGTTAACTACATTTAGTTATCAATAAAGTGGCTATCATTGGGAATTAAATTCTTTGGATGTTACTAGAGCTTCAATGAGCATGAATGCTTAATTGTTAGTCAGTGAATGAATTCGAGGGCACATAAATGGAAATGAGATAAGAAGCCAGGTAGAGTCCTTCTGTCGTTGGTTTTTCAAGTCTGAAAAAAACCTTAAGGCAAATGAGCTACTTGAGCTGAAGGATATTTTCAAAGGCATGGGCATGTTACTCAATGTGGTAACTCTTATGCTTGTAATACTTGTCGTACTCCCTCCAGTCTAGTGGATCATCTGCAACATAATGAGGAGGCCACAGCAGTTCTCAGCAGTAGCTAGAAAAACAAACATCGAAGCAGAGGGATGCCAATTATCTCAGTGCCACTGTGACCACTGCTGGGCCCCACTTCCTCATTAGGTTCTCTTCCCCAGTTCTTTTGCTCTCAGCCCTGCCCTCTAGGGGAGCTTATTACAGAGCAGGGAATAGGCGAGGGTAGGGTGCCATTGGGCGAAGGAGGATATGGACTAGAAGAGTACAAACGTCACTACTGTGAAAAACCTGTACTTATTGGTACATCCTGTCCCTCTAGCATCAGTCTCATGGGGTTGATTATCCAGGAATACCTGGACAGAGGGAGGAGGTGTTGTATTCAATGATAAACGCATCGATGACTCTCAGAGAATATCATCAATGTAAGGCTGTTTGTTGGTTGGCATCAAGTAAGTATACAGCAGTATCCACCGGCCATCCATCCATTTTCCTGCCAGGACTCTCTCAACTCTTCCCATGGAGCACCCATGCAGCCAGCAGAAGGAAGTTCCATGATGTCATCATCCTGTTTGCTTAGGCAGGGAAGCGCAGGATATAATACACTCTCCCTCTTTATACCGTTTAGAGAAACAGAAAAACACAATGATGACCCAAGACTACTCATCCTTCACCGTAATAACACTGTGACCTGACTAGGACGACTATGGCCTAGTGGAGATGTAGTCTAAAGTGGGACCAATCATCCCTGCCTGCCCCAGATAGAGCAAGAGGGATGTATATCCAGAGAGCTGGGAAGATAGAGATATTCCTCCATGTGAAGTCTGCAGTTACTCACAGAAAGGAAACATTTTCTGCCCATACACTGCCACTTCTGGTAATTGTTGTATATAAAGCATTGGTGCGCATCGTGTGCCACCCATTCCCACCATGCTTGTGGCACGTACTCTTGGGTTGCATAAACCACAGTGCAATAAAATGCACGGGTGAGCATCGTGTGCCACTCTTTCCCACCATGCTCGTAGCTCATACACGTAGTACTTTGGACGTTCCAAGTGATCTGTAAATTGCATTAAACTACAAGTTATTGTCAAGCCTATAACCAATCTGCCCTGAGACATAACTTCTTAATCAACACATATGCATGTTCTTAAACCCTAAATCACTTGTATTATTCCTGTATCATTATTAACGTCATATCAGACCTGCATCTTGCTTTTCTTTGAACAGATGAGAACTTTATTATTCATTTTATGTTAATTTTGTCCTGGAGGAAGCTTGTCCCCTTTCTGGTAACTTCCTCTTATATACAAATAACTAAGTACTTTTCCACATCACCTCCCTTACATGTTTCCGAGCCTCACTTTAATTGTTGACTTTTGTATTTATCATGCTTTCTGTGCTCATCATATGCTCTCCCATTCTCTGGTACAGAACTGCCAAGTGTTTCCGAATGCTCTCTTGTGACTGTTCTCGCGTCACTCCTATGCACATAAAGTAACGCTAGCATTGCCGTAGATCTACATCATTCAAACTTGAATGGGTTCAGTGAATCTTCTTGTGTTGCATGTCACTCAATGTCTGATTACAAGTTAATGTGGGAATAGGACCTGAGGTGGCGGGCCAATACCGGCCCAGGTAATGCCCCCGGGGCCATAGTTACAGGCCCGTGCATAGCCCAATGTAGGGCTGTTTATTGGTGTAACAGCATGCTATTGTTTGAGCAGGGGTCTTTTTATCCTCGACGAAAGATAAAAGGGGGGTTTCACCCGAGAGACATTTGAACACCAGGACGGAACCCTTGAATTGAATTTGCTGCTCAACTGGGAGCCAATGCAGCTTCCTATGAGATGTATACATCGACGGCCGCCCACATACAGCACGGACTGCTCCATTCTGTGCCACCTGGAGTCTCTTCATGTTGGCCTTAGAAGTGCCCACCAGAAGACTATTGCAGTAGTCCAGCTTCCTATTTACAATAGCTGCAGCGATCAGAGCTCTTTTGGCCTCTGATAGATACGGGCAGATCTGCCACAATAGGTTAGTGTAGCAAGAGCTGGACTACTTAAGCTATGAGACGTGTTTCTTGAAAGACAGATTACAGACAAAAAGTACTCCTAATGTTTTAACAGAGTCTGAAACTGTAATGGCATTGCCATTCACCAAAAAGCATTCGTAGTGGGGTCTAGATTTTTTTACTTTTGCTGGGACCGACGACAAGCAACAAGCAACAATGTCTTTGAGTCATTGAGAGTCAGTGAATTTACAGCCATCCATATCTGTATAGCTTCAAATACTTTATTAACCGGACACCTAGAGAGACAAGCAGATCACACAGGGGTTTAGAGTACACATTAAAAAGCAATAGAGATAAACATGATCTTTAAGGGAGAGCACAGGTATAAAAGTGATCTTTGCGAGTGAGCATTACCTTTGACCACTGTAGCTTTCCTTGGTCCCAGAAATGACTTGAACCAACTTGCTGCCAGGGGGGTGCATTTCCCAACCTCAATCAGTCTATTCACCAGCAGTGCATGGTCGACCAAGTCAAACGCTGATGAGAGATCTAACAATAAAAGTAAAGCTGCACTACCTTCGACAATAATACCTATAATGTTGGATTTTAAATCTATGAGGGCAGTCTCTGCCACATGATTGATTGATTGATTGATTGATTGATTGATATTTTATTTCTATCGCGCTTGTACACAAGTGTTTCAGAGCGCGACAAGGCAAGGAAGGGGAACAGGGGAGAACAAAACAGCGATCTTACTAGGCCCAGTGATATTGAGAACGCGCAAGTGCATGGGAGAGGGGGGAGGGGAAAAGTGCATGGAAGGGGGAGAGGTGGAAAGTGTGAAGCAGAGGAGAAACAGATAAATAACAATAAATAAATAATAAAGGCAACAAACAGTGGTAACGCAGCCAGCAATTTGCAAGTGCTAGGTTTAAGGCAGCAGACGGGGTAGGTCCGATAAATTCAGGAAGAAAAAGGGGGGTAGTATGGGTACAGATACAGACCCCAGTGCAAGGGGTGTCCCGGAGGCAGTGCGGGAGGGTGACGGGATGAGCAGGTACCTGGGCCCAAAAGACAGAGGGTGGCCAGGTGCACGGTGCCAAGAGAGAACAGATCAGCAGGGGATAGGGAGCGAAGGCAGAAGAAAAGAGGAAGGTCTTGAGGTGCTTCCGGAACCGGAGATGGTTCTCCTCAAGTTTTAGAGTGGCAGGGAGGCTGTTCAAGAGGGAGGCCCCAGCCAAAGACAGAGATCTACCCCCAGCTCGTTTCTTAGAAAAACGACTGACCCTGAGTGAGTTGGAGGTAGAGGAGCGAAGAGCTCAAGAGGGGAGGTATTTGCGGAGGGATAGCTGAAGGTATTTTGGACCCAGGCCCCAGAAAGCCTTGTGGACAATGCAGAGGGTTTTGAATTTAATCCTTGTATCCACTGGGAGCCAGTGAAGAGATTTCAGAGCTGGAGAGATACGATCCCAGGGCTTGAGGCCAAGGACAAGTCTCGCAGTCCTGTTCTGGATTAGTTGCAGAGGGCGGAGAGTAGAGGCAGGTAGATTTAGAAAGAGGATGTTACAATAATCCAAGCTAGAGAGAACCAGAGCTTGAGATACCATGAGCTTCTGGGGGAAGGAGAGGAAAGGCAGAGTACCTCTGAGGAGGTGCAGTCGGAAATTTGACTTTTTAGAGACCTCAGAGATATGGGCGGAGAAGGAAAGGGTGGAGTCAAAGATGACCCCGAGGTTCTTAGCCTCGCAGGTGGGGGTAGGAGGAGGGCCAAGGGAGGCTGGCCAGAGAGTGAGGGGAAAGGATGGTGAAGGTGTGCCAATGAGGAGGATCTCCGTCTTGCTGGCATTCAGACAAAGATCATTGGCGGCACACCAATCTTGAATGGCAGTTAGGCAATCAGAGATGAGAGAGGGAGAGGAGGTGGCAGAGGGCAGCCTGAAAATTAGTTGAGTGTCGTCAGCGTAGCACTGGAAATTTGAACAGAACATGGCAATGCAGTGGGCGAGAGTTGCCAGGTATTGGTTGAAAAGCCAGGGCGAGAGGTTAGACCCCTGGGGAACACCACAGTTAGAGAGGAAGATAGAAGAAAGGAAGGACCCAAGTTGGACCTGGGAGGGTCGATCTGAGAGGAAAGAGGTCAGCCAGGCAAGAGCCTGATCAGTGATACCCAGGTTTTCACAGAGACGGTTGAGCAGGATGCTATGGTTGACTGTGTCGAAGGCAGAAGAGAGATCGAGGAGGATGAGGACAGAGGGAATGTTAGAGTCAAGGTTGGTGAGCAGATCTTCACAGATGTTTAGGAGAGCAGTTTCCGTGCTTCTGGCAGCTCTGAAGCCAGACTGGCGGTCATGGAGACAGCAAACAGAATTGGAATGAAGGTTCAGCTGTGGGTTTCTTGAGAAGAGGATGCACAAAGGAGTGCTTCAGTGGAGAGGGGAAGGATCCAGAGGCAAAGCAAGGGTTGCAAAAATCAGCAAGGGCCGGAGCGAGGGTATCAATGTGGTCCTTGATGGTTTTAGAGTAACAGGGATGAACCTGTTTTGAAGAGGCTTTCATGGATCGGACTTGTCTAGCAACCTCGTCAGGGGTGAAAAGAGGAAAGGACGAGAAGGATGGTGGGAGGGTGGCTAAAGGAGGGTCAGCAAGCACAGATGGAGAGGGAAGAGGAAGAGTGTGGATGGAGAGGATGGACAGGATGTCCTGGGTTTTAAAGGGCATTGCAAAGAGCCTGGGAGGCAACAGGAGGGGTCGAGACTGCAGCAGGGTTGGCCAGCTCCTTGCAGATTTTAAAGAGTTCGGCCGAGTTATTAGATGCCGCAGAGACACAAGCTTGAATGTGCACTCTCTTCTTGGTGAGGACAGAGAGTCGGTATTGCCTTTGTAGCAGGCGACAGGCCAGTTTGTTAGAGGATGAACAGGAAGTCCTCCATTTCCTCTCAGCTGCCCTACACTTATGTTTAAGTGTAGCTAGGTCCGAGTCATACCAGGAATTGCGCTTGGCTTTGGACTTCAAACGGATCCTCAGAACAGGGGCAAGAACATCAAGCGTATCAGAAATTGAAGAGTAGAGCAGAGACAGGGCCGTATCAGGATGAGAGACAGCCAAAGGTGGAGGGGGGGGAGAAAGTGGCAGCAAAAGCCTCAACTGACACACGCTTCATGGGCCGGATGTCCGAGAAGGTAGGTGGCAGTGTTGGGGTAGGCTTGGCTTGGGGGGAAGAGAGGGAGAGATGAGATGAGAGGAGGGAGTGATCGCTCCAGCGGAGAGTAGTGGTCAGAGGGATGGAGAGGGGAAGGATAGAGGAGATCAAGGCATCAAGTGTGTGCCTTGCAGAGTGAGTCGGGCCAGGGGGGAGGATGGACAGGGAGAGGGATTCGCAGAGGTCACGGAAGAGTACAGAGGAGGAGCAAGGAGAGTCTAAATGTATATTTAGGTCACCGAGGAGGAGGAGTTGAGTGGTAGAGGCCAGGAGGGAGGAGGAGAGGTCTGCCCACTCAGAGAGAAATGAGGTGATTCATACGAAAACCAGATTGTTCAGTAGCCAAAATATAATTTTGTTCCACAACATGTTTATATTGGGCACAGGCAATTTTACAAATTATCTTTAGTATAAATGGAACATTCGTAATAGGTCTATCGTACCCTGGGGCTGGAGGATAAAGCTTCTCTTTCTTTATCAATGGAGTTATCCATGCCTTCTTGATGTTTTCTGCAACATAGGCCCCTTGAAATGAGTGTTTAACAAAGTGTGTTACCCATGGAGTAAGCGTTTTGGCAGAATCCTTAAAGAGCGTTGCCGGAAAAATATCCCAATTACAAGGTGTAGGCTTCATGCTTTGTGTTGACTCCATTATCTCCTTCTCGGATACCTCTTTCAATAAAAAAAAGCAAAGTGTTTGAATCAGTTGTGGTATCGGAGGATATTAAAGGAGGATCAACGGACTGTAACAATTTAACCTGATCCCGAATGCAGTGTTGATGTTGAGCTGTTTTTTGGATAAAGCCTTCATGAATGCATTGACAGCAATCATTGTGTTCAGGAATAGATGCCTTGACCACAGTACCTTTTAATTCCTACAACACAGTGGATAATTCTTTAGGTTTTGATTTAGCTTGTTCTACTCTCGCATTAAGGTGCTTTTCTTTAGCTTTGAACACTTCTTCCTTAAATATCTGGCTGCAAGCTTCTAGATTGCTGCCGTTTCATTAGGCGGATGTTTGGGCCAGATGCGTTCTGCCTTACGTTTTTCCCCTCTGGCATGTAGAACCTCTGCAGTAAACCACTGATTGAAACAAACTACTTTGTTCAGTTTTACTGATTATAGTGGAGCCAGAGTCAAAAGCTTGGTTTGTCGCCATTCTAAAGGAAGATAAGTAGACATCAAGGGGAAGTCTTCCAAGGAGGGTAATACAGGCATTATTCCAGAATCAAAAGCTTCAAAGATACTTTTTTATAATTTCGAGTTAAAATAGAAGGTCTAACACTCTTTAGAGGTTTACCAGGGAATAGAACGGAGAAGACGTCAAAGGACACATGGGAGCGATACAACCATATTTATTCCTCCATCGATATTACCAGCATCTTTTGGTTTTTGGATAAAATCGAATCCAAAGTATTTAGATGTGTTGGGGACGAGACATGTTGATAAAAGCCAACAGGCTGGAATGTTTGCAACACTGATAAGGCCTCCTTATCCAGAGGATTGTGAACCCATATATTAAAAGTCCCCCAAGATAATGAAAGCTGTTGTATCCTTGGAGACACCACGAATAAATGCAAAATGTTTCTCTTCGAAAAGCAGTGTTAGTCTAGGGGGTTTGTATAATAATAAGATGCTGAGTGAATTAACAGGGTTGGTGTTCAGTTTTATCAACATAGCTTCGCATTGATCACATTTTGGGAAGGCGGACATATAGAGATTCAACTCTTGCTTAAAGGATACAGCAACTCCCCCTCCCCTGCCTCCGTCACAACCAGTGTGGAGGCAGGAGTAACCAACTGGAGTGGCCATAGTCACTGCTTGATGAGTTGCCTCATGAAGCCAAGTTTCTGTAAGGAATCAAACATCAAGATTGGATTCCAGTATAAAGTCTGATATTTCAGCAGCATGTTGAACTAACGAGCAAGTATTAAGTAGGCAACATTTCAGTATATTGCATGGAGCCTCAGTAGTTAAGTTAGGGCTACTACAGCTTCAATGGTTATTATTATTGCTTTCATGATTTAGAATATCTAAATGGGTCCTAATATTTTCATTTGGCATAACTGGAGGAGGTAAGCTGCGAAAAGAATTAGGCAAGCTTGGTTCCATGCCTTCAGTGTCCGCAGTTTGTGGGGTGTAGACCTCCTTAATACTATCCTCAGACATGGCATTGAGACATATCCTGCGATTTCTTTGGATTGCAGCAATTAAGCTAAGTTGAGTAGCCATGTGTGGCTATATGAGACTTCTAATAATTGAGGATATGATAATATAAAGTTAGAAAGAGTGAGTGAACAGCAACAGTAAAACACTCAGGGTCCACAAAACGACACAAACCGGCTAAGAGGTGCTGGAGCTGACGTGGTCTTAAAAGTGCTGCGAACTACACATTATTATCTTGGGAATTGTAGTTCAAAGGCTATTTCAAACCGTATAGGCAGTAAAGATAACAGCACAGCGCTAAAATATGTGCTCTCAAACTCAGATAGAAAGCATAGTGATTACAAGTTGCATGCGATTTAGACAGTATTCCTTAGTTGCAGATGACTTCTAAAGCACATGGCATTGGAGTGCCATGAAAGTTGGCTTAGCTCTGACAGCGTGCACATGCATGCCAGACACAAGTGTTAGCTCATTAACCATGAGCATCACTTTTGAAGCTTAATTAAGGCCCAATCACTACTAGGTTGAGATCTGTGTGGCTGAAACTTTTGCTGTGTAATGTAAGGTTCTGTTTGACGTAGTAAACTCGTCAGCAGCTACTTCATTACCTTGGATGTGAGGTCTAAGGGATTTGGTGAGGAAGCTCAAGTTGAATCATATATGTGACTGCACAGAAGCTCTTCTGAACATTTAGTTAGTTCTAATCACCAGATCAATCCAGTCACTTTAGTTCCACTTTACTCCTACTGCGTTTATTACTGGCTTGTCTGGTCATTTGATCCCTGTCAGAAGCATGACAACAATGATAAGAAAAGTCTGTCTGAGACATGTTTTACGATCTCCGAAGGTTAGAGGTTTCAGGGCAGCATTGGCGGACTGTGTGTGAAAACAAAGAAATTGATATGAGTCTGGGAAGCCCAAAAGAAACACACCAACACAGGTTACAAAGGACATACAAGTGCTTTATTTAAAAGCTACAACAGTTACCAAAAGTCAATTGACAAATGGATAGCTATTCGGCTCTCAGAGTAACGTAACGAACTTCAACAAAGGTTTGATGCATTAGTAGAGAGACCGTACATTGGAATACTTGGGCTTTTACATCCTTTATCCAGCCCTTGGCCAACCCCCTCGCGGGTTAACCATTCTTGGGACCAGACCTAGGGTTCCTTGCCAGGTCAATCCCATAATGTATGCATTTTGATCAGTTCCGCTGATACAGTTGTTCATTTACACATAGGTCAGGGATAGGACAAGGTCTCAGTTCGCGACCCCGACAAGTGGCCTGCAGGCATATTAATTATTTGTGTGTGCGGAGGTCACAACGGCCAGAATCTCACTCAGAATGTTATTCGGCCTCCATTTTGATGTTCAGGGTGACTTCCACTTTACAAGAGAACCTAAAATGGCAGCTAAATCCAAGATGGCGACTTACACAATTTTTCGTTAAGGTCAAGACCTTGCCGCGGAGTCTATTTACATGATATTTTAGACAACTTGGCGTAGGCCAATACACATTCAAATACTGCGATAGGAGGCATAATATCATTTCAATTACAACATGTGGGCCGATGCAGTGCAGATATGTTACATTTGCACTTGTCAGTTGGGCTTGGCTCAGAAGGTTTAGATACCTTAGGGATTCCAGGTATTATTGTAAATGAATTTTGACAGCGTGAAAGTTGTTATTTCTATGATTTTTTGCAGTTGTTTAATGTGATAAACAAACCTTTGTAATTATGTTGGCCATTGACTCATTGATGTGCTTTGTGATGACAAATGTGCTTGCATTTTAATATATTTTGTGATAGATGGATTTAAGTTCATTTTATACAGTAAATGTCTGAAATAAACACTATTGTGAGTGTTTGAGGTGAATGCCAGACAGTCGTTGGCAGGATGCAGGTTACTGAGACCATCTTGAAAGTTGCAGCTGGCTGGCACTTATTTATTTATTTGTTTTATTTTTTGTATTTGTAAAGCGCCTAAGCCCATTGGCATCCAGGCGCTGTTGCAAGACCAGTTAAACACAATAAGAAACCTGGAGTAGGTACATTACAAACATACTCAAATATCATACATTTTCCTACCATAGGCACGACGAGTTCATGCCTAGGAGAGGCAAGTGTTTTAGGCAAATATCCACATTTTTAATGATTTTTGGAAGGCCCAATATGATTCCTCTGCTCTTACGGAGTTGGTTAGCTGCCACTGTTGGCGAGCTAGAACCTCCTCCTCTGGCTCGTTTAAATGTCGGTAATACAAGGCGTATGAGTGGATTGACCTTGCTGCTCTGGTGGTATTGGCTCTCACAATTAATTGCGCCAAGTATGCAGGAGCTGAGTTAGAAAGTCATTTGTGTGTGATAGAGAGCGTTTTGAAAATAATCCTTTCACAAATGGGGAGCCAAAGGGTCTCTCTTCTTGCTGCTGAGATGTGATCTCTGTTTGATATGTTGAGTGCTGAGCGTAAGGCATTGTTTTGGATGACTTGCATTTTGCTTATATTCTGTTTCGAGGTGCCAGCAAAGAGGGTATATCAGTAATCAAGCCTTCTACCGATGACTGCTCGTGCAATCGAGAGGCAACTGATGGGTGTGAGGAATTGTCTGGCAGCGTTAATCAATTTGGCTGTGTAGGCCGCCGAAGATGAATCAAGTTCACTTGTCGCGTGAGAGAGAGGGTGGCATCCAAATAGACGGCAAGCGTTTTCACTGAAGTGGAGACTGGGATCTGGTTTTCATCAATAGTGAATGAAGTATATTGGGAGTTGAGTTTCTTCAGCATTACTAGTGTTCCCACCAGCAAGATCTATGTCTTGTCATCATTAAGGCATAAATGGTTTGTGGTCATCCAAGCCTGGATTGTCAAGTAGATTTTGTTGATGGTGAGGGAGTTATCATCATAGTTGCCTGACAGGGGGGGGAGGATTTGGGTGTCATAAGCATAGTTGGTGTAGGATATACCGATGGAGTCCAGGCGGTTGAAGAGGAGTTTGGTCAAAATGTTATAAAGGGGTGGGACACTACAAGTGGTAGGACGGGCGCTGAAAGTTTCAGAGAAAACTCTCATGGATCTTCCTTCAAGAAATGAAGCAACCCATGTAGTGGCTTCCTGAGAGAAGTTGGCAGCTGCTGAGAAGTGGTGACATAATATTTTATACCTGTTGAGCCCGTGCAGGCTCAAGATCAGCCTTGTTCCCCACATTGTATTGCCCACTGCAAACACAGTGGAATAGAAGCCTTGCATACTGCCTGCCCTGGGCCAGCCAAGTTTTGCTTGTTAAAACACTCCAAACCTGGATGAATTGTGTTATCCATTCTTTTAGCAATGAGGAAGCCTCCATGAAGTTGGTTAGGAAGCCATCAGTTAGTCTTCTCTTTGTTGGTAGAAGACCACAGACGTTGTCACTTTCCAAACATTTTTTGTTTTCTCTTTTTCCAAGGGCAGTCTCTTCACTACCGGGAATGTTGAAAGACCACCAGTTAACACCTGACTGCTGTGGGAGCTGAAGTGTGGGCTGATGGCTTTGAGAGTGCTGTTGGTAACAGCCAAGGTCTTTGCAGTCTGAGAGTCCTCGTTGAATAACTTCAGGTGCCGGTAAGTGAAAACTGCAAACATAAACTTGTCATGAAAGGCAATGTGGAGGGCTAGCTATCTATGGAACTGGTGCTGGAATTTGAAGGCCACCAGTGCACCAGTTGTTAAAGCAGAAGTGGCTGGGGTTGGAACCACAGGCAAAGGGGGCCCAGCAGCTGGCAGGGTAGCTATGTGCCAGAGCATTGCCCTAAAGGAATCCATAAACTGCTAGGAAGAGATAAACACCTGGAAAACACCAAACACGTCTTCCTTGTTATCCTCGATTGGAGGGTTGGCTGTTTCAGAAGAAGCATGGAGAGTTTCCCCCACCTGATAGGTGCTGTGGAGGTCCCCAGGTGCCACACTGAGTCCACTGAGACTGAAATGCAGACACAGTAGAACAGGGGCATGGTAGAAGAAAGCCCAGGAGACAAAGCATTGGCAAGGTGAAGGGAAGGGAAGTAAGGCACAGAGCTGCTCTGTTGTGCCTTGGAAGTAGGGGAGCTCTTCACACATGCTGTTTCGTTTTGATCCACCACCATCCTTGCCTCCGGTGCTTGAGCACATGCAAGTTACAGCTGGGGGTCACCGTCTGTTTGTGGTTTGCTCCTGTGGCCCTGCAATTCCTTTTCTTTTCACTTCTTCTGTGTGTTAATTGTGTCTGTTTCTGCCCATCTGGACTCTCAATTGCAATCATTTGTCGTCACGCTCAGCTACTTTGTAAAATATGGAGCCCATGAATTGGTGACCCATATTGACTCTGGGTGCTTTTTGGAGGGTCCCTTTTATGTGGGTCTGCAGGGGATCACCCATCTCTTGCCCCGGTGTTCCTGTTGTGGCCTTGTCCCTGCACTCTTGTTATATTGGGCCGCATTTGCTTGGCGAGGTATTGTGAAAATGGCAGTATCCATGTGTCACTTGTTGTTTACTGTGGTTTTTTATTTTACCAATGTTTTGTGTGACTTTCATGTTTCCCAAATGTATTTTCCAACTTGCACTGCATATAACTGAATATTCACTGCACTGTTTATACTAGTTGTTTATTTCTGTCAAGTGCTTGCATGTTCCCCAACATTGCCTGATTACTATATTTTGCACCTTCATAATCCCTATAGTTGCTTGTTTCTGGGACACTGTACATTGTTCACTTGGGGACTTCACTCCCAGGCAACTTGCCTACAGCCAGTAACAAAGCGATCACATTCCTCCCAAAGGCCTTTCCAACTCCCCTGTTGGAAAACCTGTTCAGTAGTCTCTTTGATCCAGAAACCAGTCCCATTTTAATCTGCCGCCTAGAGCCGAATCTTTACTCCCCTTTCCTGAGACCCTCCTCCACTACCCAGTGACAGATGGCCTGCCCTCTGCAAGTCACCAAGCTAGCTCCTGCTGGGATCCTACATTCCCCACCCAACAATTAGCATGCCCTTTGACCCCAACTGCCCTGCACTGTATAATTTCATCTCCCATTTGCTACAATTAACTCCCCCCACACCCTTACTCTGGGCTGAAACTGAGAACTCCCCTGACCTGGGAATCGCACAGAATACCTGAAAGTGCGTGTCCCACTCTTCAGACCATCTCCCCTGGAGACGACCCTGGCAACACTTGCCCAAACAAATACTTGCATGGGTGAGAGAGGCTGGCCTGGAGGTGGCGGAGTGACTAAACGTATCCTGGCAATGCCCAAACAAGCGCTTGCCTGGGTGAGACGCTGGCCCTGCCGTGGGCGGAGCAACAGCCTTTTTTAAGCCTGTGGAGAAAGGACTGGGGACTCACTCACCCTCTTATCTTTGTTTGCTGGCGATGGTGTGCATGACAGGGGGAGAGTAGCAGAGCCCAGGAGGCCCCTTCCACAGGTAGCCTTGTCTTCACTTTCTATAATTTTCCCACCAGTAGGGCATCTGGCCTGACTGCCTTCTCCCCTCTGTGTGTGTGTCTCTCTCTGTCTCTCTCTGTCTCTCTCTCACTCTTTGGGTTTCTCTCTCTCTATGGGTCTCTCTCTCTGGGTATCTCTCTCCCTCTCTCTGTCTTTTTCTATCTCTATCTGTGTATGTGTGTCTGTGTCTGTATGTGTCTCTGTGTATGTCTCTCTCTCTCTGTATGTGTGTGTCTGTGTGTGTGTCTCTCTGTCTCTCTTTCTGTGTGTCTGTGTGTGTGTCTCTATCTGTGTGTGTGTGTGTGTGTGTGTGGCTGTGTGTGTGTTTCTCTGTGTCTCTGTGCCTGTGTTTCTCTGCGTCTATGTGCCTGTCCCCCTCTCCCTTTGTGTCTGTCTCCATGTGCCTCTTTCTCTCGCTGTGTGTCTCACTCTGTGCCTGCCACTCTCTCTTTTCCCCCTCACCATCTCTACCATCCCCCTCTCAACTCCCTCTCCAACCCTTTCCTTTCTCCTTTGGTGTCCCCCTCTGCATCCAAGGGTAATACCCAAGCCCCGGGTTCTATTCCAGTGGGTGTGCCTAGCTAGTCCAGTGTGTCTAATTTATCCTGCTGGTGATGAGTTTACTCCTCTTCTTGTAGTAAATATGTTCTTGGTTTTTGCAAAGACTTTGGTGTCTTCATTGTGTTCCCACTTTTCAGTGCAGCCTGCCTGTTATTGCCAGAGGGGACGGGGGAGAGGCAGTCCGTCTGCATACACAACGCTCTCCACCTGGTCTATTGACTCCATGATCCAAAACGGTGGCTCTGTCAGGGGTCTCTCTCACGATCTCCACCATTTTGGCCTGCCTCCCACTTCCAAAGTGGTGTTGCGAGTTAGTCTTTGCCCAGTTCTCGTCCCAGCCAGTACAACCTGTAATGCTTTGGTTAAGCTTCCCTGACCTTTCCAATCTTGGTCAAAAGGAAAGCTTTGCAGGGGTTTTCCCCGGGACTTTGGGAAAGGGGAAGAAGAAGGAGAGGGTGCCAAAGGATCCCAGAAAAGGGATTTATTTGCTGGCTAGTATAAACTATTCTTTATGGTCTGTAAGGAGTGGGAAGCCTCCAACCATCATGCAAAAGCACTGGGGGATTTCTTTGCGAGATTATGGTGTTGTTGAGCCTGTGGGGACCTCGGAGAGAGAAGAGTCAGTGGGTCCAAGTCCAAAGGAAATTTCAGAAGAAATTGAAGATCTTAGAATTCCACTAAGCCTTCTCAATGTCTGAGATAACATTTTCAAACAGTCCTGTATCAACCATCCCTGTCGGAAAATTGAGAGGAGCACTTACCAAAATTTTGCCTCATCTACGTCTGTGGGTTTAATTGTTTAGGCAATTTTGTGCCGACGATATATCCAGCTTCTGGCAAGCATTTATTGTGATTTTGTTATTTTTGGTAATTTTGTGGTCAACATTACTGTGAATCAGAAGATCACAAATAATATAAGAGCAAACTCAAATTTTTGCTGTTTTGCAGCACAGTTTTGGTGATTAGAATGACATTTTTTAGGGTGAAATTCATCAATTTAGCTTCAAGAAATTGAAAGAGTTTGTTTTTTCCAAAAAAGACTGAATGTATACTTTTTCTGTTCCCAATTTAGAGCAGACCGGATCCAAAGAGATGTACATTTTTACATATGCCACAGGCATAAAGACAGAATCGTTTGATAGGGTGCGGGTGTGGCAGACCGATGATGCAGTTATGTATCATGGCATACCTGATCTGAAATCACAGGCCTTTTTAGTTTTGGCTACTAGATGGCACTGAAAGTGCAACCTTTAATCTGAAACTATTGTCATTAAAATAAGAGCTTTAACATAAGAGCTTCAAATAGGGGCTTTGAATGAGGGTCTCTAATGCTTTTCAATGCAGATGACATATGATGATGGATTTGTGTTGTTTGGCTGTACTACCCGGCGAGAGACAATCAGATTGTTACACACAATTTGATTGGCCCACGCTGGGGCTTTACCTGATGCAGAATGCTAAACTTCCTTCAAATCCCTGGTGGGGGGGGGGGGTGGGTGCCAGCCCCTCAGTCAATGAGGAGGCTCGGAAGGGGGTAATCCCTGCTCTGAGACACCACAGGGCTGGAGACTGCCATCCTCCCCGCCGGGGATTTAGGTGTGTTCTCCCCCTCCAAACAATCCCCTACCCACCCTCCCAACCTCACTTACCTTCTTTTTGGTCCTTTTTCAAGAGCTAACGCGCTGGGAACACTTCTGTCCCCCGCGTGTTTGCTCCCGATGGCCGCCATGGAAAGGGAAATCGGACTCTGTTTTCCCCTCCCCGGCAGCCATTTTTTTGTCATTTTTCTTTTTCTGTACCAAAACGCCACAGCGTTTCAGAACAGAAAAATAATGCTATTAGCACGTGGGTCTTGCGGGCTGGGGTACTAATAGAAATAAGCCCCTCTCCACAGGGGCATTACAGAGTCAGGTAATGCCCCAGAGCCTGTAACTATGGGCCCCAGGGCATTATCTGACTCGGTAATGCCCCCGCGGCTTGGGGCTTATTGCTTAAATAGATAGCTACGGCTGTACAGATAGATAGACGGCTCCATGGATAGATAGTTAGATAGATGAAAACAGCTCCCCGTGACCCCTTCAAACTCCTCACAGTGTCCTCTGCAGATATCTCCTTCTCTCTCCTTCTCTCCCTCTTTCTTTCTCTCTCTAAAATGGATGCAGTATACACTGTGTGACAAGGGTCAGGGAATTGCAGGTAAGAGGGGGGCTTTACCTGGTAAATCCAAGAATTTACCTAAGTACAATGTTATGAAGGGGTGCTAAAGTGATACCTATAAGCTGAAACACTTGCATATGAGGAGGGACTCAAGGATTGTAGGTATTGTTTGGCTGTGCTTGGCGCTATATATATACTTTTTTTGCATTGCATGAATCCATCCAGCCGCCTCGCGGTTTTCAAGGTGTATTCCCCTGCTTCGCGACTCCTTGTTCCTCCCCGCTCCCTCTGCCTGCCCCGACCGATTGGGCACTTGGCATGTTGTTGTGTGGGTGTACTGAACTGGGTGCTCAGCTCAGCTCTTACTATCTGCTTGCCGTAGCACACGGTAGAACTCTAGCACTGTTTCCATCTGTGCTTGGCGCTATATATATATATATATATATATTTTTTGTCATTGCTTGAATCCATCCAGCCACCTCACGGCTTTCAAAGTGTATTCCCCTGCTTCCTGACCCCTTGTTCGTCCCTGCTCCTTCCCTCTGCCTGCCCCTGATTCTGATTGGGCTTTTGGCCCGTTGTTGTGTGGGTGTTCTGAACACTGTGGTGCTAAACTCTTAATATCTGCTGGCTGTAGCACATGGTAGGACTCTAGCACTGCTTTCATCTGTGCTTGGTGCTATATATTGTGTTTGCATTGCTGCCATCCATCCAGCAGCCGCACGGCTTACAAAGTGTATTCCCCTGCTTCCTGACCTGCTGTTCCTCCCCTGCTCTCTACCTCTGCCTGCCACTAATTGGGCACTTGGCCCTACTTTACTACCGCAGTCAGCCCCACTGCCTGTTTCAGCCCTGTTCAGCGAAGGACCCCAAGGCAAAGGACATCTGCAGACCGCGTTGACCAGTTTTCACCTGAGAAGCCAGTAGCCAGCCATCAGACAGCAGCAACTGACAAAGTAAGTGTGATCTGGGTGGGGAGTACAGCAATCACTGTATTCCAAAAGCCCTGCCACTCTTCTTACCTAAATAACTTACAATACTAAAATTAGCCAGCAGGTATATATTATTTCTATCACTGCTCGGTACCAACCTTTAGGTGTTTTGCATTTAATGTTGTGCCCAAATTTAGGAGTCACCCTCTGGATGTAAAAGCAAAAAGAGAATATCGAGGCTGAGTACCACAAAAGGAAATACACCAAACACAGGCTTACAAAGATACACAGATCTTAATTCTACCACTGAACAGTTTTCAAAGGAACATCTGGCCCTCAGTACATCACAGCGAATACCAGCCCTGTCGGTGTGAGAAGTGGGTGGGACTGTACATCAGAACATTCACTCTTTTATACAATTTGTAACATGATGTCCAGCCCATCTACAGGTTATTTATTCCTAGGGCTAGGGGTTCGTGCCGCGTTCACTTCTAATTTATTCATCTATATGCTTATGGATTATTCCCAGTTTATATACAAATAAATCACAATGGCAACAGTGTATCTTCAGATTTAACATTAAGCCTTCGTACATGTTTTATACAATGTAGTTCAACAAGTGTTCACATTCAGTATTTAAACAACATTGTGCTTAATATATGCTCGCAGATCAGTTTAGTTGGCACAGGTAATCCTCGATCTACAGGCTAACGAAGGACAAGGTCTCCTTACATGACCCTAACATTTGGCCTGCGGGCAGTTTAGGCATTAACTTCATGTAGAGGTTGAGACGGCCAAGTTACAAACAGAAGAACACTGTCCACCATTTTAGAACACACTTGGACTTTGGAGTGAGAATAAAAATGGCGGATGAACCTAAAATGGAGGCTAAATCGATCTAAGGTCAGAACTTTGCAACGTGGATTTCTTCGTAGAGCGACTGGGCTTAGGCCAATATATATATATATATATATAATAATGAGGCACAATATAATATCCCGTTCAACATGGCCAGGTGAAGTTTAACCATTCGCCACACTTAGATAGAATTATGAAGTTTAATATGTGTCACACTTAGATAGAGTGTGAAGATTAGCAATGTGTCACATTTAGATAGAATTGGAAAGTTTAGCCATGTGTCACACTTACAAAGAATTGTGAAGTCGTCATGAACTTCACTTAGATAGAATTATGAAGTTTAATATAATATGTGTCACACTTAGATAGAATTGTGAAGTTTAATATGCATCACACTTAGATAGAATTGTGAAGTCTGGTGTGCGTCACACTTAGATACATTTTGAAGTGTAGCCATGCGTCACACTTCGATAGAATTGTGAAGTTTAGTATGAGTCACATTTTGTTTGCCAGCCATATCTCGCATTTATATCGATTGTGTTTGTCAGCCATATCCCGCATTTAGACTGATTGTGTTAATCAGCCATATCTCGCAGTGTTTAGTGTTAGTCCAGTCAGATTGGGTCAGGTAGAAACATCTCCCATCTAGGCACTTTGTCCACTGTTGTACTTGCAGCAAAAGGCATTTACCCTCTGGTATCCAAAAACGTATAGCTACTGCTTGCATCGCTATAACCCCATCTAGGCACTTCACCTTCTTTCCAGGTCTCACAATTCAAGGTGATACTGCATTTCACGGTCTACTGTTGTATGGCAATCAGGCCTCTCTTCCACTATCCAGGCCAAATTCTGGTGCTACTATATTTTACTGTCTACTGTTGTATGCCCATTTAGGCGCTTTCCTTGTGTCCCAAAACTAGGCGCTACTGCATTTCTCTATCTACTGTTGTATGTCCATATAGGCCTCTCTCCATCTATCTAGGTGTCCCAAATCATGGTGCTACTCTAGTTTACTGTCTACTGCTGTGTGCCCATTTAGGCGCTATCCAGCTGTCCCACATCTAGGTGCGACAGTATTTTACTGACCACTGTCATATGCCAATTTAGGTCCCTCTCCCTCTATACAGCTGTCCCAATCTAGGTGTCCCAAACCCAGGTGCTACTATATTTTACTGTCTACTGTTGTTTCTCCATTTAGAAGTTGCTCCCGCTATCTAGGTGTCCCAAGCCCAGGTGCTACTATATTTTACTGTCTACTGTTGTATCCCCATTTAGATGCTTCTCCCGCAATCCAGGTGTCCCAAATCTAGGTGCTACTGTATTTCACTGTCTACTGTTGCATGCTCGTTTAGGCGTTACCCAGAGGTCCCCAAACTAGGTGCTACTGTACTTCACTG
The DNA here is from genome assembly GCF_040938575.1 of Ambystoma mexicanum. Taxonomy (NCBI): domain Eukaryota; kingdom Metazoa; phylum Chordata; class Amphibia; order Caudata; family Ambystomatidae; genus Ambystoma; species Ambystoma mexicanum. The sequence goes on from NC_090933.1 coordinate 821,484,673, forward strand.
TATACTGTTGTATGCCCATATTGGCACTATCCAGGTGTCCCAAACCTAGGTGTCCCTCTACCCAGGTGTCCGAAGCATGGAGGCTGCAGCATTGCAGTCTGATGCTGTATGCCCTTTCGGGCCTCCCTCCCTCTAACCAGATGCCCCAAATTCATCTGCTATTGTACCTTACTGTCTAATGTGGTACACCCTTCTAGGTGCACCCACCTTCTCCCTATATCCAGGTACCCCAAACCCACTCCTAATACCCTGACCAGTTGGCCAAGGCCTGGTTAGCCCCCCATTCCCCAACCCCATCATCCCTCCGGGCCCTCTCCCTCTGCTCAGACTTTTGTTTCAGGGTGACGACGAATAGCGAGACCACCCAATCACACTGGACCAAGAAAAAGAACATAGCAGTCGAACCCCTGCTAAGCCTACGGTACGTATACCTTACAACACGTCTGTGGACACAAGCCACAGGCACGGCCACCCATCCATGCACCTTACAATGCAGCTATGGCTATGCTATTCCGGTCTAGCAGCACTCGTAGCCGTCCACACTGAAAACCTTAACGTACCTCAACACCGCTGCCACTAATATACAGCGAAGACCAATGAAAAACAATTCAGTCTAGCTCGGCATACATTGAATCTCCAGCACTAAAACTCTATCCCAAACCACCAACAGCACCCACCCACGTGCCTGACCTCCAGGTTGCTTACTGCAGCCAAGCCAGCCCACCTAGTTCCTAACCCGCGAAAACTCACACACGCATCTTTAATTTAAACTCTTAGAACCTCCTACACATGGTCTGCGTCCACAGAGGGCGTTCCAACCACAAAGTGCATTGAGGCCATACAATTTGGGAAAGGGGCACTATATAAATGATGATACAATGCAATAGAATGCAATATTTACCTACCCATTGACTGCCTACAGCCATGCTAATTTCTATGGCCAGTTCACCCACTTCCTGTCTCTCCCCGCCCAAAACGCATCCTCCTGGGATCTCTTTCAGCTGTCTTTATTTAGCCTTCCCATCAAACTTTGTGCTCAAAGTGCCTGGCAGTGTTTTTCAAAGCAGTCTATAATGATTAATTGGAGCTGTAAACATGATATTGGTGTAATAAAAATGCTTTAACCAGGTCTGCCTTCAACCACTCGATTTATAAGCACTATGCATGTCCTTCACGGAAGCCCTATTCAAAACAAGCATTGGCAAATACAACAGTTCAACAGTTTTGGCTTCTGTATATGTACTAGGCATTCATCAGGCACTGCTATAACATACCCAGGGACTTGTACCATTTTACATCTGCTACCATTGATGGCCAGTTTAAAACCATTACAGCAGTGCCTGGCAAATCCCTTTCCCATGCCGACACAAAAGCAAAACTGTTGGCAATGCCAATGCTTGTTTTCTATAGGGGTTTTTCTGGGTTTTCTACATCCATACACCTCTGTGATTGTGTGCGTCTCTTTGAGGAGCTTGTTTTTTAGGATTTTGACATCAAGTATAAAATACAAATGTTGTTTGTAAGTAGGACAAATTAAACGAAGGATGAGGATGACTGAAGCTAGATCATACCATTAATACGTGCACAATTTCCAGCATTTATTTGAGAGATATGCAACATTCTTACCTGATCTCTCCAAAAACAGCTCCCGCTTTCAAGGTGACAAGGACTGTTTTGCCATCAGGTCCACCAAGAACTTGAACTTCACCTTGTTTAATAATGTACATCTCTCTGCCAATTTCTCCCTGTGCCCAAAAGTAATAGAATCTCTAAATTTAATAATTTGATAAGTGGATTTCACTCAACATTTCACATTTAAATTAACGCTGAATATTGTCAATGAACTCTTGCATTCCTTACGTACATCAACCTAATACATATGGAATTAAAGATTGGTAGCTAACAACTAAAGGGATGTATGAATGACATCTGATAGAGAATGAGGGTGAAGCTTGAGATGTCAATGATGTCTCTTAGTAGAATACAGCCTGCAGTCAAAAGCTAACAATCTATAATTGCATCTTTTGGGTGGCATCCCTGTGGCCCTTTTCCAGCCCCTACACTGTTCTGATGGACCGGCATTCCAGAGGTGGAGATGGAAGCTTGGGGGAACTATACCGAAAATACACAACTACCACTTTGGGGATATCCTCTCTCACCACAGCAACCATAAAAATGTAATGGAAATTACCTGGAAGAGAAAATACAATACCCCCAGCTTTGATGTTGCAGCAGTTGATTGTGAATTGAATACTCCTCTGCTATTATGTCACAGTAGAAGGGTACAGCATTCAAAAGCGGAAATAGTTGCTAAGGGTTGCCCATGGAAGCCATATACAACAATTAAGATATATTTATTATAATTTAACTCAGGTGCTTTCCCTCAAATATCTATGATGTGGCCCAATGAGTATACATAAAAGTGTTTCAAATCTATATAACTTTACAGAATCCAAATCCTGCACAATTTAACAATGCAACCAACATAAAAATATCCGTCTAATCTATGAAATCGCAATTTACAGTCACATATAAGAAAAAGACATAGCTGATTGGTTATCTATGTTACAGTGCTTATGCTAGTATTGGGATTTCTTTCTAAAATGCCCTCCATAGAGACATAATTTCAGACGGGGTCACAATGTAAACACCAGAAAAAGCAAGAGCATCAGAGCAAGCTCAGTTATAATATTATAAAATGATTGAAACAGTAAATGTTATTAAAATATCAAATGTATATTTTGTACATAAGGTAAGACACTGACATTTGCTAGGAAGCATAGGCTGAAAATGTGTACTGTGTGTCAAAACCTCGGATGTAAGTTATATTTAGTACAACCCACAAACAAGAGTGATAGTTACTTTTGCATGATACGTATGTTGAAGAAATTAGGCTGACACATCAATTTTGGGTGATGACAAACAGAGACCGCTTTATTGTTATCTTACAAGACAAGATACCAGCATCGTACACCTGGAAAAACTGCTCTAACCTGACTCGCCCTGTAGAGCTCTCACATTTATGAGTCACTAGTCAGCTGACAGATTCAAAACCTAAGAACATTCTGTAACCTCGCACTAGTCTTTCTGGCAGAATATCCATCAGCCATGCACACAATATATCTTTTTATTCATATCTAGACCTTCTTTGAAATCAACATTCAGTTAATGCATCACATTATGAGCTCTCCTTGAATGCCTACCACTGAGGGGTGCATACATTCCTCTCATCGTCTCGCCATCCACGCTTTCTTAGCGTACCAATTGTACCATACACAGCAGTTTATTCAATCATATGGGCCTAAAAGACTGTTGCTTCAATTACAGCAGACAGCTCTTTTCAGTCCTACCTTCTACACAGGCTCAAGAGTCCAGCAGTAAGTAACTATTGTCTCAAGTCAATCTATTAAAGTACCTTTTAAAGCAATGTAGTCGGGTGAGGTGAAAAGGAATACAATGGAGACAGAAGGAAACAATAGTGCGGTCAAGCGGGGCATATACAAAAAAGGAAATGTTAGGGTCCACACTTGAGTGATTCTTCCTAAAGCGTGTTTGCAATTTTCTGTAGACTAACTTTGAAAGTTGCTTGTTAGAAATAATTGGGGTCGTTCCATAGAGTTCTGCAAATTTATTTCCATAGAATTATATATATCTTGTGAGTTATAGGAGACACAATGCTTCAAGTCTGACCTACTACCAAGGTACCGAAACATGCGCAATCTTATAGCAATACATTTATGAGCATGGTTCTATCTCTAGCGTTTTCATGATGAGATGCCAACAACTTCATCCAGGAGCTTAAATTAATATTTACCGGCTCTTATGGTGCAACCTTTTTTGTTAGTAAATAATTGCAATTTCTTTCTTTCTAGACTCTGTCATAAGAGACACATTGTGGATGCTTAAGCAATAGGATAGCAATATCTGTTGGAAATGCAAAAAAGCAGGAACATGCAAACATCTGTTGTTGGATTGTCCATGTTATTTGTGGGGACATGATTCAAAGAATGGCTCTGGTAACATTCTGTTCATCAAGAATGCAATGATCTGCCAAATAAATCAATGTGCCCCAGTGTCATTGCCATATGGGTTAAGACAACATTTTCGGTTAAGAAGTACATTCTCTCAACAAATTGGAAATCACCAAAGACTCTGAAAGTAGAATTAGTTTAGTACATTGATAATATGAGTCATATTTAAATCAAGAAGGCAATTGGAAGACTTTTAGAAAATGGGGCTGAAATAGGTGTCAGTGCATTGTATTGCTAGGGATCAGCCCTGTCCTCGTGCAAGGTCCATCACTCAGACAAAACGTACTCAACCGATGCAGAAACTCTCGTGGGCATGGGAGCCACCGCACTCGATACGGTTCTCATATGCCTGACTTACACTTAAAAGGCTTTTGCCCGACTTCTGCCCAAAAGTCTATAGAGGCTGCCCATGAGCCATGAATGCTGAGAGAGCAGGATCTGGTTCTGGTATAAATCATTCCGACACAAACAGAGCTGTGTCCCTGCAACTACTTTTTGGCTGAGCTCGAGGTCACTTATATGTCATGGAAATGTAGTTTGATGATTGGATTATTCTTTATCTTACCATTGATGACTTAAAAACTAAAGAAGTACTGACTACCTTTGTGATGACCCGAGGTATGTTGTGTTGTTTCTTTCTACTGCAGAGAGGTTTTCCTGACACCAGAGAGTGAAAGGAAGTGTGGTTGCCTAGAGATTTCTAAGAATTCTTATTGTTGGTAAACCTATGATAAGGAATCCTACTGACAAGGACCCGTCCTTCCCAGTATATGGGGAGCAGCTCTATCTTTTCTACCTATCATAGCCACACGTGGAGGTTCTCTTGAGGCAGGGTGGGAAGGGCTGTTGCCTCCCATTGGACAGGCGAGCAATACCTAACTGCCTTGAGAAGTATTCATTTGCACCTTCTGAATGATTAAACAAATTCTGACTTTAAAATGTTGCTGTGTTGTCATGGGAAGGCAGGAAATTGCCTGATTTTGTCTTTTTTAAATAGCTTCAAAACAATTCAAACACACATTTTAGAGTCATCTCTCAAACTCACACCAAATTGTGTAAAGTGGTGAATTTTTGTGTACAAATCAGACAACCCCATCTTCACCCAGAGAGGCATCGCCTCTCCCTGATCCCCAACTTTATAGTGCAAATGGCTGTTGATGGGTAAGCCAGGTCCCTCCTGCTACAAAAATCCCCTTTGGGGACAGTTCACAACTTCTGTATTAAATAGATCCTCTGCATATCTGGAAGTACAACCCTCAAATTAGATACATTATTCATACTTGTTCTTGCCATTATTCCTTCTCAAACTTTTTCACAAAGGAGCTCCTGCACAGAGCAGTGTCTAGTAAAGAGACAGAGATAGTGTTTATTTGAGAATTCCTGCTCATTGGACTGTCAATCCTATCCCTCCCTGTCCCAATCACCTTCCATTTACTCTTAGCATACGTCTTTTCATCTTTGTGCACCCAATGCACACCCCCTTTAGTCAAGGGATGGGGCACCCCCACTTCATGGGGACCTTTGAGGAACCCATACTCCACCTTTTACGTTTCCTGCTTCTCATCCAATCATGAAAAACCATCATCCTGAAAAATATGTTTTAGAGTTGACTCAACAGCAGGTAGGTGGGTGAGGGGGAAGTTCATTTTGGTATTGTGCTAATGTGTTTGTGCTGTGTGAGTGAGGTTTGAGACTTGTGGCAAGCATTGGGAGTAGGCTCCTGTCCTGATCATTTGACGAATGCTTGACCAATTCTATTTGCACAACAAAAAAGATGATGACTGGAAGGTTTAGAATGAATCTTAACCTCTGGCATTGCTCTGAGCAACCCACCAGACCCTCATTCTTTGCTGCCAAGGCATTACAAAAGGGGATAACCCATATGCAAATCATGCTTGGTACCAACCTGAAAGGGGTAGTCCAGCCCGAATTGCTTGGTCACATTACTTCTGCATGAGAACACAAGCATCTCCAGGCATGTCTCGGCCTTGTTGAGCCTCATCGTTGAGGAGTAGCTTGGGCCAGACTAATTCTATTTGGGCATTGCCCTGGTGGGAGTAAGTCCCATCTGGGTACTCAGCACTGCACTTGAGGAAGTTGTTTGAGATGCCTCTAAGTCTGCCTATCAACATAATAAGGAACGTGAAATGAGCGCTGGGGTTTATGAGACCTCAGGCAGACCTTTCTTGTTGCCAAATGTTCAAGCCTCCCATAATCCTTATGGTATTGAGTGGAGTTTCAACACTGCCCTCTACCCTTATCTGCCGATTTATCAGCTCCTTTTTGCACACAAGAGACAATCCATCTCTGAGAGAGATGCAGAGAAAGAGAGAGGGAGAGAAAGGGAGACACAGTTTTACAAAAGTAAAGTAAAAAAGTTAAATGAGAGATGTCTGGAGAGGCCATGTTAAGTAATTTCTCTGTGTTGCTATATCAAGCAATTACTTGTTGTGCCTTCCATGCCCTTTTCATGCCTGAGATGATCTGCTACATATGGCCTCAAGATTGTCTGTTTCCCTCAACAATTTACCCATCAAGCTCTGTGACTGCTCCTGCACTGAGATGCTTAAATGCTTCCAACAAACAAGCCAGCCATGCATGGCACTTTAACACCTCTCTGAACATACCTCAACCACAGGCACACAAGGCTCCCTTTCAGATAGGAATGCCTCTATGCCCTGCAACACAGAACACCTAGAAACGGACTCACATGCAGAGCTCGAGATACTTCAGGGACCAGACATTAGAAAGTTTACACTGGTGCAAAAAACATTGGGGCCATATTCGAAAACATTTGCACCGTTACAAGTGCAATTTTTCATGTGACATCATTAGTTGTCTTAATCAATGCTATAATGAAAGAACTGGACTGCATGTCCCAATTTTTAGGATCTGAGTAACAAACATTCATATGTGGTTGTATGGGAGTCAAATACATTCATACACTTCGTGTCTTCAAGGTGCTCTTTCAGGCCATAGTTTAACTAGAACTGGGCTCTGTTTTCAGACACCATTGCTTTTCACTATTTGGTAAGGAGATTACTGCCTGTGATATATGCCCTGAAGAATAGAATGGCTGCTTTGGTGGAGATAATTGTATGTTTGCCCGATTTACATATACAAGTACTGTTGCCTAACTCTGTGGTCAAGTCATGCTTTCTTAATGCCTTACGGAGTCCATCTCAACTACCTTCAATACTTTGTCTTCCCACTCCACATTCAAGAGCAGAGCAGACCTTGTATTTAGTCTTTTGAGGATTTCACAGCACACAGTGCATAAAGCCACAAGCCTCCCCACGTCATCGGCCAAGCCTGACGACTAGTAGTGTTTCTGCAAATTACCTTTGTTTGCCAAACAGTTTACCTTCTTCTGAGCTGCAATGGGTGCCAATATCTTACATGCTTTCCGCAGAAGCTTCCCATTTCCATGTAATACATCTATGTTGTGGTAGGTGAATAGGATTAGTGTCAAATTCCTCTCTTCTGCCCTTTTCTTGTCACATTCTTCAGCACTATGCAAATGATGCTGTATAAGGCACGCCTGTGTTCTTCCCAAGCTTGCTTGGTGATTGTCTAGTTCATATGGTGTGGCATGCCTGAAAGGCTGACTACAGCATATCCCATTTTAAGATATATTTTCATAATGGTTCCCCAAAACTGCCACAGGACAGGAGGTCCATTCATCTTATCGTGCTCAATGAAATACTGGCATTCCTGCATCTTGGGTGCGAGGTGGGCTAGCTTCAGAAACCTGTTTTCTGAGGTCTGCAGTGTCAGGATGTTTACAAAATGCTTGAGGTAAATCTGGAGCTCACATTCAGTCAGCATTTCACTCTCTATGACAGTTCATTTCTATCATGGATTTAGGAACTAAGGTAAAGACTGTATCGTTTGCATTAACACTGTGACCAGCCCTTACGCACTGGCATCCACAAAATTATTTTATCTAGTGTTGGGATGCACTTACAGCGTCCCAGCCAAGCAAAATGGTTCAGGCTAAGAAAAACCTATTAGCACGTATCACAGTGTGAGCAGGGCGTGTTTTGTTCAGCATAAGGCGCACAAATCACTTGTAGTTAGTTTTGACACAAATTAAATACCCACAAATAGTAAAACAGAAGGAGCAACAAATATATTAATGTTGCAGTTGCAGATGTTATAGATGGGGCAATGTTATAGGCCATGTGTTTAGGAATTGTATACAAAGTTATGTATTTCAGTGAGGGGTGAAGAAAGAGCTGAAACAGGTGGAAGAGCTGAAACAGGTGGAAGATGGAGTCAGAAAGGTACTAGGTCAGTGGGTTAGCATGGCAGGAGTGCCACCATATTGGATTTGCTGAGGCTCTGTTTAGCTTAGTCACAAGACAAATCCTGTTTCCAACCCCTAAGAGAGAATCCAAGGTCAGAGGCACCTGCGCTGCACAGATAAATGCTAACTGTATCCAGTTGCAGTGCCTGAATTTGTTGGGAATGGAATGTTAGTTATGGGGAGGGCAGGTAGGGATGCACGCTTTGAAGGACAAATTCACGAGAATGGGGCATGAGGGTTTGGGATGCCAATAGGCCAGGTAAAAATGTAGAGCACTACTGCTCTCACCCAAGGAGCGGTCATCCCATTTGAATTACAATTAGACGCATAACCAAAGCAAATAAATCCCTGAAATTCAGACTTAAGAGTGGTGCCCTGGTCATGTCATTACTGGGAACTTGGGATCTGAAGGAGATAAAGGGGGAGCCGTGCCTGGAATGTTCTGTAATTTGGGATAGGAGGAGCAGAGGTGATACCAATTAATTCAGTGCATGGCCGGGGGTCTAGCTTGTGGGCGCCATGGCTTCTGGTTAAAGAGAAAGCCCATTGTCTTATCAAAGCAGAGTTTGCACCTGCCAGTTTTACTTTGAAAGTCTGAATCGGAGGGTTGCACATCACGCGATCGCCAGGATTCATTATTGTAACAATTTACTTATTAGCCAATCCCTTACCTATATTTAACGGTGAAGAGGTAGTGGGCAACGTGAATAAGATAATGGGTTTAGATAAGGTGTGGCCAATCGGTCCAGGGAAAATAGGGGGATATCGGTATGTTCTCTAGATGGTAGCCAACGGGGATGGTGGGATAACATTGTTACCTACCTTTGCTGATTTGCGGTTTTCCGCTATATAACCTGTAAATTCTTTGGCCGTGACGAGCATGATCGGTGCAGTGATCATTTGGTCTCTTGGATTATTTTTACTGCATTGGTTTTGGGTTACTAGTCTCTTTACACTAGTTACATGCCAAATGTGCATAACCACAATGATTTTGTGATTTCCTTAATTGTTCTGTTTAACGCCCCTTAACAGCAGATCATTTGTATTTTTCTAATTAGTGCTCTGATGCACTCTGAAGACATTGCAAAATTATTTATTAACTTGGAGTGCATTTCTGCCATTTCCATATATGACTCCAACTGCACCCTGTCCTTACGGCATGGGTCCTCTTCTCTGTGGTGCCCTAATGAATCTTGCCAGCTGCAGAAATGTAGTAGTTCGAGTAATCTACTGTGACTGAAGTAGACTACCTTTTTGTCTTCTGAGATGGAGGCCACAAATCGCTCGTCTTGTTAATACTTTGTCACAGGTGTCATTATGCTCCAACTTCATCTTGCCATGAACAGGTAATTCCAGCACCAGCAATTTTACTGGACCGACAAAATACAAAGTTTGCCAGTGGGACCACTGATTTACCTCCAGCTGAGAGCTGTAGGTTAATCATGCCCCTACCAGCAAATAAATGCTGGAATTACCGGCACCGGTATTATCAGTCCAGTCCTATGGGACTCCATGGAATGGGGATATAGCCAGGGTCATACAATGTCTGACACCGGATGGAGATGATGGAAACTTTTGTTTTCAGAGTGTTCTCCTTGCTTTCTATGATCAAATCATTCCATACAAGTACTTTCACATCTTTGCCCTTAGAATGTTTAGTATCTCACATGTGCTGTGTACCAGCGGAATTGGGGATTTGCAAATTCACAATGTCCCACGCTAGCAGAGAATCTTGGGCCCATCAAAGGCTCCCCAATGCAAAAACCGAAGGCTCAGCCATGGGGCAAAGTATACTGTCTTTTATTAGCCAATACAGACAAGGATCATACAGGAAACAATTCTCCAGCAATCTCAGCTCCTGAATCTGTGTCACATGTTTTTATTCAAGAGTGACGTCACAAAGATCAGGTCCACCCCAAAAACCTATGGGGTGTTCTCGTTGGTCAGTTTAGACTACATATAAGAACTATATTTGGGGGTCCAAAACGAAGGGCAGATGGAGAAAAAGTGCAATTCATGTTGGACTTGTTCGGACCAGGAGGACCGAGGGCCCAAACCTCTGCTCAGACTGCAGGTAAGTATGCAACAACATGTGTTTACTCCCTCTGTCCCCACAGGCCATCCCCACTCCCTCTGGTCCCTCCATGATGTTCTGTGTGCCCTCCGCCCCCTCGTGCACACAGGTGTTGTCTGTTTTACTTGATTCTTCTACCCTGCTACCCCTCCAGCCTACTTTCATAGGAGTCTGTCCTGATACATTCTGGTTTCACCATCACCATCTTGTGGGCAATGCTGGATTTGACTTTTATGGACTTCATTGATTAACGTTGCATCACCCTTTCTCAACTCTCATGCTGAACTTCCTTTGCATCTTGTACTCATGGTGGCCCTGAATAATGCTGTTCCCATCTTCAGGTTGTATCCTGGCTTGCAACATTGGGCCTCATTCCGACCCAGGCGGTAAGGGGTTTACGGCAGCGTAAACAGCGCCGACCCTTACCGCCTGATTCCGAGGACCCTTAGCGCCATGGAGGATTTAACACCTGCTTTTAGCAGGTGTTAAAATCCATGGCGCTAAGGGACCTTGTTGTTAATTACGCCACCGTAATTTACGGTGGCGTAATTAACGCCTTCCCCACTCCCATTATGCCCTAAGGGGCAAAAATGGGAATGGGGAAGGGTAAATGGGGATTGGGGACTTACCGCCCCGCCAACCTCGGAATGGGGCGGTAAGTCCGCCAACCACCATGGCGTAAACATAGTTTACGCCATGGTGGTAAAGGTACGACCCAGGCGGTAACTTACCGCCTGGGTCGGAAGGAGGCCCATTATGTGTTACTACTGACTTCTGCAATTGTATTCGCTCTCCCCTCTTGCTTCTCTGCTCTTTTTGACTGCTTACTCTCTGTTCTCTCCTCCTTTCCCTTTCTCCCTTTTCCTATCTCCTCCTCTCCTCCCCTTACTTTCTTATATGTACTTACTCTATTATAATTGTCCCTGGACCTAGTATGATAGCAACCTCATTTGTCTCCTCCCCTCTCCCCTTACTTGTCCCCCCTCCCAGCACTATCTGAAATGTCGTCAGGCCTAGTACGATAGCCGCTTATTTTGTTCCTCCCCTCCCTTTCTGCACCCCTCTCCCTAACCTTCAGTTTTTTTCCGGCTCTACCAGAAATATCGTCTGGCCTAGTACAGTATTCGTCTGTCTGTCTCCATTTCCTTCCCACTCTCCCCCTCCCTTCATTATCTATGTCTTAGCTCTTGCACTATCTGAAATGTCGTCAGGCCGAGTGCGATAGTTAAAGGATAGTTCCGGGACTTTTTTTTTATTGTTCCTATGGTTCGGCCATGTGTTTTTAAGCATAAATCGGTAGATCGTAGAAAACTTTCCTATGGACATTACCCGACTTTTCGTCCATTAACGCACTCGAAAACATCCGCCATTTTATGATAATCCTATCATTTCCCCCCATCGCCCTGGCTCACCTGCTTTTGAGGCACTAAATCAAATCCCCCGCCCCTGAGCCTGACATCAGCAGACGCGTACCGCCCATTTCCCGTTTCGTGTCAACAATCGCTGCGCCTCAGCTAATGAAGTGTCGCCATGGAAATGGCAGGACGCCTCTTTCCTCAATAAGTATAAACAGACCGTTTCACAACACACAGCAGCAGATTTTCGAATCCATTCCTCTCTCTGTGTTACTTTGAGTATTCTGTGACTCGTTTCTGTGCTCTGGTCAGCTACCTTCGTTGATTGTAGCCCGTGTGAACACATACCAGTACCACCGCTATAAATTATTTTACTTTCTTTACCACATAATGGCTACAATAATGCCGTATATGTACGAGCCCGAGTACACCGAGGAAGAACTACTGGAAAGGCAAGCACGCGAAAACGATGGGGATTCGGACGGCAGTTGGGAGGACCAGTCAACGGATGAAGAGCCTGGACCATGTCGCATGGACGGCGTCTCCACCTGGTGCACGTGCAATCGGTGCGAGCTAATGCCAACTGAGGAGGAGAACTGCTGCTGCCGAGAAAACTCGGGATGCCTGGCCTACATTTCGGAAGGCGAGCCAAGTCCGCAATGCATCACCGAGCTGCCAGAGTTCAGGGAAGCCTGCCTCTCACGGACTGTGTTGAGGATGATGATGGTGCTTATGCACGAACTTCGCGGCACTGTTCGTCCGCGTAATCCGAGTAACAAGTAAGTATACTCTGGTTGTGATGTCAGTGATGCCACTACTATGTCATGGTCGTCTCCCACATATAAAATTACATCTACATATCATTCGAATGCATGTAAATTGGTTCCATATTGTGCATTTTCTAGATAGAATTTTTTTCAAAGCAGAATGACATTTTTTACCTGAATCGACAGTGATAAGAAAGTTTTGTCATTTTAATACAGTTTGTATCTTTCATTTTCACAGGTGGTACAGGCTGGTGGCCTATCGTTGCTTCACTTGGTGGCTTCACGGGAGGCTCGGACACCGCATTCGGAGAGTAATACCTGCCTGTGCGGTACTTGCCATTAGACAACATTTCCCCAGCGACAGTGGACAATACCGCGGATTTTCCCTGGATGTGCTGCAACTGCAAATTTACAATGTGTAATGTTTATTATTTATGTTCAATTGAAATTAAGATCCAAAATAAAACCCAATATATATTTTAACAATGGTTGTTTTGATTTGTTCAAGCGTTGGCAATAAAAGGAAGGCCGTTGTATTTTATTGATACAAAACATGGTTATAGGTAAATATGGTTGATGATAATAAATCATCCTTTTGGGCACCGGGTACAGAGATGACCACCTCTGGCCCGTGCCGCCTTGCCACCACAGGCCAGCCTGCTGCTGACTAACTGCCTAGGCATCCAGGGTCTCCAGGGTGAACTGCACCCATATATTCTCCTGGGAGGGTGAGGTATTTATAAACTCACCCCCCTGCCTTCCATGTACTAGATCCTGCAGCCAGCCTCTTACATGCAGTTAGATGGCCTCTCCTTGGTGAGGCCCTGCGGCAAACGAGTCTTGTCTGCACGACCACCGCCCCAATCCACCCCCCCGCCCTATCAAAGGCAGTTCGCACCGGGGTACTTGCGCTGGCAAGTGGAGCTGTCAGGGAGCGATAAAGGCCAAGAGGTGCCAAAGACCATGTACACTTCAAAGTGGTCTATAGAGCATGGGTTGTTGTTCCCATGTCTACCTCCAGACCCCGTGTCTCCTGCCAAGCATCCCCCCTCACGCTGGACGCCCCCCTGCAATCCACATAAGTGTGTCTCCATTCACGAGTCTTCCTGTGTCTTGTCTGCACGACCACCGCCCCAATTCACCCCCCGCCCTATCAAAGGCAGTTCGCACCGGGGTACTTATGCTGGCAACTGGAGCAGTCAGGGAGCGATAAAGGCCAAGAGGTGCCAAAGACCATGTACACTTCAAAGTGGTCTATAGAGCATGGGTTGTTGTTCCCATGTCTACCTCCAGACCCCGTGTCTCCTGCCAAGCATCCCCCCTCACGCTGGACGGCCCCCTGCAATCCACATAATGCCACGACATATACACGTCATTCATTCACAAACACACCCCTGTTTCGAATTCTTTATAACCCACTTCATATTTCTAATGAGCACTTCTTTGCGCTTTGCTAGTCAACCAGTGAAGGTGCTGGTTATCTGCTCTTCGTCTCTGTGAACTTCCGTGACCACTTCGAGGAAACTCGTCAGTTTGCAACCTGTGAACTGCTCCCTGTTCTACGACAAGAAACTACTCTGATCCCTGCATCTAACTGTTTGTTCGTCAAGGTAAAGCCATGTACCATAATCATTTTGCGTCCAATTTCTTTTCGTTCAAGACAGTACATGCAAGGAACTAGTCACATGTTCTGAGTTTACATTGGTATTCATAGAGAATTGTTGATCTTTACTTTTCAGAACTTTCCACAATGCCTGCCTGTTCCATTGGCGGTTGCCCTTCGAAGACCCATAATAAATCTGAAGGTACTATAATGCATGTTTTCCCTAAGACAATAGATCAGATAAGAGAATGGGTCCGATATTGCGGATATCCACCGTCTGAGCTTGAAAGTAGAGTCCTAGAGGTCTTTGCGGACAAGAGGGGTGATCGATACCGCATCTGCAGCAGGCACTTTACCTCTGACATGTACTCCACATCATTGCTAATAAAGAAGAACACACTGCGAGCGAGGCGAAAATTGCTCTCAACCGCTATTCCCACTCTATTCGTCCACATCCCTCCACTGGTGAGTCAAGTTTACGTATTTATCTCTTGGCCTTGTGGTAGTGTGTAGCATTAGCTAACAATAATTTCCCCATTTATGTATCCACTCAATATGAAGGCGGAAGATTCTCCATCCGTGTCGTTATTGCAGTCATCAGCCACTTCAAGCGCCTATCGGGTAATCTTACTTGGCTATTCTGCCACTGACTTGTTTTAGGCATGTAAATCAATAGTTTTAATTTATCGTGTGATTATGTTACCTAATGGTACACCCTTGTACTCGTCCTCTAGTCTTTGTTTTCAGTTATAATTATTGTTATCCAAAATAATGCAAGTACTGTCTTTCAGGGAGATGCTGAGGAGTCCAACGTATTGACGACTACCGTTGATGTCACTCAGATGCTCGAGGTACGTTTCAGGACAGTTCCGTCGCCCTCCTATGTGTCTTCTTTTTTCAATTTTGTGTTCATTACTAATGAAAGTCCTATGTTTCAGGTAGTCGATGGAGCATTAGTCCAAGAAGAAGGGGGAGCATGCAGTTACGGGTCGGCGCAACAGCTTGCAGAAGTGTGCACCGCAGTTACATCGTCCCTTGATGTTCTTATGCATTTCGAGGTATGGATACTGACAGTTCGATCAAGTGAAATCATATGACGTGATTACATCCGCTATACTTCCTTCTTTATTAACGCAAGTACTATGTTTCAGGGAGATGACGGAGCTTCTTCTACAAGAACATCACCCCTAGTAGTTGATGCAGATCTCTGGGTGGTGACACTTCCAACGATCAAGCAAATCGAATCATATTTACATATCCATTATTTATTTTAGACAACTGATCATTTGTGCAGGTCTATTTAGATGAGCCGTTCACGCCTGCACAAAGTTTCTGTTCTTTTTATCAAAATAGAAAACCATACTAATGCAATTACTGTGTTTCAGGGAGTCACTGAAGCATCATCTTCAATAATATCATCAATGGAAGTCTATGAGGAGCCCGAGGTATGGATCTTGACAGTTCCATCTAACTAGATCAACAATGCGTGAATAATTGTCGTTTGAATGTTCTACACAAAGCGTTCATTCGTGTTTTGCTATTGAGATGTACGTGGGTATTGGTCCCCAAGTACATTTTGTGTTTTCGATATTATTATACATACTAATGAAAGTTCTATGTTTCAGGGAGTCGATGGAGCGTCAGTGCGTGATGGATGTGCTTATCATGAAAATGTAGTCGTTGCAGCGCAAGAGGAAGTGGAGACATGCACACACGAGTCGGAGCAACAGCGTCCTGATGTTGAAGTTCGAGGCAAGAAAGTTTCAAAGAAAAGAAAGCAAAAGAAGGTTAGTGTCCTGGTCACTATATTATGTTGTTTTTCACTGTTAATAGTTCAATACTGTAAGTTGTGTTTAAACTGAACATCCCTTTTCCAATCTGTCCTCTAGTTGCGAGTGGGTGTACGAACTAGATCTACACAGACAGTGAAGCGAACGAGAGATGTTGCTTGTCAAACCTTTCGGCAGGGACTTGAGACTGGAGATGCATCGTGCCAATGGGAAGAATATGAAGTGATTGACAACTGAGCTATACCACCACCAGCCATTGATAGTGAATGTCCTCCTGGTAGTTCGGATGCAGTCGGAGATCAATTCACAGAATCCACACCCGCAAAAACTAAGACCGCGAGAAAGTTGAAGAAATTGTCTTATTCACCCATCGCCGGAGAAGGAACAGATGTTGCAATGGAAGAGAATGAAGTGGATTACAATGAAACACCATCAATATCACTGAACATAGCGGAAGACGATATCAGAGATTCTACCTTTCATGTGAGTGACATGTCCTCAACGTTACAGGCCGAACCAGCTGGGATGCAGAGTGACAGTATAAGGAAAGAGGCCAAATTCATTGTATTCGATAGTTGTTTGATTGATATTATTATTCGGTTGAAATGTGGGCATTCGGTAGGTGGGGAAGTATGTGGGGAGCCATTGATTAATGTGACTCGTGCAATTCGAGGCACTAACCTTAAAATACATGCCACCTGTACAAAATATCATCCTTTCTCATGGTCTGCACAACCCATGCTGGGACAACTGCCAGCAGGCAATCTACTTTGTGCAGCGGCTGCACTTTTTAGTGGTTCAAGTTTTAAAAAATTAGAGTCTTTCTTTCAGTTTGTGGGAATCCATTTCATTGCGAAAACTCAGTTCTACAAATACCAAACCGATTATCTATTTCCAGCCATTAGCGAAGCTTGGAGAATGGAAAAAATGTCTATTGATAGTACATTCGCGGGCAAACGGTTCAGGCTAGCCGGTGATGGACAGTGCGACAGCCCAGGATTTTCAGCCAAGTACTGCACCTACCACTTTCAGGACATGGAAAGTAAGAAAATTGTGAGTTCGGTGGTCGTGCAGGTGTCACAAAGTACATCCTCAGTGGCCATGGAGAAAGTTGGCTTTGTAGCATCATTGCAAGAGTTACAATCGCGGGGAATGGTGATTGACCTGATAGCCACGGACAGACACGTTTCAATTGCCAAGACAATGAGAGAAGAGTACAAAAATATAAATCACCAATTTGACGTTTGGCATCTTGCAAAAACAATCAATAAAAAATTGTCGGCTGCAGGTAAAAAAAAAGATATGCAAGGTATTTCACAGTGGTCCAAGTCAATCAGCAACCATCTTTGGTGGAGCTCAAAAACATGTGGAGGGTCGTTGGAAATTCTACTGGAAAAATGGCGGTCAGTAATGCTACACTGTACAAACGTGCACAGCTGGAACACGAACCAACATTTCCACAATTGTGAACATGGCCATTTGTCCACAGAGGAGGCACGGAAGAAGAAGTGGTTGATTCCTACATCACCCACTCACAAAGCCATTGAAAAGATTGTATTTGATAAAACTATAACAAAAGCTTTGAGGGGACTCACGGAATTCTGCCACACAGGAGATTTGGAGGTGTTCCACAATATGTGCCTAAAGTACAGGCCAAAACGATTGCATTTTGGCATGGAGGGCATGATAAATCGGACTCTTTTAGCGGTCTTGGCACATAACCATAATGTCGGCCGTCAACAAAGTAGGACGACCGGAACTTTAGGGACGCTTCGCTACAATAAGGCCTTCACTAAAAGAAGTAAACAATGGGTGATCAAACCAGTGTTTGAGGATATGCAATATGAGTTTATTGAGAGACTTATTGTTGACGTCCTAGATAGGCACATAAATGGAGTTGTGAACGAACCTGTGCAGGTGACAAATGCATTGCCACCCAACATTGCCTCTGTTCCATGTCCACCTAAAGAAGAGCTCATTGAGAAATACACATCACGGTTTAAATGATTGTAATTTGATTGTCTGTTCTCTCGAGTCTCCTCATGTCGCAGGCCCATTGAATATGTTTATCTATCCAACCTTGTTCATTTGCGCATTAAATTAAACCAAACAGTAATATAAATGATTTTTCCAAAAATATAGAATGTCTCCGTATTTATGGTTCTGTGGGGCTGCAAAGCACGCAGACAAAATGCAAAGATGGAGTGTACATTTCAAGTCCTGTAAGACGGCCTTACACTGAATGTAGCTAACTAGGAATGTGTGTTCGTTCAAAGTGAAGGTCAGCTGCTTTGATTTTTTCTCGGGTGCCAGAATGGCCCACGACTCAGTATAAGGTTCTATTGTTATTTGACCTTGACAGGCCGGGACCACGTAAGAAACGATAATGAATATAATTTCAGAAACGAAAGCCATTTCATGTTCGTTCATTAGAAGAAATAAAACGTCGGCATAGAAGGAGTGGTATTTCGGGGCTGCCCTACGCACAGACACAATGGAAAATGCAAATATAATGTAAGTAACTCTTTAGATGAGTTTATACCGCAATTTAATTACTATACAGTAGCTTTAAAGACGGGTTAAGTTGTACTTGTTCATTCTATGTGGCATATTGTTTTGTACCGCGCACTATCTTGGGGAGAACCGTCTCCTTTTACGGAAGCACCTCAAAACCTTCCTCTTTGCTTCTGCTTTCTCTCTCCCTCTCCCCTGCTACAACTGGTCCACTGTCTGCGACCTCTGTCCTGGGCCCTTCCACTCTCCACCTGCACTCCCTGTCAACCCCTGCACTGGGGGACTGTCTCAGTATCCTACAGCCCCCCCTTGACGTATAAAACCCAGTTGCACTGTCCTAGCTATGAAATAATTTCCAGACCTAATATATAAAATGAATAATTTTAATAAAGATCTGATGGTGAGACTAATTTCCTTTTTTTATGTTTTTCAAATAGATACATCATCCATTATTGTCTGTGTCACAAGTACAAGACACCGGCGGATGGGTTTTTTAACCGCCAGTTGCTTCTCCGCGTGAACAACGTTAGCACCCTGACCATTTTGTGGGACGATCGCCAAGTACAAGTATGCCCTTACGCGGTACTAACGGCTAGATGCAACATACAGACCGTTGTGGTGGCCTAGTGCCTCGTTGTTGGAACAGCCATGCGATTATCAGTGCGACCGAAGAGCTTATTTTATCGTAAACCAACACCCTGTCTACTGCACACGAACATCGCTTGCCTCAAGACGAAATATTTTGGATCGAGAGCAAATAAAAATTCATTGATCTAAGACCCTGTGTACAGCAAAGGAACATCGTGTGCCTCGAAACAAACTTTTCGGAACGTGAGCAAATAAAAATGCAAATCGCTGAATATTCTCAAAACATTTGATGTCAAATAAATGTACTTTGCCAAATGTACAATCTTGCCGTTTGCTTTTAAACCACAGTTTCATATTCCGAATTGTGGCGCTGTATTGTGAGATGATCTAAGACCCTGTGTACAGCAAAGGAACATCGTGTGCCTCGAAACGAACTTTTTGGAACGTGAGCAAATAAAAATGCAAATCGCTGAATATTCTCAAAACATTTGATGTCAAATAAATGTACTTTACCAAATTTACAATCTTGCGGTTTAATTTAAAAGTACAGTTTCATATTCCCAATTGTGGCGCGCTGTGTTGTGTGAGCTCATCTGTGTTGATTTCCTGGTTCTGTGTGGAGTCGCGTAGAAGACGCCTGGGCGCGTTTGCCTACGCAGCACAGTCACGTCACGGATAGAGGCGGGGAATATGAATGTTTTGATCAAGTCTGTTTCAGGGGCGGGGGATTTGATTTAGTGCCGCAAAAGCAGGTGAGCCAGGGCGATGCGGCAAGTGATAGGATTATCATAAAATGGCGGATGTTTTCGAGTGCGTTAATGGACGAAAAGTCGGGTAAGGTCCATAGGAAAGTTTTCTACGATCTACCGATTTATGCTTAAAAACACATGGCCGAACCATAGGAACAATAAAAAAAAAGTCCCGGAACTATCCTTTAATTGCACATCCTTACTGTTCATGGCCTGTAAGAACATGGCCTGTAAGAATGTCATTGTATGTTCCCTTGCACCCTCCCTTGCCGTGAAGCGCTTTGAAACGCATTTTGTATGGGTGCTATATAAATGAACTATCACATCATATCATATCATCCCTGTCTCTCAGTCAGTCTGTTATACATTCCAGGTGGCTAACTTGTACATTTCCTCTATCCCCTCTTCTGTCCTCGGTAGATTTAGAGATTTCCAGTTTTTCCAATGTTGTGGGATGAATCTGATGGTGGCATCACTTCTTTCCCGGCTTTGACCTCTCCCCATGTGGCCAGGGGACAGCAGCTGCTACCTGATCCTGACCCTGGGGTTTACTATGTGAGGGAGGATCACATGGGGGGAGACAACCTCCAGGAGAGTATCAGAGTACCATAAAAACAAGGAATGCTATTCCCTTTCCTCTCTTGAGGATATCCCATCCATACCCAATGCCATACTGGCATATTGTTACACCTCCCCTCATCCACCTAGGGTGGATACTGAAGACCTTCTAACAAGTCTGTATGTTAGCCATCAAAATCTGGCTTACCCCCTAAGACTTGTGAAAACATCTTCTCATACTCTACTTACAAGTCATCCAGAGCTGACTTGCCCTTATAGAACACTTAACCAGACTTTACATGTCAAACACCAAGAATGGACTGCCATTGCCATAACCACAAGAATACTTGGATGAGGAAGATGAGTCGAGTAATGCAGAGTGGAAAAGACCACCAGTATTGGCTGCACTCTAGTTGTTGTGAGCACATACCAATAGCCGAGAGATTTAAACAGCAGCAACAGCTGACTGGGGAACACTGCTGGAGGGAAGAAGCTGGTTCTCTCGGGACAGACTGTGGGGCTGCAGAGTGTGCTGTGGAGCCATCAGGCTCAAAAAGGCAAAAAAGGGAAGCGGACCGCGAGAGGGAACATGCTGCAGGAACTCCAGAAGAAAAAAAGCAGGGCTGTTGGGTGTTCGCAGGTGTTGAGTGGCAACATTTACCTTACCAGAGACTAACGTGGAGCAGCAGAGCCCAGCAGAAGCCGTGAGTGGCATAGAAGGCAAGGGACAAAGGCAGCAAGATGGGAAGAGATGTCGAATGACCGCCACCGGCTTGCCACGGGAAGAGTGAAGTATGCTAGCGAGAGCCAGTGAGTCCCCAAAAGGGAAGCAGGGACACCGGTGTGTATTGGCAGACAGGCCAAAGACAAATAATTGTACGGGAAGCAAATTAAGTACTTGAAAGAGAAGGAACCAGTGAACATTTTGTTAAAAGGGAAACAGATGAAAAGTATGAAACTTTCCAGACTGTGAGTGTATGAAATACACATTTAAGAAAAGCCCTGGCCGGAGAGTGTGCCAGGCAGATACAGTATTAGATAAAGAAAACAAAAGAAGATATTAGATTTTGAAGTGTGTGTAAAGTCTACATGAGAAAAGCCCTGAAAGGATAGTGCACCAGGCAAAGTAAAGCTGCAATGATGTGCTTTTAAGAAATCCCTGTCACGAGAGTATACCAGGCAGTTGTGTTTAATAAAGTCATAGCAGGAGAGTATACCAGACAGTTTTAGATGTGTGCATTTAAGAAATCACTGGCAGGAGAGTATATTAGGCAATTGAACGTGCAGTTACATAAGAAAGCCCACGAGGCAAGGACAAAATGAACAGTGTATAAGAAATATATAACCTAATGGGGTCCTGAGAAGGATGTATCAGGACTAGCAAAGACTTTGTAAAACCAAGGAGAAAAGGATTGAAACCTGTCAGGAGAGTACACGAGGTATCCCTGTGTACCAGTGTAAGAATCTAACCACACTGATAACAATTTAGTAGGTTTAAAGAAGGAAAAGGCACCAACCTGGAGTAGGCACAGCAGACTTGAAGAGTAGAGAATTTACCTAGTTGCCCTATCCAGCCCCAAGACTCGACAGTCAGGGCTAGATAGGGCTTCCAGGGAAACCCTCAGGGGGAAGAAAACCCTGTTCTTGTGGATCTGGTGGAAGCATGGAGGAAGCTGAGAAGACTGTCAGAGGAGGGTGGTCTTGGGAACTCTTTGAAAGGCACTGGAATGAGAAGTCAAGGATTAGTGATAAGAAATATAGGAGGACAGTCTGTTAACCATGCTCCATTGAAAATTACCTTATGAACAAGGTTTGTGCTTTAATATAAGAATCTGCTTACAGGGACTTCAAGAGGGATTGCTAGCGGACCTGGGTGAAAGGCAGTAGAAGGAGTAACAGTAGTGTGGATAAGAGAATGCTGTTGAGAGGGTCAAGACTGTTAGGAAGATATGTGTTACGAAAGCACCCCTACCGTGTCTGGGACAGTTCTGCTCCAAGAGCTGAGTGGCTGCCGCGGAAGAATGAGGGAGAGGCAGCGAGCTCCGGTATCAGTAAGATCTATTTTTTAATGCCGCGGAAGCAACGGACTGTGTGACTGTGATATAAGGAAGAAGAGTTATTAGCACAGAACACTCTAAATGAGGCACTGCTTGATAAGAAGAGAAAAGGGAGGCGTGGTTTCTGAGCTGGTACGGCTTGCCTTGAACGGGCGTTGAGAGCAAGATTATCGCAGATGTAGTGAAGTGTAAGCTGTGTGTTTAGAAAGAAGGAAAAGTAAGCAAAGCAATTTAGAAGCTAGAATCTCAGAATTCCTGTTTAGAATGGAAATTAACTTACGGAGCGTAGCCAGGGGATTAAGGGGAGTAGCAATGTATTGTTGCTCAGGACATGACACCAGATAAACACACGCAGAAGCTGGGGGCAGAGTCTGTGCTGTAGGACCTCTTCTGATGCCTAGAATGCTGCCTGTGGCTTGTGGCGCCACCTTAGTGGTACTGAAGTGTAGAAATGAGATGCTGCGCCATCTGCTCCCGACTGACCATCTGCGCCAGTGAGGCCGGAAGTGCTCTAGGATTTTCTCCCTGTCTCGATAGTTCAGGATCTTGGCTATTATAAGCCTCGGTGGGTCTCCTGGTGGTGGCCTCCTTGTCAGGGCCCTGTGCGCCCGTTCCACAGCGAATCCTTGGGTCAGCACCCCCCCGGTTATTTCTTGCAGCAGCATTGTTTTGATGTATTCCGTGGGGCTTGGTCCCTCTGCTCCTCCCGGCAGACCCGAAATGCAGACTTTATTCCTCCGGGCCCATCCCTCTGCTTCCTCCGCTCTGTTTTCAAGGTTGCTCACACGCTGTTCAAGGATGTGGATCTGTTTTGTGGGACGCACTTGCAGCTGTGTTCGGGGCTACTTCCTTTTCCAATTCGTCTGTACGTTCTGCTAGCGTTCTGACATCTTGTCTGAGGAGGTTCACCTCTTCCTGCACCGCACCTACTTTGAGTTCTAGTGCTGCCTTCAATTCAACCATGGCCGATTCCAGTTTAGTTTCCCACGCAAGTTTCAGGTCCGCTATTGCTTCCAGGATTTGCTGATCTTTGCTTGTGGTGTCAGGACCCGTGGTGCCGTAAGCAGGCTCCTGGCTCCTTCTGCCGTAAGCAGCGTTTTGCTATACTCATCCAGCGTGGGTTGCTTGCCCTTTGTTTTAGCCTGTTTGGTGCCATCATGATTTTGTTTTGCGTTTCTCCGCCGGGCACCCTGGTTTATGGCCTGCTGTCATGATGCCCGCTCCCGGGGAGCCGGTTCAAGCCCTGCGTCCCCAAAAGCGGACATCCAGTCCCCAAGGAAGGACCCAGCAACCCCATATAGGGGCCCTTTGGGCAGTGTCCTGGCGCCTATGGCGCCAAATCGATCTGGTGCCCGGTGCACAACCCCCTTGTAGCAGGATTTATGCCCTTACCAAACCTGAGAATCTGCATTTGAGACAATATTTGGATCAATACCTAGCTAATGGTTTTATTCGCCCGTCAAAGTCCCCAGCATCCTCGGCTTTGTTCTTCGTGCCCAAAAAAGAAGGCGACCTTAGAACTTGTATCGATTACCGCGCATTGAACCAGATAACAGTTAAAAACCGTTATCCTCTGCCTCGCTTGCATATACACCAAGTGAAATCTCCGGGGGGCTTATCATCTGGTACGAGTTAAAGAAGGCGACGAATGGAAAACTGCCTTCCGTACTAAATACGGATTATTCGAGTACCAGGTGATGCCTTTCGGATTGTGTAACGCGCCGGCTGCCTTCCAATACTTCATGAATGATGTCCTTCGGGAACTCATCGATGTTTGTGTTGTCGTATATATCGATGACATTCTGGTGTACTCCTCTTTGGAATCTGATCACAAAAAACACGTCAGGGCAGTACTTGAAAAACTGCGCCAACACAAACTATTTGCTAAATTGGAGAAATGTGTTTTCCATACCACAGAAGTCGAGTTTCTAGGTTTCATTCTGACACCCAAAGAAGTCCGAATGGACTCAAGAAAAGTGGATGCCATCCTCAAATGGCCATCACCTAGCTCTGTAAAAGGGGTTCAAAGCATACTCGGCTTTGCCAATTTCTATCGCAGGTTTATCCCGGAATTTTCACGCGTGGTACAACCCATTACTGCACTCTTGAGGAAAAATAAAAGTTTTGAATGGTCTGAAGAAGCCGAGCAGGCCTTTCAGGATTTAAAACCTAAGTTTACCTCTGCACCTATATTGAAACACCCGCGTCCAGATCTCCCTTATGTCGACGAGACTGACACATCCAGCCTAGCCATGGGAGCTGTCCTGTCCCAAAGAGATCCCGAAACCAACCAACTGCATCCCGTAGCATTTTGGTCCAGAAAATTCTCGGCACCCGAGGTTAATTATGCAATCACGGACAAAGAACTGTTAGCCATTAAGTCCGCTTTTAAAGCCTGGCGGCATTATCTGCTTGGCGCTTGACATACCATCACAGTGATCACTGATCACCGGAATTTACAGTATTTGAAAACCGCCAAGGCTCAGTCATCACGGCAGCTCCGATGGGCTTTGTTTTTCGCTGAATTTGATTTTGTGATTACCTATCGACCTGGCTGCAAGAATGGCAAAGCAGACGCCTTATCCCGAATTGGAATGGGAGAATCTGATACAAACTCAGAACCAGTACCAATAATTCCCGAACAGAGGATTCTAGGCATGACTTCGTTACAGACGCTTGAAGACATTCAAGCCAGAGTGAAACAACTCCTGGACCCTACAACCTTACAGGATTAGATGCAAAAGGGATCAGACTTTACCATAGATAATGGTTTACCTTATTTCCAAGGACGCTTATTCCTGCCACATAAGGAATTACACAAACTAGTTATTTCCGGTTATCATGATGCATTAATAGAGGGACACCCCGGTATTGCCAAGACAGAGGAAAAGGTGAAACGACAATTTTGGTGGCCCGCTTGGCGAAAAGATGTTAAATCTTTTGTGATGTCCTGTGGTGTTTGCACCCAAAATAAAAGTCAAAAGAAAAGACCAGCCGGTCTCCTTCAACCTCTAGACATACCGCCAGCACCCTGGCACCCCCTATCAATGGATTTTATTACGGACCTGCCTCCTTGTTCGGGGTATAATTTTGTTTTCCAAAATGGCCCACTTTATTCCTTTGAAAGGTTTACCTTCAGCTTCTGTCCTAGCCAAAGAAGTCCTCGAAAATATTGTTCGGCTACATGGATTCCCATCTATACTAATCTCTGACCAGGGAAGCCAATTCCTTTCCCACTTCTGGCGCAAATGTTGTCAAATGGCGCAGATCGACGTAAGATTATCGACCAGTCACCACCCTCAGACCGATGGTCAGACCGAGAGGACAAATCAGACCCTTGAGCAATACTTACGGTGTATGTTACAGCAATCTGAAAGCAACTGGAAAGACATTCTTTGGATAGCCGAATACGCATATAATAATTCGGTACACTCTGGAACTGGCCACAGTCCTTTTTATACTTTGTTTGGGCATCACCCTCGAACCTCAAACCTTGACTCACCTCAGAACCTCGGAATGCCTGCAGTAGAACATCTGCATTCTACAATTACCCAAGCCTTCAAAGGGGCAACTACGCATTTACAACAAGCCAAGAGAAAATACAAGGAGAATGCTGATCTACATTGGAGTGAAGCACCTCCGTATCAGATTGGGGATCAAGTGTGGTTAGCTACCAGACATTTACCACTCAAAGGGCCTCGAACTTTTAACCCAAAATATCTGTTACCTTATTCTATTACGGCAATAATTAACCCAGTGGCTGTTAAACTTGATTTACCAGCTAGTATGCAAATTCACTCTGTTTTTCATGTGTCACTTCTGAAACCAGTGGTACCCGGAACCCGACTACTCAAACCTCCAGAACCTATTCTAATAGATGGGGAGCCCGAATTTGAAGTGAAGAACATTTTAGACTCAAAAATGTTTAGGTGAAAACTGTTCTACCTAATTGATTGGAAGGGGTACAGACCTCAGGAGAGGTCGTGGGAACCCAGCGACCATGTGCATGCACCTCGAGTAGTCAGGAAATTCCACCGACTCTTCCCAGACAAACCAAAACCCCCGGAGGGAACAACCTTGGGAGGGGCCTTGGGGGGGAGTGCTGTCATGATGCCCGCTCCCGGGGAGCCGGTTCAAGCCCTGTGTCCCCGAAAGCGGACATCCAGTCCCCAAGGAAGGACCCAGCAACCACATATAGGGGCCCTTTGGACAGTGTCCTGGCGCCTATGGTGCCAGGCTCATAAAAGACATCAGTCCTGGCGCCATAGGCGCCAGGCTCATTATGGAAGTGCTTGGGTGCACTTACCTGATGCAGACCATGCTGCAGGATCCCGGCCTCCTTGAGGCCTGAAAGGAGCTACTTTACCTGTGGGACTAATTTACCATCCGGGCATGGTCGGGGAAGGATACATACCTGATTGGAGGAAGGATACATACCTGGAACTTCTTCCAAGGCTATTTAAACCCCACCTGAACAGCCACACGTGCTTCGCGTTGTTCTGCATATAGCAGCTGGACGCTCACCGTGTCTGCTCCTGCATCCTGACTTCTGCCACGCCCGCCAGCATCCTGGATCATCTGCAAAGGAAGAGAAGAAGAGAACAGAAAAGTCCTTACCTGCTAAATCCGCATCCCGGAGACATCTCGCCGACAATCCTGAAAAGGAAGACTTTTATTTAAAAGCTCATCACGTCGATCGCTGCAGCGCCGCATTCCACTCACCTTTACAGGGCACCTCCATGTTCAGCAGCGATCATCCGGATTTGCAGTCACGCCCCAGCACCTAGGGAGAAAAAGACCAGAACAAAAGGTGAGAGAGAGAAGGGAATAAGGAAAGCTAAATCTCCATGTTAAGACTTACCTGTTGATTCATTCCCTCTTCATTTCGGGTCCGCGCCGTATCCTGGCATTTCCGGACCCCGGCCACTAAGGGGAAAAAGAGACATCAGCGTTAATGAGCGAATGAAAAGACATTACCAAAAAACGCTCATTAAAGACTTACCTGATTTCTACAAGGATTTCACCTCTCATCTCGGGTCGGTGCCTGTTCCCCGGCATTCCGTACCCCGGCCCCTATGGGGAAAAAGACACTAGCATTAGTACATTAATGCATGGACACAAGGGGGACCTCTTATCAAAAAACTTACCTGGAAGCAAAGCAAGTTTGGTTCTCACCAATCCGAAAATCCAGTGAAGTAACTGGATACCAACACGCCCCTGCATCAGAAGCAGGATGGAGAGCTCGACCTTCCAGACCCTAAGGTGAGACGCTACGAGGAATCACAGAAGGGTTTTGAGGAGGGTGAGAGGGGAAAGTGGGAGGCTGATTGCATTACCCCGCAGACAGTTAATCCCCTATTTTCGCCTACAGAAGGATACTTCTGCGAGCCAGACAAGCCAGATTTGGGGGCCCGGTCCAGTCCGTCTTCCGAACCCTGCGCATCACCTTAGAAGAGGTCATAGCAGCGCGAACCAGGCCAGCGCCTCCGTGGGAGTCAGGTGAGCGTTACACCTTCAGCTCCTCAGGGTCACCTTGTAGTCAGCGGTGGCCCGCGGGGGAGGCCGCAGTGGGGGTCCCCATGCCCTGTTAATTCACGTCCAGAGTGGGTTGTGTCCTCCCACGTACTTCAGCGCTATCGCTTCTTATTGTGTTTGTGTTCCGACAGCCGATATTTAAGGTCACTGTCTGCGCCCCCGGGGCCCGTGGTCCTATTTGGGTGTTGTTGCAGCCCTGGCTGCCCTCAGCAGAAGGTGTTACTTGCAAGGGTTAAGCTCCAGCGGGTCCCCGCTTCAAGTTGTGCCCCGGGTTATGCCCTCAGCGCCTCTTGTGTGCACAGGGTGGCTCTGCTGGCTGCCCCCAAATTCCTCACTTTGCAGCTCTCACTGTCTTCGTAGGGGCCATCAACCTCAGGGGGAGCGGTCACTGCACCTATGTGACCGTCCCTCAAATGGCTTCCTGTGATATTCGTTTGCCCCGTGTTTGTCCGTCTACTCAGAACTGCCCTGCAGGGCAGCGCAGGCAGGGCCCACCGAGCCTCTCGCGTGGCAGGGTCTTGTATGTGTCTTCCTGGATTAACTGTTCCTTTATTTGGAATCCGCGCTTGTTGCGAGGCGTGCGGTGCAACAAAGTATCCACCATGGACCCCTCCAGGGAGAGACCGCGTGTGCATGTGTTCGTGGGCTCAGTGGCGAGCCATAATCAAGGCGTGCTCATACTGGCAGCTAGTGTCGTGCTTCGTTCTCATGCCACTACGTCCTCACCAGTGCCCCTCCGCCTCGGGAGCACCCCGATGGCTGGGTCCTCTGTGGCTTTCCCCTGCAGGGCTAGTTAGGGACGCCACGCTGTTCCCCCGTGGGCATCCCAATATGCACTTCACGGGGCTCCCATGTCCCCTTCATGTGTCTGCTTATCTGTGCGCTGTGCCACCACCGGCGGCCTTATTCTGCGCTGTTGCACTATGCAAAAGCTAGACAGCGGATCCTTCCCTGCTGCATATATTTGTCAGCGCCGCCTCCCAACCTTTCGTGGGCAGCCGTCCCTCGCCACAGTGGAGTCTCGAGGGCTGTATGCTTAGGGGTCCATCCCGCTGTGTTTCGGGGTCGGCGCCGCTCTTCGGTGTCCGCCAACACTGGCTCTCCAGCGCCCGTGCCTGCTATGCGAGGGCCCCCACGCGCAACAGCTAGCAGCCGTGTCTGCCCGTTGCCTGTTCCTCGCCGTCCTTGCGCCGCCGGCTGGGTCCTTTTTCTTCACCTCCTGTCCACCATTTTGTGTCGCCTTTTTTGCTACCACAGCAGTGTTCGGAACTCCGGCCCCATGGGTCTCCCGGGCTCCAGGAGTTTGCCAAGCCTTGCACCGCCTTCATAAGCGGGCATACGAATTTTCAGGACTTCCGTGCATCTGCATATGCACTATTGTCAAGGATCATTTCTAGGATCACAGGAGCTCCTCCAGGACGCGACTCCTCACATGACTCTCGTAGCCACGCCCCGTATTTGCTTGAAGAGTTATATAACACATTCATATTTCAGCTGGGTACAGTTTTCCACTCCAAGGGAAGAGGTGAGTTCACAGCTGACACATCCCTCTTAGGACACATTAATTCACTAGGCCGCTGGAATCAAGGAGGGGGGTCATTTTGGGTGTGAGAAACTGAAGGAACCAAATCATACAACCCACACAATCAAAATTGCAGTGCCATATGATGCTTGTGGATGGTATATGGCTGAGTATAAAGGTCATGTTAATATAGGAGAAGTGAGAACTAGAAAATGTTCTTGCTATATGCTCACCCACACAATTTGGGCAGAACATTATCTATACCAATTTATTTTTAAAGGGCTGTGTCTAGGAGGATGTTTCCAAATGAGCCTGTAGGAGACCACAGTTGGGGGCATTTTACTACATAGGTGAATAAGGGCTGAGGAGAACCAGATGACTTAGGAGTCTGCTGCCTGCCCATTCCACCTGTTAAAGGGTTCCTGAGACATCTTTCCCAGATGCTGATTGCTGTCGAATCCCAGAAAAGGGTGGTGGGTAAATGTTTCTCTCCAGATAAAATGAATAATGAAGTCCTTGGGCTTGTTTTAGAAAGTAAAGGGCCTCGCGGAATCTGTGATTTCATCACACAATTTAATTGATTTGGCAAAGCAATTAAAGGGCTCAATGCTCTGTGAAAACTCTTATAAATAAAGGTTCAAAAATAAAGATTTCCCCAAGCTTCATATCAGGTAAATGCAATGATAGGAATGTGCTAGGGTAAGTTATCCTTTTCTGCAAGTTCATCTCATTCCAAAAGGAAATCAATGCTTTTTAAAATGTCCCTTGTCATTTATTTCTAATTTGAAAACCAGAGATCATTCTGAAATTATCTGTTTATGTGCTCTGAACACTAATCCTTCTCTATTCTAATGTTACCATTCTCTCAGATAATCCTTCATCTGGACAGTCCAGTTGATTAGTTCACTCACATTTCTCAACTGTTCTTTTAAAATATATTTCATTTTAAGTGCGAAAGAAACATTTTTAAGACTCATCTCTCTAAAAAAATGGAAAGTGTTATTGATTATACCACCATTATCAGTGTTTGTTAAAGTCATAATTTTTGTTTTCTTCGTAAATTCAAACTTGCAATGAAAACTAATCTCTGTGATGATTACTGTGCTGTAAAATGAAATACATTAGCATATTATAGAGAATGGTGATGTATATCTAATTATCAATGTGCGGATGCTAGTGCCAATCTGAAAAGTTAACCTGATGTTTTATGTTTTAATAATAATATAATAGTGAGACAAAAATAAATGGGATACCATGGTCACTTCTTTTTCACTGTAGTCTGAATGCAGTTGGTGTATGCGTTGAGGGGGCCTCTCCAGAATTGTGAGTTGGGGGACCACCTGCATTTTGAAACAGTTATTATTAAGAAGATGAACATATTCTAATTAAAACAGTGGGCCTCACTCAGAGTCCGGCGGTAACCCTGCCGGTGCTACCGGCGGGTTGCCGCCAGACTCGGAATAATTTACCAGCACCTGACCTCCCATTGCCACTGGCTCATTCCGAGTCCGTCAGCCGGGGAAGTCAGGCGCTGATATGTTTGTAAATCCCCATTCCCATAGAGTCCTATCGGACTCTATGGGAGTGGGGACACAGGAGCACCGGCACCATTGCTTATGTTTCCGGTGCTCCTGTGAAAAGTCTGCCTACCATGACCACTGTGCCCGGCAGGGTCAGACCTCTCGGGCACAGCGGCCCTGGACCGTCAAACCTATAATGAGCCCAGTGTGTTTCTTGTCCCAGTTTGAGTGGCAGGGATGTTAGATTAGTGCCATTCCCTGTAATGAAAGAACCAGTATCAAATAAATCCCCATTTAGTCAGGTTTGCGTCAGATGGTCATAGATCAGATTAACCTGGCTGCTACCTGCAGGACTAATGATGAAAAACAACCATTGAAACAAGTGTTTCTGGATTTCCATAACATTTTCACTGTTGTTTCATATGACTGTGGACACATGTCTCTACATTACACACCCATACCTATAGAGTTATCAAAAACTTGGAATCCCATGGGATCATACATCTAATTCATAGTGCCTTTAATAAACCAGCATTAGGAACATTAAAACCCATTGAACAATGGAGACTATGGGCCTCATTACGACCCTGGCGGTAGCCGTGCCCAATAACCGGGTCGTGCTGACCTTGGCGGACCCGGTAATTGCCCTTTTCTGGGCGCCGGTAAAAATGTATCCCCATTCCCATTTGAGCCCCCTTGGGTTCAATGGGAATGGGGAGGATGCTAACAATGGGCCAGTTAATGATGGGCCTGTTGTTGGCATCCTGGTCTGCTAGCGGCTCCCGCTAAGGACGCTTGGTCTGAACAGGCGTTCCTTAGCTGGACCCACTGCAGACCCCGTAATAGGGCGGCCCGGAATGAACGGTGCCAGTCCCTTACCTGCACTGTTCATTCTGGGGCTGCCAGGGTCCTAATGAGGCCCTATGTGTAGACCCTAAGGGTACTAAATAAGAGAGTATACATGTCAAGGTGACCTCTCCTTTGCATTGATCAGAGTACTCCACAGATCCAAGTCCCTTATATATACACTCTGCTCGGTGTCAGGTAATAATGTCCCCATACATAATGTCGCTGGGAAAAGCCTTTGGCATCATTATACATGGTGACATTATGTATGGGGACGGGCTGTGGGGATGTCCCCCGCTACCCTTGTAAAAAATACAAATAAAACAGGGTTGCAGGGGTGTCCCTCGCATGTTCAATGTAATAATGCCTCTGCAAAAAACTGTGGGCCTAATTCACAGACGTGTTTTATAATGGCAAAACCCCATTGGAAAATGCTCTGCGAACATGGAACCCTCTGCTCTTGATTTGACAAATGGTTATTGGGCCTTCTCAGTACCCATGAACATCAACATATGCTACCCTTCAATTTTGGGGGTAGCACTATACATGGAGTTGTACAGCCTTTGGGTATATTAATAGCCAGAAGTAATTTAATATATTCTTACATAAGGCCATGCCTGATCTTGGAGAAAGGGGGAACTTGGCCTATGTGGATGATTTATTGATAGAAATAACAAATGTGGAAGAACACCCGGATGAGATCCACCACCATGGAACACAGATGCTAAATTATCATTCCAGAAAGCACAATGGTGGAGAACCAAAATAACACTTCTGGACCATGAAATCAGAACTGAGGGCCCTAACACTCAGTAAAAAGAAGGCCAAGACTTTTCCAACGTTGATGAGGCCCCCAATCTATGTAAATTACAAGGGCCTCATTACGAGTCGGGCAGTATTCTGGCAGTAAATCCACCGGAATACCGCCCAACTGAATTACCGTTACGGCCACTTGGTACAGCGGAATAACCGCTGGATTATAAATGGTGGTGTAAATCACCATTTTGTTTGAGTCCATAGGACTCTATGGGGGTTTTATGGTGGAATTGCCATGGCAGTAATTCTGCAGATGTTGCCGATTTTCTGTGGAGAGTTTGAGGATTCTCATTCAGCACAATGCTCGAGGTAAATCCTCCAATCCAGGGCCATACCGGTAGTATCATGGAGCGGGAACACTGGCGGTAGTTCTGTTTTTTCCTGCTCTGCCATACTTCTAATGAGGCACAAGGTCTTTTTGGATTTACCTATTACAGTGGTAAATTCATAGCGAATTAGGCAGTGATCACTCAGCCCCTAGTCCATCAAGTGAAGATAAAGGTGAACTAGGAGTGGGATGCCTCACAAGCAGATTCTGTGAAACAATGAGAAATAACCTTTTCCAAGCATCATATTTGGTGTACCCCTCAAAACAAGGAATTTTTCCTGGAGACAGGATTTTCTAACATCTTGTATCAGAAGCATGACCAGGTTAAGAAGGTAATTTCATTTGTGAGTCACACATTGTCACCTGTCCAAATAAATTGTACTGCATGTGAAAAGGTACTCCTGATGTAATTTTAGTCTGTACAACATTTTCAGAGTGATGGGATATTGACTGGGAGTGTCTCTAGTCAAGGATTTTTTCGTTAAAGGGATACACTATAGAGATCATATGCAGCCATAATACAAAGAGTCAGACAGCCTCATGACTCAATAGATGATATGGACTTCCTCAAGGTGTGTGAAGAGACCTCCTTCTAGGAAATGCCCACAGATAATGTGGATGATTGTTTTTATCATATACCTGAAAATGATGAGAAAGAACTAGCAGCTGATGTTGGAAATGCTTGAGTGCATGACCTTCCAGAATACTCAACCACTCATAAGGCTTCATTATGAGTATGCAGGTCTGCAAAAAGGTGCTGGTAAAAACGTGTACCAGCACCTTTTCCAGACCGGCATACTCCGAGTATGGCGGTAGGGGCAGTGAACCACTGGCAGGCCTGACCTGCCGGTAGTTCAGACCCCTTCCAGCAGATAATTCATGTAAGCACAGGCACTTTTAACAAGGGTGCCGGTGCTTCAGTGGTTCCCATCCCATGGACTCCGTGGCAAGGCCAACTTACCATTCCTCCACTGCCCATAATATCCTGGGAATACCTGCATATCGAGCGGCAGAAAAAGTAAACTCAGGTTGCCGGTAAGCCGCCAGTACTAATGGTGGCTTACCGGCAGCCTCATAATGACCCCAATGGTATTGATCCCTGGAGTAGTCAGTAGTCAGGTTGCAGAGAGGATGTCCATCTATCAAATCCATCATATCTGCTGTACATCATCAATTCCAAGAACTGGGGATGATTACCCATACAGAGTATGTTCAAAATAAACGTGTGGAACATTTGATAAATTGGAAAGATAAGGGTATTGGGTGTGCTAACAGCAAACCCTTAAATCATGGCAAACTGATCCAAACCATAGATGATTTGGTGATGTCAATAAACATAAATTTATATGGGAAAGAGATCATAGGTCCCTCTAACAATGCAGGTGCTGACAAAACAGGCAATCATTTGGTAGTACATTTACTCAAAACTGGAGGTCATCAAGTGGAATCTTTTGATATGGAATACTTCTTGGAACAAATACAAATAACAGTGGTGAATTTATCACCATCTGGTGCAGAAAGGAAAGTTTTCATCTTTCAATGAAGTAAAGATACTACAGTTATCAATTTGGTTACTACACAGAAAGTAAAGCCCATTGTTATCAATATCTACAAGACCCAGAAAACGTTCCCCTGTCTGAACAAGATCATAAGAATAAGGAAGATGTGAGAGTATTAATGACATTTCAGAAAATGTTTTTAGATGGATTATTGGATAGGAAACTCCAAGCTGGTTATACCCAAAGTGTGGCACCTACCTCATTCCAACGTGTTATGCTAAATCACTCCTATGATGTGGCTACTGCCTGTCATAGGAGGGTTCAAAAGACAAAAGATATACTATGTGATGTTGTTTGCAGGCTACATGCTATACATGGGTCAAGACCTCAATACATATTTGAAGGGCGTTTTGGGGTCACTTGACTATTTATGAGGTGAATTAAAGGCCTCCCAGCCATAAATTGTAAGGCAGAGCCTGATACCACTTTGTTGATTATCTTTTCTCATGTTGGCCTTCCTCAAAGGATTGAGGCTGACCGGGTTAGTCACTGTATCAGTGAATTAATCACTGAAATGTGAGAAATTCTAGGAGTAAAAAGTAAGCTACATGTCACCTGCCACCCAGCATCTAGCAGAGGGGTCTATGAGGTGTCGGAAATGCGAGACGGACACAAAAGTAAAGTTTTCTCAAAGTTTGCCATTTATTAAATGAAAAAGAGTGGGATTAACACCTATCTTTCCTTATCCTAACAAGGAGTTCCCTGTCTAGCAAACTAAAACTAAAGAAAAATCACCTGGTGCCCATAAAAGTCCCTCATACTAATACACACAACAAAATTATACAAGGAATGTACGGCTAAGTTTAGTTCAACAAGACAGTTTATCAATTCAAACAAAGGTTTTTGAAAGCACTCCTTGTGACCAGGGTTGGGCTCCCTTCCCCTGGATCGATTCAGGAATACTCTGAGCACAGTTCTGATTCAACAAAGTTCTGTGCAAGGCAATACAAAACTTCTCTTCCATCCGCGGTGTCCTTCCCCTTGACACAGCAAATAGCTTTTAGCAATGCTTGTTCACAATTCAAAACAACTGGTGTTTTCCACAGTATCCTTCTTTGAAAGGTAAATGTCCTTTGTTTGTAAACACCAGTTCAAAACCAAAGCAATTTTTCTTTTCAAAATGTTCAACAATTATTAGCATGTCACACCTTCTTCAAAGGAACTACTTTTGTCAGGATAGCAAAACAACTCCTCTTGGTGATACCACAGCTTGTTGAACAAACAATAAGGTTAATAAGATCTTTGATTCAACAAAGGTCTTTCCAGCACACCTTTTTGCCACAAACATACTTCTTTAAACCATCTTCTTCTTTTCTGATATACTCACCTGCCAAGACTAACTACTATGATCCCTTTCCTGGTGTACTCGCCTGCCAGGAGAAAACTCCTACAGCTACAATCAAACTTGCCAGCAATATTGATTCCAAGATTCTCCAAAGCAATGCCTCTTGGAAGGAGTGCTGAACAATAACTGTCTTTGTTTATAGTCTCTTGACTCTTGGTAACGGGTGTTCCAGTATTCCCCAAACTGAGAACTTGATATAGAAGAATTATTCTCAAAGTGTCTCTTAACTATTTCTTGACAGCTTCTTGACTGTTGGCAGTTTGGGTTAGAAGATTCCCCCAGTTGATATCCCAATAAGGGAGAGATGCACCCTTGTCACCTCTTTATGGATTCACAGTTTCTTGGCTGTTGGAAATGCATCATATCATCTTTCCCCAATTGTATTCCCTTATAAGGGAACTTATGCTTTTGCCACTTCTCTGTTTCATTAATTGTTTGGTATTCAAGATTATGGGGTTTCTGCTTTGTTTCATTCATTGTACGGTATTCAAAATTACAAGGTTGTAACAATGTCCTCATGCTGAGCACCCCAGGGTCAGCGTTTGCATCTAGCTAACTCACCGGCTCTCTTTGGCAGATCCTGGTCGTGGTAAGCTGTAGCAGTGAGCTGCGCGTCTGTCTGCGCATCTGTCTACTCGAGCTCTGACAGTTCTGTTGATCTTCTGTGGCTTCCCTTTCACCGGCTCGCCATGCACAGAGTTGTGAGCACGTCTTCTTGTGAGCTGGGCTCCTTCTCCACACAACGCTTCCCGCTGCGTACCCTCTGAAATGCTGCTCGCCTTCACTCTCTGCAACAGCGTCGGCTGGCGTTCTTCTCTCTGGAGCAGTTCCTTCACCATGGACAGTCTCTGCTTCAGCTACGCCTTCTGTTCTGCATTCTCCATCTTCTTCCTCATCTCCTTCTCCTTTCCTCAGCTGTGCCTCATTTTAGGATTTAAAAGTCCCACTCAGGTGCCTTGGTCTGTAACAATTACACTGCACCTTTTGGAAAGTAGCATTCTGAATCTTCACTTCTTCTGAGCCCTTCTTCCTCATCCTAAGCACTATGGGTAAAGAAGCTAATAGGAGATTGTGTAACATTAGGTTTTCCTATTTTACAATAAGTCATTCATATTTTACGAGGTATATGGGAATCATGAGATAAGGAGGTCACCAATTATCCCTGGTGTGAGTCCCTACCATGTGATCCTCCCACATGATACCACCCACAGGGTCAGGATCTGGTGGTGGTTGCCTTTCCCTGGCCACATGAGAGGAGGCCCATACCGGGATCCTAGTGATGATCTCACTAGATTTATCACATACTCTTCCCTAACGTCACTGGTTTACACAGCCTATATTGGAAATTGGGAATGGAAATCTACATTACGTTGCTGTTTTCCTTTTCGAAGTCCGACAGAAAACCAATTGGGCTATAAATCCAAAAAACAGCGCATGACTCAGGCATTGGTACCTTTTTGAAGGCTAGGCCATTTTAGGGGGCATAAACTATAATAAGTCGGAACTTCCTGCCTGTTAGATAGCATTTTAAATAGGTCACAGCCCACTTAATGGGTAAGGCTTGAAATTCAAGAGTAGCATAGTTCTTCTGTTGAGGAAATAGCTTCCTACTAATATAGAGGCTGGGATGTTCTATACCATCATGGTATTGTGAGAGTACAGTCCCTAAACCAGTATAGGATGCATCAGTCTGTAGATGAAAATCTCTGTTGAAGCCTTCCACCTGAAAAACAGGTTCACTATGCAGAATATGCTTTCATTTATCAAAACACACTTGGTCTACCAGGTGACATTTGAGTTTCTGGAGTTCTGCATTTCTAAGCTTGTCCGTTAAGGATGTGATGGATGCAAAGGTAGGAATGAATCGTCTACAATAACCAACTAAACCCAAAAACTCCCTGAATTCTTTCTTGGTGTTTGGAGCCTGGGTTTGTTCAACAGCGCTAACATTTTCAGTTTGAGGCTGAACCAATCCGTTCCCTACAAGGAAGCCTAAATATTTCACTGCAGATCTAGATAGATGAAATTTCTTTGGATTGGCTGTGAGTACAATTTTCCTGAAAGCCAGAGTAGTCATGGAAAGTATTAGGACTACAAGGAAATGCTCACTAAATGTGTATGCTGGGATGCGTGTAGAAACAATGAGGGTGTACTAAGATCTGCTCCTAATGTAGTCGTTCCAGGGAGACCATGAGTAGCGAGATCAGCCAGTCTCATTGTACCGAGAGTGAGAACGCTGCAGTCGAGGTCCATCCAGGCGTACTGTGCGTATTTATTACACCATGTCGGTGGACACAGGCACGGGCACCCATCCATGCACCCTAGAATGAAGCTATGGCTATGGTATTCCGGTCTCGCAGCACACATTCCTGTCCACACTGAAACCCCTAACATACCTCAACACCACTGGCATTGGTATACATCAACAACCAACAAGAAGAAATTCGGTCTAGTTGGGTACACATCGAATCTTCATTACTAGCACTCGATCCTAAACCATCAACAGCACCCACATGCCTGACCTCTGGGCTACTTACTGGAGCCTAGCCATCCCACATAAGTCCAAAACCAGCAAAAATGCACACATGCATCTTTTAATTTAAACTTTTAAAACTTCCTACACATGGACTGTGGTCACAAAGGGCGTTCCAACCACAAAGTGCATTGAGGCTATACAAATGGGGAAAGGACACTAACATAAAAGTGGGACATATGTTCTTGCCATGATTTGCTATGGATAACAATATCATCAATATAAGCTCCGCGAAAGGTATCATATTGGCCCTGTGTAAACCAAAGGATAAAACATTAAATTGGAATTGACCTATAGAATTGGAAAAGGTCGTCTTTGGTTTTTTGGCAGGGTTAACTGGGACTTCCCAATATCCTTTGGCCACATTTATTGTGAAAGATATACTGCATCCCTAAACCTATCAATAAGATTGTCTATCCTAGGCATGGGGTGTGGGGTAGCTATCCAATTGTGACACTTCATTAACTTTTCTGAAGTCAATACAAATCTCCACAATTGGCTAGGCTTTGCAACCAGCACAATAGAAGAGGACGAAGGACTTTGTGATGGCTCAATGATATCAACATTTAACATGGCTTCTGATTCTTCTTGAATACCTCTTAAGAAGGCTAATATGATACATGTGAGTTTTAATCTTTCTATCAGGTTGTGAGACTCGATAATTAGAAGGTCTTGTTCACTCTATGATCTCATAAGGGCCAACCCATCTGGAGCGCATTTGTTCTCCGAGGAAGGAAGTAAAACTAATACTATTTGGCATACGGAAAAAGATCTTTTTACTGCTTTCTATCATAGTGATCTTTCTGATGTTCTTGAGTTTTGACCATAATAGTCTGAACTACAGGTCGAACTGCTGCCATATGTTCCTTTAATCGCTGAGCATTTTGAGATAAGAGTAGGGTAGCCTTCTCTCTCTCTTCCCAAGTTTTCCACAACATAGCAAGCACATCTCTTGGTTCTCTTTCATACTCAAATTTGAATGGGGAGACACCAGTGGAAGACTGTGGTGTTTTCCTGATGGTAACTAGGGCCAAGGTATCATGATGTCTCAATTCTTCCCATCTGCCTCTACTAACTTTTTAAAGATGTGTTTCAAAGTTTTATTAAAGCTTCTACCAAGCCATCAATTTTGGGATGGTAAATGGAGGTGCGTAAAGTTTTAAACTGGAGGATCTCTTTAACCTCCGCCATGAGTTTACTCATAAACATGGATCCCTGGTCTGTCAAAATCTCTTTTGGAAACCCAATTCTAGAGAAAAAAGGAAGCAGGTGTTTCAAGATCTGTTGTGAGGTATTATTCCTTAGGGGAAAAGCCTCCGGGTAATGGGTTGCATAATCTAGGATCACCAGTTTATATCGATTCCCTAATTTTGAAGTTTCTAGAGGATGCATACCTATCTGGGAAAAGGGATCATCTATACTTGGAAAAGGCTTTAAGGGAACTGGAGGAGGTATTGGAGTACTGCTTTTCTGACATAAGGCCCGTCCTCTCTCCTGTTTCCGCATACCTTCGGTGAGCTGCGCACCTGTCTCCTGGAGCTCTGACAGCTCTGTTGATCTTCTGCACCTTTCCTCTCTCTGTCTCACCATGGGCTGAGTTGGGAGCATGTCTCCTCACCAGCTGAGCTCCATCTCCACGCGCTGCTTCCTACTGCACGTCCTCTTTCAGGCCACTCGCCTTCACTCTCCACGATGGCATCAGCTGGCGTTTTTTTCTCTGGGGCAGTAACTTCACCACGTACAGCCTCTGCTTCAGCTACACCTTCTGTACTGCCTTCTCCATCTTCTTCCTTATCTTTCTCCTTTCCTCAACTGTGCCTCATATTGGGATTTAAATGTCCCGCTCAGATACCTTGGTCTGTAACAACTAGACTGCACTTTTTGGAAAGTAGCATTCTGAATCTTCACTGCCTCTGAGCCCTTCTTCCTTGTCCCAGTACTATAAGCATTATCTGAAGTCCATAGGAGATTGTGTAACATTAGTTTGTTCTATTTTACAATAAGGCATCAGTATTTTAGGAAGTATAGGACACTCATGAGATAAGGAGGTCACTAATTTCCCCTGGCATAAATTGCCTCCCATGTGATCCTCCCACATGATACCGCCACCAGGTTCAGGATCTGGTAGTGGCTGCCTTTTCCTGGCCACATACCAGGGTCCTAGTAATGATCTCACTATAGATTCATCACAGTACCCAGTTGGGACTTACAATCGTCACTGGTTTTGATGGCTCTGAAATCTACCCCTACTTCAGCCACCCAAATGTTCCCTTTTAAAGTCAGGACTTGTAGAAAATGTATGTTACCTCAGCATCTGTTAAACCGATCACAGGAGCAGACATTTATTAGTGCCTCTTCTACACAGAAATCTATTGGAAAGCTCTGAAAAAATGTACAGGAATTTGCCTACGCCCAACTTGAGAAGTCAGTGCTCAGTATAAAGACCCACTGTGACCTCAAAGACAGAGAATAAAGTAATTCACCAAGTATACCTCTATAACTTTCAAATCTAAAGAGAGAATGTTTTTGCTTTCTTGGAAATGAGCCTTGGAAGATATATTTGGTCACCTACAAACTACGAAAGGAAAAAGGACAGAGGAAAACTGGGTTCACACAAAATCCTGCCTCCAGAAAAACACTTCTTGTTTTCATATTAACCAGCTGTAAAGTTGCCATCTACGATCAACTCTTAGGCAGATGGAGGAATCACCTGAACCCAAGCTGAAATGGCCTCTGGAAAAGATTAAGACCTGGCGGAAAATATTTTGGAATGAGCGTTAGAAGGCTAGAAGGCTAGGTAAGGACGGTTTTGTGAAATTATGAATGTTTGGAGTGTACTATTTAAATTGTACTAATCCAAAACTAAATATATAAATAAAATGTAGCTTAAAAAGATGATTTTCTGTGACTTTTTCCGAATCGATTAGATCACCTATTTTCGTAACTGTAATCTAAGGGAATTATCTCATGTATTAAAATGTATTTTGAGTTAACTTTATAAAAAAATATCAACATTCAGGACCTATTTAATTAGTGAACTTCGTTTTCCAACTATAGCTTAATCATTTGCCCAATCCAAAATGGCATCTCGGTATGTATCTTCTGAGCGTCATCATGCAACGCACATAACTAGGCAATTCGATAGTCAGTCTGTGCCCAATAACGTATTTTACAACTGTGACTCATCTAAAGAAATCAGTTCACCATGGACAACAATTTACCTTGAGTGAAATATTTATTATTACTAACATTTAGAACTTAATTGATCTGTGAAACCCTTTAAATAAATAAAGTCACCTGACCGATCCAAAATGGCGCTTTCGGATCGTAGCTTGCGAACGTCATGACGCTACGGGTATAATATTAAGCGGCCATCTTTAAGTCAGTCTGTGCCCAAATAGACTTGCAAAGCAGGACGCTCGCGTGAAGTATTCCAGTCTCAATCATAAGACTTTTGAAGGTAAGATCAATGCTCCCCGTTTTTGTTATCTGTTGTGATCGCACACACAGATTGCAGATTATACAAATTTGCTGTTCTTAGTTAAAAGCACCTTGCCTCTTTTTCTCAGAATCTTTCTCTTAGCTGCGAAAGCATGATGCAAATGAAACTACTAAGGTAACTTGCAATTAACAACTTTGAATTTAAACTAGTTTTGACACAAACCACGGGGCACTACGGATTCGTATTTCGAGACAAAAAGGATTTTCCATAAACCAAAGCTCTAAAAAGGTAAGAGCGCTGAAAATTATGACCTGCTAATATTATTACGAGATTACTACTATGCAAAACGTTTCCAATGTTAAAATTTAATTTACCTACATAATCAGTCATCAACTGCCTGTTCTCTTGAGATTTAAAACAAAGATTCATGTCAAAGGTTGTTTAGAGTGCAAAGAATGCATTTTGTTTTTCTTTTTTATGTTGTCACATCAGTACATGCATTTCAATTCACTTTTTCGCTCTTCTCTAGGCATTCATGTCGGTAAAAAATTTGACCAATGAAATTGAAAAAGTCTTTTCCTTAGAAAACCTCCTGATGAACCAATTGATTTGGTGAAACACGTGTCGAGGGCACATTGTAACTTGGAGTTCATTAAATATTTCATGACAAATGAATCAAGTGTTATGAACATTATTAGCCCTCTAAGAGCAACAAGTGAAGGTGCTCGAAAAGGTGACTAGAAAATTCTTATCTTTATAAATTTTGACACACTTAGCAGTCTGAGTGTTACTAGCCATCACTAAGCAGCACCTTAACTTTCATCAAAATGAACCATATCTTTTGAAGACCAGTTCACCATCAATTGTATTATAGACTGCAAATTCATAACATTTTAAATGTATCTTAGGAAGTAGCTCTATATATCCTCTGTACCCAAGCCCTACATGCCTCTCCACCAGCCTTTTATGCCTCTCTAACTGTAAAACTAGCCCCAAACGTCTTCTAGCCTGGATAAACTAATGAAGAACATGCAGGAATGACACTCACCCCAAAGGAAAGACCAAAGTTGCCAGAGCGAGAAGGAGCTAGGTATTTTATTAAAAAGTAACAATTAACTTTTGGACACTATCAAGACAAAGAAGATTGTATAAACCTTTTTTTTCATGGCAAACATAACTGTTAGGAACTTTGCGTTGAACTAACATTGAAATCTTCTTCCAAGGACCTATGTAAATCCAGATCCTCAAATTAATAAGGATAACACGCTTTTTTGCTACCATTTTACTAGCGGTACTAATTAAAATAAAGACACCATTCAGATATATTTGCATATATTCTTCTTTAATGAAGATACACACCAGGGGACAATGTGTGGAATTTCAACTCCAGTGCTCTATCACCAAGGAAATGAAGCACCGAAGTGTATAGAATCATAATACTCATTCTACACCCCACCAGATCAAAGAATTACACTGTACACTTTATATATTTTATGGTTTTAGAGAAATGCATTGCATACTATTATATTTAAAAGTGAAAATGGTTGATTTAAATGAAAAAAAAATTGTACACATTGTGATTAACTGTGAGACTGACAACATCATGCAGTGTTGAGATCCTATAAACTAAAGCTAGTGACCTGCCGCTGAACTGAATTCACAAGAATGACCAGGCATCTATTACTGAAT
Organism: Ambystoma mexicanum; assembly: GCF_040938575.1. Classification (NCBI taxonomy): domain Eukaryota; kingdom Metazoa; phylum Chordata; class Amphibia; order Caudata; family Ambystomatidae; genus Ambystoma; species Ambystoma mexicanum. Next base: position 821,528,203 of record NC_090933.1, read on the forward strand.
CACCTACTATGCATTCAGCAGGTGGATTTGCTAATGTGAGGTGTCTTCTTCCTAAATACTATATTGTGGTTTAAACCCAACTTCGTGAAGGTCTTGCATTATTATGCGAATCTCAAAACCACCACTACTTAAACTAATTGCAATTTCACTGTCAGGATCAGTGTTTTATTCCAGGAAGATTCATTAGCTTTGTCATTGAACCATTATGTTCAAATTATAACATGTGCTCACCACGCTCAAAAGTGTTCCTTAACTAGTAATGCATAGATGAAACCATTAATTAAGCCCTCTGTCATTTTAAATGGAGCATGTAAGCAGATGGTTGGTAACTGATAAGTGATTAGCTTCCATGTATGGAAATGTGCTTTCAAAGGAGGTGCAAGCAAAAAACTCTCATGCTAAAAATATTACATGAGATGTATACATTGATGTACATCTTTTCCAACCTTTGCACCAAATTCCTTTTTTTTCCCCAAAAGGGCTGAGGAGAACCAGATGACCTGGCGCTCAAGGGCCTGCCCATTCTGAATATGTTAGTGCCTGCCAGAGGGATCCTAAAACATCTTTCCCAGAGGCCAACTGCTGCCCACAAGACTGAATTTGACAACTACAAATGTGAGTAAACTCCTGTCACGTTGCATATTTAAAGAATTCTATCCCTAAGCAAAGTGGCATTATGCTGATTGCACTGAAGTTATGCACCTGAGAACATTATATGGAATAGTCATTTATATATAAATATTCAAGTATGTGCAAAGTTAACCTGATGTTTTATATTTTGATAAAAATGTAATAGAGACAAACATTGGCATGCTGCAGTGGTGAATTATTTTTCACTGTAGTCTGAATTAAATTCTAGTGTTATGACGTGTCTCGCCCAGAATTGCAAGTAAAGGGACAACTTGAATTTTCAATCAGTGATTCTTTTTAATAAAACAAAAATATTCTGATTAAAAACACCCTGTTTCTTGTCTTATCTTGTGGCACTGGATTGCTGTTGCGGGTCATTTGACTAGTGCCATTCCACTGTAATATAGGAAGCACTTTATACAAAAGTTTAATATTAAATATATATCCTTACAGTATACAAGTGCTCTTTAAGCTGGCATCTGCATTTTCTGCCAGTGTATTGGTAAGGCACCACATATAATGTATGCCAATGTGTATATCGTATAACTGACAGCATAAATGCAACATTTTACCAATAAAATGTGTCTCTCACCTTCTTGCAGACAAAATCTCCAGGTAAATATACGATGGAATTCAGCCTCATCAGTATATCATAAATCATTTGCTGATCACAACCCTGCAAAAAGTAAGAACAATCAAAAATATACAATATTAATTTCGTCCTTGCCATTCAATACAAGATAGAAATGCACATTGCTTCAGCAAATTTGGGGCATCCTCACGGGTTGGCCAGAGCCGTAAAAATACAGCAGTAGACCTATTACGGCTGCACTGCTTCCTCAATTCCTATCACCATCCCTATATTGAGGAAAGATGAATACGGATGGCCAGGTTTCAGCCAGGGATGTCATTTAGGGGTTGCCAGAGGTTGCAACTGCGACATCTGAGGTCTACCTTGTGACCTCTAAAAAAAAGTAAAAAAGAAAAAAAATATAAGTATTTTATTTTTTTATTTTTTTGTAATGCAAGCTCCTGGGCTGTGGCCCGCACCATGTGGCCCTTTACTTCTGGAGAGGCTGGCTTTCTTGTTCAAGCCCCTTAAAAAAATAAGAAAAATAAGAACAGGAGTGCCATAAGTCTAACACTTCCAGCACTGACCCTAAATAAGAAAGAATAGGAATACCAAATAATGTGTCTTTCTGGAATTCTATACAATAATTGCTAGACTCATTAAAGGTTTATTTCAGGCACACTTCAGGGGGTGAGTCACTGATTTAGTCTGTTCTTAAACGCCTCAACTCAGCCTTTCATCCTTCTGAGGTCGACAAATCAGTACCAACACAGGTTGGGTAAAATCGTGTGTACATCTTTTCTATATAAAGCGCTTAAGGGTAAGTGCTACATAATAACACATCATTATCATTTGGTCATGGACGTCTGCTTGCAGTCACAGTAATTTGGTAATATGGGCCAATACGCACTGATCTTAGTGATACATATGGGGATCCATTCTTGTATGAAATTTACATCACATTATAGTGATATCGTAACCATATTTTTCGTAGTGTACAATGGTATGTGATGCCACTTTCTGTTTTCTCAATGGGTGAAAGGTTGTGTTCCATCGCTTCCTGCGATATCACTTCGGGGTGGGGTCAAATGACATCACTTCCTGTGATGTCATCAGAGGTCAAGGGTCACGTGATGTCACTTCCGCTACCCCAGGCATTTTGGTGAAATGATGTCCCTGGTTTCAGCCACTGTTAGCTCCATTCATTACTATCTTTGTCTGCTTTTCAGATCAGACCAAGGGGGTCATTCCGAGGTTGGTGCTAAGGGAACAACAATGCCGGTAAAGGAATATCGGCATCGATTACTGCTACGGGCTATTCTGACCAGCCTGACCGCTAATAGCAGCATCGTAAAGTACGGTGCCGTTAATAGCGGTCTGGGCGCGGGCACGCGACCCACCATGTCGGAAATAGTGGCATGCCGTAAACTGGAGGAGGTCACAAGGTAAGCGGACATGCAAATAACGGCTTCATGAAGGCGTTAAAAGTGGTTACCGGCATGCAGTAAATACCGGCATCGAAGACCTACCGTAAAATGCCATGTGCAGTGATCCCAACTGCCACAGGTGCACACAATCAGCACATGTGGAGGCAATGGAGTCTGGCCCACTACAAAAGGAGCACACCCACACACCACACCCCTTACCACACCAAGATCAATCCAATAGCAGCATCAACACTTCAGATGGAGGACATGCATGCATTGCAACACCAGCAACAACACCAACAACACCAGCAGGCACCACAGAGGAGACGCAGCAGGAGAAGGAGGGTGAGACAGGCCCTGCATGCCCCACCAGTGCAGCCAGCGTAACCACACATGCAGCCCCCAATCCCAAACATCAGAGCCAGTCCCTCCAACCCAACCCTGCAGCACAACCACACCCTGTACGGTCTGGACCGGGACATCATCACCACCATTGTGGACATGATACACGACTGTCAGCCTCATTGAAATACACACCGCCATCCCCCCTCTACTGAAGGTAGTGTCGGTGCTCCACCTCCTTTCCACAGCCACCTCCCAGCACACAGTGTGGCACAAGCATGGCATATCCCCACCCTCATTCACTTGCATCCTGAAGCAAGTGGCGGATGCCCACCTCAAGCACACAACGGAATACATATCTCTACCGCGGACTCCCCAGGAGATACTAGAAACAAAAGGTGGCCTCCATGCCATGGAGGTGGTTTACCGCAATCACAAACTATACCACTATAAAACAGGTGCAGATGGAAGGTGACGCAAGAAAGATCTTCACACATTGTTGTGCCCAATATCCCGGATCAACCACAGGAATCCTGCACGTCACCATGGGAAAAATCAGCGCAGAATGCCAAAAATTGCAGAGCCTACTACCAACGCTCACCATCAGAAAATCCTACACAGAACAACAAATCACTAAATTCACACAAACACAGCACTATGCGCACACAATGCATGAGCACACCATGTATCATCTTGAAGATGCAACCTACACCATTATTCCATGGCACAGGACACATTGAGGGCCTAAAAATGACTTGCATACAACCAGGGACATGTGCATGTGACCAACCATAAACTGCCGGCATGTGTGACTAGTACAGCTGTCCATCATTATTCGCATGACATTTACCTTTAATTGCCTCTCATGCAGGTGAGAGTGGCTATCCCTTGAAGCCGTGGCTCCTCACCCCTGTCCGAAACCCACAGAAAAGGCACGAGGAGGACTACAATCGTTTCCATACCCGAACCCGTGTGGACATCGAGCAGACCTTTGGCCTGGTGAAGGCACGGTTTCGCTGCCTCAGCCAGTCGGGTGGGGCACTCCTCTACAGGCATGTGAAGGTGGCCAAGATCATCATGGCATATGTCAAGCTGCACGATATGTGCATCCGCCGGAACGTGCCCCTGCCCCCTGACATTGAACTGCTACCACCTGGTGATGATGAAGTGGAAGAAGAAGATGTGGCTGGACATCATTGCGGTGGCGATGCACAGGAGGGCCGTACTGTAAGCAAGTCAGTGATTGCACAATATTAGTGACACACATGGCAGCAGAGGGTGACATGATGGTTGGACAGAGGGCACTGGGTGTGGGGGTACATCTACACTATGCACTGTAACTGAATAAATGACACATGTGCAATGATGAATGTCCACTCAGGTCTTGTTTTTCACACAACCGGTGTATTAAATGTAACAATGTAAACGTAAGTGAAAAAACCCTCCACGACCCTCCCCCCAACTCCCCCACACACCCTCACCCCCTCACCCTTCCCCCACAACTCCCCCACATACCCTCACCCCCCTCCCCCACAACTCCCCCACACACCCTCACCCCCTCACACTCTCCCACAATTCCCCCACACACCCTCACCCTTCCCCCACACCTTCCCCACACAAGTCCCATAGAGTTCCATAGAGTCTCCAGAGCCTACATGAGGCTGCCCTGACAAATCATTGGCACTCCCTGGTCCAGGGGGAGGCATGTCTTGCCGGCACTGGGTACGGGCCGGCCTACGGAGCGGGCTTGTTTGCGTTTAACTAGAGGAAGCCGGTGTGGCCGCCTGCTGTGGTTGTGTAGCGGAGGTGGCTGGTGTTCTCAGAGAATGATTTCACCATGGAGGCAGTGTTGTCCGTGATGGACCTGCCTAGTGCGGCTAAGTCCTGACGCCACTCCTCCCTGGCCAGTCTGTTGTGCTGGACGAACTCCCGCACAAGGGCAGTAAGCAGGTCAGCCCACTGCGGCCCTGTCGGTGCACCTGTGGAGGTAGTCGGCCCCTGGCTGTCCTGCCCAGCCGGCTCAGCCTCCCTAGCCCAGAAAATTGGTCTGAAGTGTCCCTCCATCTAGTCATGACCAGACTGTTCCGGGGTGGTGGCCTGCTCTGTATCGAGCAACGATACTTGGGGGGATGCCGGTGGAGTTGGGGTATGGACCACATCCGAAAGATTGTCCTCCATGGGGACCCAGATGTCCTCCTGTGTGTCCGCCACAGTCAGGGGTGCCGTGGCTGCCACCTCCCAGCCAAACTCGACTTCTCCGAATGTGATGCCTTGCATATGTCATCAGGCTGAGCAATGGGTGGAGGTGGTGCTTCCCCCCCACAGGCCTTGGTGGCACCGGTGCAATGGGTACCTGGGGTGGCTTGCATGTTGGTACATGGCGCCCCCTGGGTTGGCCCCTCGAGGTTGAAGGGCAGTTGCTGTCATCCCGGGACCTCTTCCGGGGTGTGGCATGTGCAGGGGTTGCGTCCTGGCCATCGCTGTCATGGTCAGTGCCTGTGGGGGTCTAAGAAAGGGACGGCATGAGTGATGTTTTGATAGGCATCATACATACATTAGGACAATTGCTCATCCACACAATTGGTGGTAATAGGCATTTGTCTTTGGATGAGCAGGTTCTTTAATACATGGGTGGTTAATGCAGGCATACGTCGGTGTCACTCATGTTGCCCAGGAGCAGTGCTATCTGACATGCATAGTATTTTGGCCATGCACGCTGTGTGGCTTGTGGCATTTCCAACTTTGTGTGGTATGTGTCATGTACGTAATTGTCTTGCACCAGGCATCTGCATGTGTCTGTGATGCATCAGCCTACTTTGGTGGGAGTGTGTGTGTTTGGGTGACCATGGCTTGACTCTTTGAACTGATATATTGGTTGACTTTCATCAGAATTGGCATGGCAATGTTTACTTTGGACACTCACCTCCATCGCCCGATGTTGTGGTGCCACACTCCATCTCGCCAACACCTTCAATGCCTTCCATCCCTATCATGCTGGTGCAAATTTTCTCCCATGGGGTGAGCTTTATCAGAGAACTGGGACCTCCTCCTGTTCCCATGGCCTGGCTGCGGTTCACAGAGAGGATGTTGCGTACCTTTAGTCGCAGGTCGTCCCAGCGCTTGCAACAGTCTTTTATTGTGCGTGGGGTGTTCCCCACAGCACTGACCTTCTGGGCAACAAGTTCCCATGTCTATTTTTTCTTTTGCACTGCTTCTCTCTTCATGTTGCTAGAGAACACTATGGCATCATGCTCCTGCAGTGTGTCCACCAGCATCTGCAGCTCACCCTCATTGAACCGTTCTTTTCACAGGTGGGCAGTTCCCTTCTTCAGGGCCTTAGGCATAGTGGTGTTGGAGGTGGATGTTTTGCAAAAATCAGAAGAGTCCCAGGGGTTCTGTGTGGTGAGGATGGAAATGGATTGTGTTTTTAAAGAAGGCCGCCGTGCTCCGTCCCATTCCTGTGCGATGACGCTACTTCCGGTTCCGCTTATTAGCGGTGACCGTAAATAGCGGTGACCGCTAATAACGGTTACTGCTATTTACAGTCACTGCTAATGCTGCATTGAACAATGTCGGTAGTGTTATCTGCGCTATGCTTGATGCCGCTAAGGGCTTTTGGGTGCCTTTAACGGCATGGCGCAAAATACCTTACCGGCATGGCGTAAAGTTTGTGCCCGCGAAGTCGTAATAGTCCTCTAATAGCGGACTGGTGACAGCACGGACACGCTATTTACGCCATGCCGGTAAGGAATGTTACTTACCTCCAAACTCGGAATGACCCCCCAAGTCTCGGGAGGATAGCTCATGGGCAACATGCTCACCTTGGAAGCAAGACGACACAGAGCACCACAGGTTCGAGCCCCCGGTCCGTGCTAAGAAACCTATGGGTATTAAGCGCGTTATAAATAAACTATCATATCATATCATTTATCTCTGACTCAAATGCTACCCCTATTACTAGTGCTATTATTGGGAGAAAACTTGACTATGGCAATGCACTGCTTGCAGGAGCCCCTTCCTATGAGGTTGCAAGGCTCCAAGTGATCCCGAATGTGGCTGCCGGATTGTGAGCGACATCCCTAGAAGATCTCAAATCACTCCAATGCTGAAAAGCCTACACTGGCTGTCAGTTGCACAGAGGATAAAGTTCAAAACCATGTCCATCATTCACAAATGCGTGTATGGGGTTGCCTATGGCTCAGCTATGATCCTATAACTCATTTCACTTTCTCTTTTCAAGCACACAATAATTCTTAACCAATAAATGCAACAGGCGTAGTTGTGCTGGTGGCAGGCCCTTCCAAATGACATCCACAGTTTGGTGGAACATGCTACCACAGTGCTTGCACCATGATTCTAATTTTGTCTCTTTTAAAAACCACCTGAAGACACATGAAGAAACCAAGCCAGACGAGTGGTCCAGGTGAGACTGACGCACAGTGAGAAACCAGCATGGTGGGGCTGCTAGATGCTGAAGGAAGACCACAAGAGCCTAGGGTGGGCTGCAGAAGCTTACCAGTGTTGCAGAGGACCGGAACCCTCGGAGACCAAGTACAAAGGTATGCAGAGGTGGGCAGGGAAGGCACAGAGAGACCCCAGAGGCTGTGGTTGGGTGGAAGTGCAGATCCATCTTCCTCATCCCAGTGGGACCAAAGAGAGGGACCAGTTGAGAATGCAGGGGGTGAAAGATGTAGTATTGGGGATTCTGGTAGCAGGCATGCGTAGCAGAGATGACGCTGGAGGCAGGTAAGTATAAAAGGAAAGTGTCTTTATTATGTTTCAGGCCAAGTTAGAAAAGGGAGGCAGGAGCTAGGTGATATACATCCTCACTAGTCAGATCTCCCATCCTGAATCCTTAACTGTCAGTCCTGGAACCTTGATGTCCTGTGAGGTTCCAGGCGACATCATCACATTCTATGACCTGCATTGGTGCACACAGTACAAGCCAGATACTACACAAGACCACCCCAAAAAGACTCAAAGAGAGTCTGGGCAGGATAGTGAACCGGGCCTAATTAAGACTGAGAGGGGTCGGGACCCGAACATTGAGAAACCAAGAGAGTCACACGAGATAATGCCTGGCTGGTTCGTGAACATGGCTTAAGAAATCCATCTTACAGAGCTGAGAAAGGGATCTGGGACCCACACAAGGACACAAAGGGGCCGATTCATGGAACAAACGTGCGCCGAAAATCTTTGCGCAAGCAGGCGCAAGCAGGCGCAAGCAGGTGCAAGAGCAACAAAACAGGCGCACGCGCACGCGTGCAATTTCTGGAAGTCCCTGCGCGTGTTTACCTTGGGATGTGCGCCAAACCCGTGCATGGCGCACAAGTCACTGCAACATCCCGAAAGGCGTGCACGACGTGCACAGTGAAAGCGCACAACCTCGGCGCATACACTAGAAAGTGGGCAGGACACGGGGCGTAACGCCCGGAATGGGGAACAACGCGCGAAAATAAGGGCGTAACTGGGGATGTACTGCAGGGAAGCAGACGGAACGCCCACACGCACTCGAACCACACGTATTCATGGAATCGAATAGGGCAAAGCCACGTACAGCCAAAGACACGCACAAGCTGAAACACGTCCGCCACACGAAGGCAGGCGGTAGAGTCCCAGCGCATCACAAAAGTGGCAACATACAGCAATTGGGCCTCTGCGAGCGGGGCACGTGTATTGCGGGGGTGCGCGGGAAGTAACACACGCGATTCAGCGGGGTACGTGTATTTCGGGGGTGCGCGGGAAGTTACACACGCGATTGAGCGGGGTACGTGTACATCGGGGGTGCGCGGGAAGTTACACACGCGATTGAGCGGGGTACGTGTATTTCAGGGGCACGCGGGAAGTTACACACGTGATTGAGCGGGGTACGTGTATTTCGGGGGGCGCGCGGGAAGTTACACACGCGATTGAGCGGGGTACGTGTATTTCGGGGGCACGCGGGAAGTTACACAAGCGATTGAGCGGGGTACGTGTATTTCGGGGGCGCGCGGGAAGTTACACACGCGATTGAGCGGGGTACGTGTATTTCGGGGGCACGCGGGAAGTTACACAAGCGATTGAGCGGGGTACGTGTATTTCGGGGGTGCGCGGAAAGTTACACACGCGATTGAGCGGGGTACGTGTATTTCGGGGGTGCGCGGGAAGTTACACACGCGATCACATCAGGGTACGTGTATTTCAGGGTGCGGGGGAAGTATCACACGCAACATCAGCAGGGTACGTGTATTCCAGGGGTGCGCGGGAAGTTCCACACGCAATTCCATCAGGGTACGTGTATTACAGGGGTGGGCGGGAAGTTCCACACGCGTTCTCATCAGGGTTCGTGTATTAAAGGGGTGCGCGGGAGGCACCACACGTGAATTGCACGTGTGGGTCCTCCCAGGTGTTCCCTCTACACCCTCCACGGCCCCTGCAGGTGGCTCACACCACAGGGGCCTACCCTGCACATGTCCTGCAGACACCCCATCCACCATGGCCATGCCCCCCAGCCAACCCACATGTCAACTTGCACTACTGCCCACCAACGCATGTCCCCCTGCACCCCCAGCCACCAGGGGCACCCTCCACCAGGCCCCCACCCATGTCTCCCACCACCCCCATCCCCCAGCCACCAGGGGCAGCCTCCACCAGGCCCCCACCCATGTCTCCCACCACCCCCATCCCCCAGCCACCAGGGGCAGCCTCCACCAGGCCCCCACCCATGTCTCCCATCACCCCCACCCCCCAGCCACCAGGGGCAGCCTCCACCAGGCCCCCACCCATGTCTCCCAGCACCCCCACCCCCCAGCCACCAGGGGCAGCCTCCACCAGGCCCCCACCCATGTCTCCCACCACCCCCACCCCCCAGCAGTGCAGGGGCAGCCTCCACCAGGCCCCCACCCATGTCTCCCAGCACCCCCACCCCCCAGCCACCAGGGGCACCCTCCACCATGCCCCCACCCATGTCTCCCACCACCCCCACCCCCCAGCACTGTGGGGCACCTGCCAGCAGGCCCCCACCCATGTCCAACTCATGTTCCCCACCACCCGACCCCCCAGCACTGTGGGGCACCTGCCAGCAGGCCCCCACCCATGTCCAACTCATTTTCCCCACCACCCCCACCCCCCAGCACTGTGGGGCACCTGCCAGCAGGCCCCCACCCATGTCTCCCACCACCCCACCCCCTAGCAGTGCAGGGGCACCCACCACCAGGCCCCCACCCATGTCTCCCACCCCCCCACCCCCCAGCAGTGCAGGGGCACCCACCACCAGGCCCCCACCCATGTCTCCCAGCACCCCACCCATGTCTCCCAGCACCCCACCCCCCAGCCACCAGGGGCAGCCTCCACCAGGCCCCCACACATGTCTCCCACCACCCCCACCCCCCAGCCACCAGGGGCAGCCTCCACCAGGCCCCCACCCATGTCTCCCACCACCCCCACCCCCCAGCAGTGCAGGGGCACCCTCCACCAGGCCCCCACCCATGTCTCCCACCACCCCCACCCCCCAGCCACCAGGGGCAGCCTCCACCAGGCCCCCACCCATGTCTCCCAGCACCCACCCCCCAGCAGTGCAGGGGCAGCGTCCACCAGGCCCCCACCCATGTCTCCCAGCACCCCCACCCCCCAGCCACCAGGGGCAGCCTCCACCAGGCCCCCACCCATGTCTCCCACCACCCCCACCCCCCAGCAGTGCAGGGGCACCCACCACCAGGCCCCCACCCTTGTCTTCCAGCACCCCCACCCCCCAGCCACCAAGGGCAGCCTCCACCAGGCCCCCACCCATGTCTCCCACCACCCCCACCCCCCAGCAGTGCAGGGGCAGCCTCCACCAGGCCCCCACCCATGTCTCCCAGCACCCCCACCCCCCAGCCACCAGGGGCAGCCTCCACCAGGCCCCCACCCATGTCTCCCACCACCCCCACCCCCCAGCAGTGCAGGGGCAGCCTCCACCAGGCCCCCACCCATGTCTCCCACCACCCCCACCCCCCAGCACTGTGGGGCACCTGCCAGCAGGCCCCCACCCATGTCCAACTCATGTTCCCCACCACCCCCACCCCCCAGCACTGTGGGGCACCTGCCAGCAGGCCCACACCCATGTCCAAGTCATGTTCCCCACCACCCCCACCCCCCAGCACTGTGGGGCACCTGCCAGCAGGCCCCCACCCATGTCTCCCACCACCCCCACCCCCCAGCAGTGCAGGGATACCCACAACCAGGCCCCCACCCATGTCTCCCACCCCCCCATCCCCCAGCAGTGCAGGGGCAGCCTCCACCAGGCCCCCACCCATGTCTCCCAGCACCCCCACCCCCCAGCCACCAGGGGCAGCCTCCACCAGGCCCCCACCCATGTCTCCCAACACCCCCACCCCCCAGCAGTGCAGGGGCAGCCTCCACCAGGCCCCCACCCATGTCTCCCACCACCCCCACCCCCCAGCAGTGCAGGGGCAGCCTCCACCAGGCCCCCACCCATGTCTCCCAGCACCCCCACCCCCCAGCCACCAGGGGCAGCCTCCACCAGGCCCCCACCCATGTCCCCCACCACCCCCACCCCCCAGCAGTGCAGGGGCAGCCTCCACCAGGCCCCCACCCATGTCTCCCACCACCCCCACCCCCCAGCCACCAGGGGCAGCCTCCACCGGGCCCCCACCCATGTCTCCCACCACCCCCACCCCCTCAGCAGTGCAGGGACAGCCTCCACCAGGCCCCCACCCATGTCTCCCACCACCCCCACCCCCCAGCAGTGCAGGGGCACCCTCCACCAGGCCCCCACCCATGTCTCCCACCAACCCCACCCCCCAGCACTGTGGGGCACCTGCCAGCAGGCCCCCACCCATGTCTCCCACCACACCCACCCCCCAGCAGTGCAGGGGCACCCTCCACCAGGTCCCCACCCATGTCTCCCACCACCCCCACCCCCCAGCAGTGCAGGGGCACCCTCCACCAGGCCCCCACCCATGTCTCCCACCACCCCCACCCCCCAGCACTTTGGGGCACCTGCCAGCAGGCCCACACCCATGTCTAACTCATGTCTCCCACCACCCCCACCCCCCAGCCACCAGGGGCAGCCTCCACCAGGCCCCCACCCATGTCTCCCACCACCCCCACCCCCCAGCACTGTGGGGCACCTGCCAGCAGGCCCCCACCCATGTCCAACTCATGTTCCCCACCACCCCCACCCCCCAGCACTGTGGGGCACCTGCCAGCAGGCCCCCACCCATGTCCAACTCATGTTCCTCACCACCCCCACCCCCCAGCACTGTGGGGCACCTGCCAGCAGGCCCCCACCCATGTGCAACTCATGTTCCCCAGCCAACATGTCATCACAATCTAGATCCCTGGTCCCTATGGTCAGCCTCCAAATGCAAAACACCCACCCGAGTATTGCATCCACCCACTCATATTTGCAATTACATCACAGAACACCAATTGCATGTTCCGAAACAAACACATTTCCCTCACATACACCCAATGGGTGTCAGTGAATCTCAAAACCCATATCATGAAATGCATGAAACCAATGAGATACCTCACATTGAAGTTCACCAAAAAAAATATGTATTAAAGGAAACATAAATAGAATAAAAAATAAAGAAACAGAAATTTGAATGTACAAAAATTAAAAGAAGCATGTCTGTGAAAAAAAGCAAAACCAAAAATAAAATTCCAAAGTAATGGTGTCCAAAGTCACTGTCCACAAAACAAAATCCAATGGGAAATAAAAAAGAAAGCCATTGCTCCATGGTTAAAATGTGAAAAAAAATACAATCCAACAGTGAACTATGTACATGGGAACAAGCCAGGGTCCATTATCCCAACAAAAGAAAGGAAACCTATCTAACTACACTAACTAATAAAATAAACTATATACAAAAATGTGGCCAATGTCCGAAAGGTCCAAATAAAATCAAAACAAAAATGAAACCTAACACTACCTACATAACTATGTACAAGGGCAGCGGGCTAGTTTGACGGCTCACTTGTGGATGTCCCGGGCCAGGGCATCATCGAACTCCTGCTCAATGTCCCGGAGGCGGTCCTCCTCCATGGCCCCGAGGATCCGCAGGGCCGTCGACGTGTCCACCTCCAAACCCCTGCGGATTGCCTCGAGGCACTCGGCCCGCCTCAGGGCCCTCCGCATCGAGTTCTCCGCCCTGACCATTGTGAGCCGTGCCTCTTCCGCCCGCTGCCGCTCCGCATCTATGGCGTGGCCCAACCGCTGCCACACGGAAGACACTCTCTGTCCTGGGTCCTCCTGCCCTCCGGCCGATGCCTGCCCCTCCGATGTTGAAGGCCCAGAGCATTCATGGCTCCCACCACGTTGCTGCTGCTGCTGTGCCTCTGCCCGTGCACTGCCTCCTGCTGCCTGCACATCCTCCGCCGGCTGGGGTGCAGTCGTTGATGTGGCCACCCCTGCTGGACGTCCGACTCCCGACTGTGGCAGGGATGCCTCCTCCACCAGCCTGGCCGCACCGCCAGAGGCAGCTCCACAGGGCACCCAGGTGACTGATGGGTGGGAAGATGGAACAGAGGACGACTGGCGCGTAGGGGGTCCAGTTGAGGAGGGGGTCGTAGCAAGCCCCATCATACGGAGGAATCCGGCCTGGGTGACCTGTCCCAGCAGGCTGACGTGGTCAACAAGCCATTCGAGATGACGTGCAGTCTCCTCATGAAAAGACTGCAGGTCACCTCGCATGGCCCGTTGACGCAACGCCACATCAGTCAGGACAGGCTCAACCCGGACTCGGATAGCCATGTCCGCAGGCAGAGGAAGGCCAGTTGACGTGAGCTCATCCCCTGCCTGAAAACAGGTCTGGACGTAGGCATCCCTGCTGGTGCAAGATGATGCAGAGACAGGATCAGGGACAGGATTGCACACAGGCACCTCCGCGGCGGCCTGTGCTGCCTCCTGTCCCTGGTCCTGCACTGCACCACTAGCACCAGTGGGATCCCCACCTCCAGACCCCGTCTCTGGTGCTTGCACGGCCTCCTTCTCCACCAAACCCCCCACCAACCTGGATGACTCCGTGCCATCTTCTCCTGTTGGGCTGTGGGGTCCCAGCTGCCCCTTCTGCTGCCGAGGAGTCCAACTCCAACCTCCGCCTCTTGGACCTCCCCCCGGCAGCTGCGGCCTGGGACGCGGCACCGGACTCCTCACTCTCCGACGAGATGACAACATGGGAGGGGAGCCGAGCCTTGCGTCTCCGGCTGGCGGTGGGATCCCCGCCGCTGTGCTCCACAGCACCTTCTCCGCCCTCTTCATCAGTTGACGTTGCAGACAGGGAGAAACAAAACACAGGCATCAGGGCACTGTACAATGGACACATACACACATGACAGTTGTACATGAGTGGCATTGGCAAACCTCATACATGTCATCACAATCCCCAACACACATGTCATTTCAACTCGCACACATGAGCCATACCACAGCCATATCGCAACTGCCAGCACCATCCATACACATACAACAGCATGAGCAGGCAAAGGTGAGCCAGACATCACATGCAACACAGGAAGTGCACCACACATGTACACACACCACCACACTTGCATGCATGTGTACACCCCTGCCAAGTGTCGCAGTGTTCAGACGGGCATCCATGTCACATCTGCCAATCAGGCTTCCACATACCGCTGTCACATGCATCCATGTTGCATCACTGTTGCACCCTTGTCAAATACACACACATGCACATGTACACAGTGCTGATACATGCAGCCGAAAACAACATACATGCGTGACATCACGGACATGTCTACTTACATACACATTCATCCAAACATGTGTGCCCACACAACTGCATTTGGCATGCAAGCCTACACACACAAGCACCATCCATGTCTCACACATTCCAGCCCTCGCATGTGTTAGCCCCACGCCCTGTACACCCCCACCCATACTCTACCCCATACAAACAGATGTGCAAGCTGCACACTACTGAAAAATCACCACACGCACTGCTCACAATCAGGATGCATGTACACTTACCGCTCGACTCCAGACGGGTCTGCCTCTCAAGGACCTGGACGTGGAGCGCTGGGGATATGCGTTCCAGGACCCTCATCTGTTCTTCCGACAAGTGGCCCCGGTGCCCCTTGGCATCCGCTGCCTTCAAGAGGCGCCGGGCCTTGTTCAGGGTCCTGGACCTGAAGTCCTCCCAGCGCTTCTTGACATGTTGTAAGTCGCGGTCTGCCACCCCCTCTGCGTTGATGGCAGTCACAATGTCAGTCCAGATCCGAGTCCGTCCTTTCTTGTCGGCGCGGGAACTTCCGAAGAGGGCATCATACTGCCCCAGGACTTGCTCCACCAGGACACCAACTTCGGTGGCACTGAAGCTGGTGCCCCTCTGCCTCTCTGGCCGGGGGTTGTCAGTGGTCTCAGATGGTGTTTGCCCCGACATGACAACCCCAGAGGCAGGAGTGGGTGGGCAACTGGGTCCTGGGGCTGGGCTGTGGAGCGATGGAATCCCAGTCGGGAGTCTTCGGTTCCAGCAGGGGTGGTCACAGCAACAGCACCCCTGGCTGATGTGCAGGCAGCAAATGGCAGGGCACGTGGGCAGCAGGCAGTCAGGCAGCAGCAGATGGCAGGTGGGAGCGTGCTCGGGGCTCTGGGGGGCAGTAGTTCGGCCTTCTGGGCAGGAGCGTGGTCTTCCGTGTGCTTACGCGTGGCCAGCTTGATACGGAGTGATTTGGCACGTGAAAAATCTGCACGTCAGCGTGTAATTCGAGGAAAGGCCCTTAGCGCGTATGCACGGCAGCACGCATATGCGATTTCATTGGACCAAAGGCCCTTAGCGCGTGAGCGCGTCTGTGACGTGACGCGCGCGGGTGTTTCCCTCATTGCACGTGATGACAGAACACACGTGGATTTCCACCAATCGCGTGTGAAAGTTCCCGCGCACCCCGGAACACACGTACCCAGGCTAATCGCGTGTGGAACTTCCCGCGCACCCCGAAACACACGTACCCAGGCCAATCGCGTGTACGCTCACTCCCCTCCGATCACACACGATGACACTCGGACGTACAGTCTTAACACGTATCCGAATACGGGAAACCCGCGCACGGCAAAAGACGTGCACAGGCGTCAACGCGTCCGCCCACACGAAGGCAGGCGGAGGCGTCCCCGCGCACAGCATAAAAGTGCGCGCAAACAACAAACGCGTATATACAGCTACGATGAATGCCCCATTTGTCGCTGCACTGATCGTGGGACACCGCAGGAGGAGGAGAATAGCCAGGGCACGCATTTTCGCACCACGGACAAGCCTTTTTGGGATGCCTGACGACCAGGTCTACGGCAGGTATAGGTTTCCACCCCATATCATCCTAGACCTGGTCAGGGAGTGGGAAGATGACCTCACATCCCCCACCCTTTGCTCCCAAGCATTGAGCCCCTTGGAGAAGCTGCTCAATGTCTGCATTTTTTGGCCACTGGGTCATTTCAGCGGACCACTGCCATAGTGGGGGGGGTCTCACAGGCCACGCAGTCACACTGCCTACACCAGGTACTGGCAATCATGACAGCGCGCCCCTCAGTCCGCAGGCACATATACATGCCCAGAACACCCGCAGAAAGGCAGGCCGTTGTCCTGTGTTTTTTCAGGGTGGCACACTTCCCCAAAGTGCTCAGTGCCATAGATTGCACCCATGTGGCCCTACGTCCACCTAGGGCCACTGAGCACATCTACCGAAACCGCAAGTACTGGCATTCCATCAATGTACAGGTGGTATGTGATGCATCAACTCTGTCTATGCAAACTACCCTGGCTCCACCCATGACAGTTTCATATACAGAATGTCCGCCCTGAGCCGGGCCCTGGAAGCTGGGCAGCACAGACAAATATCCAAACCTTAATAATCTCAACTATTATCACCTCCCCAGGGGACAGTGCCTACCCTCTGAGCAACCACATGATGACGCTAATCCGGAACCCCACCACACCACCCCAGGTAAGATACAACGCCGCCCATATTGCAACCAGGGGCATAGTGGAGCGCACATTCGGAGTGCTCAAGTCACGTTTCCGCTCCCTTGACGGCTCTAGTGGGCAACTACTTTATGCACCACCAGTAGTGTGCAGGATCATTGTGGCAGCATGTGTCCTGCACAATGTTGCAACACGGCAGGGCGTCCCGGTGGACATGGTGGTGCCCCCACATCCCCAACCACAGGCACAGGCGCTGCCCATGGGAGGGGACAGGGCACGTGGCGAGGAAGCCCGGAACCAGCCTGTGGCCACATTTTTCACCTAAACTCTCTCCCCTGCGGAGTGCACACAGGCCTGGCACATACCAGGTGACAATCGATGATGACAAAGAGACAGTCAACTGTCACAACCCTACCACCCTGAGATAGTTGCCATGGAAGTGCCACATCGTCTGCATCCCTAGCTACTTAAACACAAGCTATCCTATGTGACCAAAAGGCACACATATGACATATGACATGATATGGCCCATACACAAGTATTTCAAGGCGCAATGAGGCAGGGAGGGGGGAACAAGGGAAGACAGACAACGGTACTACTAGGCCAGGGGTTATTGAGATCGTGCAAGTGCAGGGGTAGGGGGAAGGGAAAAGTGCAAGGGGAAGGGTGGGGGGGAGTCCAGTACAGGGGAAGTAGCCCAAAAAAATAATACATAGGTCGGCTGGTGGCAACTGCAAAGGTAAGTGCAGACAAGTGCTGGGAAGGGAGGGCTGTAGGGATAGAGAGACAGTACTGCAGTGCAGGGGTTGCCAGGGAGGCAGTGCAAGTGGAGAGTGGCTGGGCCAGGGACCGCGGTCGGTGAGAGTGGCCCAGTTGCAGCTCCTGTGCAGTTCCAGTGAAGAATTCTGCAAGGGAGAGGCAGAGAGTAAGCAGAAGCAAAGAGGAAGGTCTTGAGGTGCTTCCAGAACTGGAGATGGTTCCCCTCAAGTTCAAGTCAGGCAGGAAGTCTGTTCCAGGGGGAGGGGCCTGCCGCGGAGAGAAATCTACCCCCAGCTAGTTGCTCTGAGAAGCGGATGACCCTGACATGCAAGGTGTGCATCACACACACCTGCAAAACAGGCCATGGCCATCACTGTCATGTCACTCAAACCCTCCCAAACATCAACATGACATGGCAAGCAATACCCATACACCAACACAGTAACGATAAGGTACACATTGCCATGTCCTAAATGTACAGTGGCATCAGACAATGATGCCTGACCCGGAATCAGATGAAATGACAGACCAACAAAATCTCCCACCCAAAATAAGTCATTTCCAAATGCATTACAACAGTCGTAGACGTAACATAACAATGAATGCCTGTCTACATGCACATTATGCATTGCAAAATCAACACTGCAGCTCATGTGTGCAGTGTCCTACTCCTGCAACACACTGCTCAGCGCACAGCACAGTGAACAGCCATTGTGTGTGATGCACACCCTGAGCATCACATCTAAGTGACAGACCACATCAAACATCAAATTAGGCATGTACTGGATCCATAATCGGTCACAGAACATGTGCTGCAGGGACACAGTGGGCACCAGAAGGCAAACAGTGTACACGTGGATATGCAAGGGTGGGAGTACATGTAGTGCATCAGAGTGCAAGTGTGTGGTTCTGCAAGGACATGCACTCCACATATGCATGTGCACTCAAGTGACCATCAGTGTTCCCTACACATCACATGTGAACATTCACCATGTGTACAACCCAGCATGTCAAACCACAACAATCCCCTCGCACCTGAAAGGAAAACACAACACATGAACAGGCATTGATCAGCAGAACACAACATGTACATAGGATACCACCATTACAATGTCAGAGTTCCCATCACACTGTAGGGCAAGGCAACTATCAACAACAACCCCCCCCTCCCTCACAAATGACCATGACCCACTGAACAACTGCACCTGGGTCATGGAGCCTCCAACCCTCAATTCCACCTGGCCACAGGATCACCTTTACCCTTCGTCGACATCTCCTACCTTGTGTGTAAAAAGATGCCTGCACCCTCAGAATCCACACTCATTTCCAAAATCACAAAATCCAAGGCATAAAAACGAACCCGAACACCCTCCAGTAGATGACTTGACGTAGCAGTACCTCACAAAGGCCAAGTACTACCACAATGATGCAACAACCAAGGTAGCACAGTAAAACAATGTCACAACAGGACGTGATCCATGTGTGGTACATAACATAGGATGATGCATCATGAACGGATGTGTATTGTCACAGGTCCCGTGTACAGGCGCGGGAGTGTCACGAAACAACCACCCCCACCGTGTCCCGGGTGCCTGCAAGGTCAGACTCACACAGGCCCCTGAGACCCTGGTGGGGAAGGAGGTTCAGGGATATGCAGTCGGGACAGGTGTTGGCACACTGGATAACTGGAATGAGTGGCAGGAGAGGGGAGGAGCAATGACACATGAAAGTAGGGAATGAACGAAAATGTACTACCTGCATGAACACATACACAATCCAAACAAACTTGGACATCATTGTTATGGCCTTCTGTAGTCCAGGCTTAGGAGTGGTACAAACCAACCACCTCCTCTAGGGTTTTGGTGCCTGCAAGTTCGGGGCTTACACAGGCATCCGCAACCCCAGCGGGGAAAGAGGATTAGGGAACGTTGCTTGGATAGGTACGGGAAGCAGGAACACCGGGTAGAGGGTACAGGGTTCAAAATTGCATAGGATTCCGGGTGATTAGGGGGAAAAAAACCTACCAAATTGAATCACACATACATCCATGCATTAGTGCACCCCCCCAGCAAGCCTATACAGAGCAGTTTGAAAGAAAAACAACAAGACACTTAGCTCTGGTTTTGAGTGCTGGCCTCCTGCCTGCGCACTCTCAGGTCCGGTTACAGGAGCACTGCAATGCTGCAAAGAGAGCCACAGTCAACAACCAGTACGTGCCAATTACACAAAAACACACCACCAAACATGCCCCATAGCAACAAAGTACTCTACAAACAGACAATCTGGTGTAGATGCTTCGTACCCATATATATCAGTACCCCTGTGACGGGTCATACACAGTCAATGCAGTAAGTCAGCCGCCGGTGGGTGCGTGGCAAATGGAACACCAATGTGTCACAATTCACACAACATGCAATGTTCCCTGGGTAAGCAGACAGACCCATATAGCAAGCCATGACTTCAGTGCAAGTTGCGTACCACCATGACCGAAACAAAGTTGGCAGTGCATTTATCATAAAGTACATGGAAATGAAATGCACTGCACCTGAGTATGTCCCTTGCTGTATGTCCCTGTGAGCTGCCCCTTTCCATGTCTCGGAAGGCTACATGGTTGATACAAGTGCCTCAATGGACCTTGGTGTACCGGAGGGTATGTGCCACTGCCCCTGCATGTGTCCCAGACAACCCTACTATCAACAGCCATCAGTCCACAAACACATCTGAGCTGCATAGTGTGCTTCAACACCAATATTCGTCTAAGCTCACCCTCAGTGCTGTGACTAAGCCTGCATGTGCAACTCGCATGGTGCAAGCTTTGCTGTGTCGTGGCCCCCCTGTGATGCTCACCTTGCCTGGAGTTCCTTGGAACATGTCAGCAGTTCTAGGATGTGGGTCTGCAATCACTGTGCCTCTGCTTGTGCACACATGTGCATGTGGGCACCAACAAACGGGTCCAGATTTCCGTCGTCCAATGGACCATGTCTGCTGGCAAAGGTGCTCTGGAGGCTCATCCCCCTGCAGAAAGGGCATGAAACACATGATTAATGCTTCAAAGTCATCTGTGTGTGTCTCATCAGGCATCTCATTACTTGACCATGTCAGAGAGTCACATCACAAATCACACCATCAGTCCGTCTTTCACATCCAAAGTGTGGTACACTACCTACAGCATGAATTGCAACAAGCACGTGTACAGGAAAGATATGAAACATACTACACAATGCATAGCAATCAATGTACACATTATTCATGACACACCCTATCTAGCAAAAGCCGAACAGTGGACAATGACACCAAAATCATCCCCACTAGGGGTGTCAACACAAGTCACACAGCACCAGACATGCCACAGATATGACAGTCCAAAGCCCTTGTGTAATATTCTGTAACACCGAACCATCCTTGCGAGCCCATGGATAAGGGAGGCAGGAGTGGCATATGTGAGTCAAGGACCCCAAGCAGCAAACACATACACAAGACAACCATGAAGGGCCCAACTGGAACAGACAGTGGATGCCTTCAAAAGCCACAAAGCACCGCACCGTCACATGAAAGCGCAATAGACTAGCAATTTTAAACTAAATCAACTATTAACTAATTGCACTAACAATGGAAAACCTACATTACCTATTTAAACTAACTATCAAACAGAAACTTAACTAACTAAACTAAAAGAAAAATCAAAAATGGCCACATACGACCCGCGGGGGAGGGGAGGCACCCAGGAGGGGGGAGGTACAGGGTGCTGCTCAACACCCACATGCGATGATGCTGAGCCAAAAAAAAAACCTCCATGGGCTCAACGCCTGCACAGCCCGACCTATGTGGGAGATAGATGGTCGTCCGAGTCTGGCTCATCCTGGAAAGGAGGACGTGGCACAGTAGCCTGGCCATGCCTAGCCGCAGCTTGCCCCTCGCTGGCAGCAAGTCTGCCGGACGGGTGAGCCTGGTTCTGTGTGGCGATGTGACATAGGTCTGCATGCAGAACCTCACGTGATACACGTGCTTCCTCTTGCAAGGTAGCACGTGTAACACGGAGTTCCTCCTGCAAGGCCTGGCTGGACAACCGCTGTACCTCCCGGCAAGCCTGTAGCTCAGCCGAGATGGTACGCTCAAGCTGTGCAAACTTCTCCTCTGCCTGCTGCCTCTGGGACATCATAAGGACACCCAGAGTGGATCTGAGGGAAGCATACTCCTCCCTCAGGGCATCCATGTGCGCCTCTGCGTGAGCAGCAATTGCTTGACGCAGAGACGACATTTCAGTCTGGCGTGCCCTGTCTGAGGCCACCATGGCCAGCCTGAGCGAGCGGGCCGTGGACCGTGCCACCTGCTGCTGGAGAAGCACCTGCCTAGCAGGGGGGAGCACAGATCGGGCCACACGCTCCATGCTCTCAGCGATGTTCTCCATTGCTGCCCCCTGCCATTCGGAATTGGCAGTCATGTCTTGCTCCCACTCAGTATACAGCGGTTGCGCGCGGCGACCGCGTTGCCGGGCTTGACCCCTGCGGGACCCAAGGACCGGGGGTCCTCGCTGTGTTGGCACCGCCTGCGGCTGCACGACTACATGCCCCCGTCGACGTGATGTCCCAGGCACATCAGTGACTGGTGTGGAGGGTGACCCTGCGTCCCGATCCACCATGGGCGGAGGAACCAAGACTGTCTGATCCCTCAGTGCAGGTGTCGCAGACAGAGGAGTGTCCACATCAGAATCACTCACCCCTGACACATGGACTTGATGCTCATCCAACTCAACATGGACGTCAGAGTCGTCATCAAGGCTGGACTCATAGGCAGCCAGAGACAAGATGGACTGCAGCACTTGGGGGTTTTCGTGGCCTACCACCCCACGACCCCAACTAGTGCTGGGTTGATGTGGTGTTACCAACCCTGTGTCTGGCATGACAACACCATCCTCTGCCTCCATTGCGTCATCACCTGAAAAATATAGAGAAAAAAGGTCACTACACATGTCAGAAGCACACGACACACACACACACCGACAGCAAAGGCATCCGGCAGACATGTGACACACAACATATGACCTGGCATGCATGCTGGGTCTACTTTGAATAGCTTCTGTGATCAGACCTGTTGAAAGGTGGCAGTTTCCATGGAAGTGGGTCTATGCAGTGCAGAAAATGTGTACGCCACTCACTGCCTACATGTACAAGCACTCCATGGTGTGTGCCAGGAAATGTGAAGGCAGTGCAATGTCAATTTCACACATCACGTGCATTGTGCATTCAATGTGTACCATGTCTAGAAGCCAAGCACCCCTCCACCCCAGTACCAAAGCAGGGATGCCTAGCATGGTATCAAAAGGCTGACCATACACCTGTGTATTGACAGGCAGTGTTGACTGGCATCAACAGCTTAATGTGATTCAAATTACAACACTGCAAATGATGCTGGGACAGTGGGCAGGACACATGATGAAAACTCCGGAGGCCGCCCACGTGTGAAGAGGACACAACAAGAGTTGGACAGAGTCATTGGCCATTGAACAGGCTGAGGCCTGTGAGCCACACAGATTGTCAGAGCCTAAACATGTGTGCAACGCAGGACTGAGCCACAGTTGACATGGGGAGGCCGATGAGATGGCAGGCAATGTATGTAACCAAGGACTCATATTACAGTGATCATCCAGTCAAGGACACATAGGGGCATGCTTGCAATGCACATGGAGCATGAATGGGCACTCATGTCCCTGCGGGACATCTGACCCATGCACAGTACAAGTGAGATACCCTGCATCGAGTACTAAGGCTGTACCACACGGCATATGTCTGGCAGTTACTACGCTGGAAGTTAGCATCTACACAGGACACATGAACAAGAAACTACACATTGGCAAGATTGAAGCAGACCAGTGCAAAGGTGGAACTGGGGTGCAGAGTGGCGGAGGAGGGGCAAGGGAGCATGCCCACATGGAGTCCCGCATGCAGGCAGAGGAGACATGCATGACGGAAGCATTGCATTACTTACACATCAGAACCATGTACACGTCACCTGTAGCAGCAATCATGCACAACACATCCCACAAGTGAAACACACACGTCCTCAACAGACACGCATCAACACTCACTGGACTGGGCATCAAAGTCCAGCATCTCTCCCACTCCTTCGACCAATTCAGGTGGTATGAACTCCGCAACGAGAGCCTCATGCGGAGTGAGTTCTTCCTCCTCTGGTGCAGGCCCACCGCCAGTCACCAGAGTCAAGTTGTAATTTGAGGCACGCTTAGCCTTAGTGCTGCGCTTGATGTCATTCCAACGCTTTTTGCACTCCTGCGCCGTGCGCACCTCATGGCCGAATGAACTGACATGTTCCGCAACATGCTTCCAGTGGGTGTCATGTTGGGCAGCCGTAGTCTGACTATTGGCACCCACTAGCATGTCACGGCTGTGGCCCGCACGTAGTCCACGAGGAAGTCCAACTCCTGCTTACAGAAAGGCTTCTTCCTCGACGTGCAGGAGGTCGTGGCTGTGTGTGGGGTCCCAGCCTGTGCTGCAGGTGCGACCTTCCTCCTCTTGGACTGTGGCGCAGACCCTGGCTGGCTAATGCCGCCCTGACCAGTATGGCCAGTGGGTTCGGTGGATTGAGCCAAGGGAGTGGCAGGTGGAGGGATGACCAAAGGCCTGACTTGTGTCAGTGGTAGCTGGGTGCCCACTAATGGACCCTGCGCAGCAACATCAGCTGTGGCAGGGTCATTGACCGCAACGGTCCTGGTTGGCAGACTCACAACCGGGGTGCTGTTGGGTGCATCTGCCCCTGCACTTGCCAACACCCGGCTGTTCGGGGTTGCAGATGACATGACTGCCCCAGGGACACGTGTATTGGTCTGAACAGCCCGGCGTGCCCCTATGGTTTCCCCCCTGGCCTGTTGGAGATCTACCAAGGGCTCTTCAAGTGCCAACGCAGCCTGCGCTGGCAGACCCTGAGCCTGGGTGGCGGTGTCCACAGCTGCACCTGCAGCTACCACTACCCTTGGGCCCGTGGCAGTCGATGGAACGGACTGCCGGGTCGTACGGGTGCCAGTGCCAGATGCAGGAGCTGCATCCCCCGGAACCACAGGGGGTGGTGGCATGGCTGCACCGACACATGGCACAACATTGTGCTCAAGTGGCGCACCCCTGCCTCTTCCCCCTCTGTGGCTGCCCTGGACACCCTGGAGTCCCCCTACTCCCTGGTCACCACGGCCACATCCCCGACCACGCCCGCCACGAGGAGGACGCCCAGCTGAGGCGCCCCTCACCTTTGGTGCCCTCCCAACCATGGCACAGATGTAGTAGTGCTGGCACAGATGGAGTGTTGCCAATGGGAGGTGTACACCACAATTGACCTGGGCAATTGGGGTGAAGGGGGTGGGAAGCAAGATGTTAACAGCCCCCCTGCACCTGCAAGGCTGTATGTGACCCCGGTGATGTGGTGACAGGTCACGCAACGCTCAGGCACCCCAAAACTGCAGTAAAACCGTGCACGCAATCCTGCAGCCTACGTGCATGGATTCAACGTCCCGCAGTACGCGGTGGCACCCACTAACACAAATAATTCGTACGCGTGGGACACGCAGGCTACTATGACATCGAAAATGGGTGCGATACACAGGGGCACCCGCAGTGGGAAAAAGAGCGTGTGCGACTCACCGTCTGATTAGCGCGATGCAGAAAAACACGCGTAGCCAATACCCCCGCCAAAAGAAGAGATACGTCCTTGATAGCTGTGAAGTTTTGATGGTGCGCGAAACAACAGGAAGCAGCAACACACGTCGGTCTCCACGAAAGGCACGTACAGCGAACTGCTGGGCCCGCTCACCTTTAACCCGTGCTGAGGGAAACGCACGCGCGCGTCACGTCACTTACGCGCATGGGCCCTTTCCTCGTATTACACGCGGACGTGCAGTTTTCCACACGCGCTTATGCGCATGGGCCCTTTCCTCGTATTGCACGCGGACGTGCAGTTTTTCACGCGCGCTTACGCGCATGGGCCCTTTCCTCGTATTACACGTGGACGTACAGTTTTTCACGCGCGCTGAAATGCCCATGCATGTCTGTACGCGTCACGTCACAGGGGCGCTTGCGCTTGAGGGGCCTTCTGTCCAATAAAAATGCGTATGCGTGCAAACGCGCTTACGCGCTAAGGGCCTTTCCTCGAATTACACGCTGACGTGCAGATATTTCACGTGCCAAATCACTCCGTATCAAGCTGGCCACGCGTAAGCACACGGAAGACCACGCTCCTGCCCAGAAGGCCAAACTACTGCCCCCCAGAGCCCCGAGCACGCTCCCACCTGCCATCTGCTGCTGCCTGACTGCCTGCTGCCCACGTGCCCTGCCATTTGCTGCCTGCACATCAGCCAGGGGTGCTGTTGCTGTGACCACCCCTGCTGGAACCGAAGACTCCCGACTGGGATTCCATCGCTCCACAGCCCAGCCCCAGGACCCAGTTGCCCACCCACTCCTGCCTCTGGGGTTGTCATGTCGGGGCAAACACCATCTGAGACCACTGACAACCCCCGGCCAGAGAGGCAGAGGGGCACCAGCTTCAGTGCCACCGAAGTTGGTGTCCTGGTGGAGCAAGTCCTGGGGCAGTATGATGCCCTCTTCGGAAGTTCCCGCGCCGACAAGGAAGGACGGACTGGGATCTGGACTGACATCGTGACTGCCATCAACGCGGAGGGGGTGGCAGTCCGCGACTTACAACATGTCAAGAAGCGCTGGGAGGACTTCAGGTCCAGGACCCTGAACAAGGCCCGGCGCCTCTTGAAGGCAGCGGATGCCAAGGGGCGCCGGGGCCACTTGTCGGAAGAACAGATGAGGGTCCTGGAACGCATATCCCCAGCGCTCCACGTCCAGGTCCTTGAGAGGCAGACCCGTCTGGAGTCGAGCGGTAAGTGTACATGCATCCTGATTGTGAGCAGTGCGTATGGTGATTTTTCAGTAGTGTGCAGGTTGCACATCTGTTTGTATGGGGTCGAGTATGGGTGGGGGTGTACAGGGCCGTGGGGCTAACACATGCGAGGGCTGGAATGTGTGAGACATGGATGGTGCTTGTGTGTGTAGGCTTGCATGCCAAATGCAGTTGTGTGGGCACACATGTTTGGATGAATGTGTATGT
Organism: Ambystoma mexicanum; assembly: GCF_040938575.1. Classification (NCBI taxonomy): domain Eukaryota; kingdom Metazoa; phylum Chordata; class Amphibia; order Caudata; family Ambystomatidae; genus Ambystoma; species Ambystoma mexicanum. The sequence continues at coordinate 821,554,965 of NC_090933.1, forward strand.
AAGTAGACATGTCCGTGATGTCACGCATGTATGTTGTTTTCGGCTGCATGTATCAGCACTGTGTACATGTGCATGTGTGTGTATTTGACAAGGGTGCAACAGTGATGCAACATGGATGCATGTGACAGCGGTATGTGGAAGCCTGATTGGCAGATGTGATATGGATGCCCGTCTGAACATTGCGACACTTGGCAGAGGTGTACACATGCATGCAAGTGTGGTGGTGTGTGTACATGTGTGGTGCACTGCCCGTGTTGCATGTGATGTCTGGCTCACCTTTGCCTGCTCATGCTGTTGTATGTGTATGGATGGTGCTGGCCTTTGCGATATGGCTGTGGTACGGCTCATGTGTGCGAGTTGAAATGACATGTGTGTTGGGGATTGTGATGACATGTCTGAGGTTTGCCAATGCCACTCATGTACAACTGTCATGTGTGTATGTGTCCATTGTACAGTGCCCTGATGCCTGTGTTTTGTTTCTCCCTGTCTGCAGCATCAACTGATGAAGAGGGCGGAGAAGGTGCTGTGGAGCACAGCGGCGGGGATCCCACCGCCAGCCGGAGACGCAAGGCCCGGCTCCCCTCCCATGTTGTCATCTCGTCGGGGAGTGAGGAGTCCGGTGCCGCGTCCCAGGCCGCAGCTGCCGGGGGGAGGTCCAAGAGGCGGAGGTTGGAGTTGGACTCCTCGGCAGCAGAAGGGGCAGCTGGGACCCCACAGGGCCCAACAGGGGAAGATGGCACAGAGTCATCCAGGTTGGTGGGGGGTTTGGTGGAGGAGGAGGCCGTGCAAGCACCAGAGACGGGGTCTGGAGGTGGGGATCCCACTGGTGCTAGTGGTGCAGTGCAGGACCAGGGACAGGAGGCAGCACAGGCCGCCGCGGAGGTGCCTGTGTGCAATCCTGTCCCTGATCCTGTCCCTGCATCATCTTGCACCAGCAGGGATGCCTACGTCCAGACCCGTTTTCAGGCAGGGGATGAGCTCACGTCAACTGGCCTTCCTCTGCCTGCGGATGTGGCTATCCGGGTCCGGGTTGAGCCTGTCCTGACTGGTGTGGCGTTGCGTCAACGGGCCATGCGAGGTGACCTGCAGTCTTTTCATGAGGAGACTGCACGTCATCTCGAATGGCTCGTTGACCACGTCAGCCTGCTGGGACAGGTCACCCAGGCTGGATTCCTCCGTCTGATGGGGCTTGCTACGACCCCCTCCTCAACTGGACCCCCTACGCGCCAGTCGTCCTATGTGCCATCTTCCCACCCATCAGTCACCTGGGTGCCCTGTGGAGCTGCCTCTGACGGTGCGGCCAGGCTGGTGGAGGAGGCATCCCTGCCACAGTTGGGAGTCAGACGTCAAGCAGGGGTGGCCACATCTACGACTGCATCCCAGCCGGCGGAGGATGTGCAGGCAGCAGGAGGCAGTGCACGGGCAGAGGCACAGCAGCAGCAGCAACGTGGTGGGAGCCATGAAGGCTCGGGGCCTTCAACATTGGAGGGGCAGGCATCGGCCGGAGGGCAGGAGGACCCAGGACAGAGAGTGTCTTCCGTGTGGCAGCGGTTGGGCCACGCCATAGATGCGGAGCGGCAGCGGGCGGAAGAGGCACGGCTCACAATGGTCAGGGTGGAGAACTCCATGCGGAGGGCCCTGAGGCAGGCCGAGTGCCTCGAGGCAATCCGCAGGGGTTTGGAGGTGGACACGTCGACGGCCCTGCGGACCCTCAGGGCAATGGAGGAGGACCGCCTCCGGGACATTGAGCAGGAGTTCGATGATGCCCTGCCCGGGACATCCACAAGTGAGCCGTCAAACTAGCCCGCTGCCCTTGTACATAGTTATGTAGGTAGTGTTAGGTTTCATTTTTGTTTTGATTTTATTTGGACCTTTCGGACATTGGCCACATTTTTGTATATAGTTTATTTTATTAGTTAGTGTAGTTTCCTTTCTTTTGTTGGGATAATGGACCCTGGCTTGTTCCCATGTACATAGTTCACTGTTGGATTGTATTTTTTTTTCACATTTTAACCATGGAGCAATGGCTTTCTTTTTTATTTCCCATTGGATTTTGTTTTGTGGACATTGACTTTGGACACCATTACTTTGGAATTTTATTTTTGGTTTTGCTTTTTTTTCACGGACATGCTTCTTTTAATTTTTGTACATTCACATTTCTGTTTCTTTATTTTTGATTCTATTTATGTTTCCTTTAATACATATTTTTTTGGTGAACTTCAATGTGTGGTATCTCATTGGTTTCATGCATTTCATGATATGGGTTTTGAGATTCACTGACACCCATTGGGTGTATGTGAGGGAGATGTGTTTGTTTCGGAACTTGCAATTGGTGTTCTGTGATGTAATTGCAATTTATGAGTGGGTGGATGCAATACTCGGGTGGGTGTTTTGCATTTGGAGGCTGACCATAGGGACCAGGGATCTAGATTGTGATGACATGTTGGCTGGGGAACATGAGTTGCACATGGGTGGGGGCCTGCTGGCAGGTGCCCCACAGTGCTGGGGGGTGGGGGTGGTGGGGAACATGAGTTGGACATGGGTGGGGCCTGCTGGCAGGTGCCCCACAGTGCTGGGGGGTGGGGGTGGTGGGGAACATGAGTTGGACATGGGTGGGGGCCTGCTGGCAGGTGCCCCACAGTGCTGGGGGGTGGGAGTGGTGGGAGACATGAGTTGCACATGGGTGGGGGCCTGCTGGCAGGTGCCCCACAGTGCTGGGGGGTGGGGGTGGTGGGAGACATGGGTGGGGGCCTGGTGGAGGGTGCCCCTGGTGGCTGGGGGGTGGGGGTGCTGGGAAACATGGGTGGGGGCCTGGTGGTGGATGCCCCTGCACTGCTGGGGGGTGGGGTGGTGGGAGTCATGGGTGGGGGCCTGCTGGCAGGTGCCCCACAGTGCTGGGGGGTGGGGGTGGTGGGGAACATGAGTTGGACATGGGTGGGGGCCTGCTGGCAGGTGCCCCACAGTGCTGGGGGGTGGGGGTGGTGGGAGACATGAGTTGCACATGGGTGGGGGCCTGCTGGCAGGTGCCCCACGGTGCTGGGGGGTGGGGGTGGTGGGAGACATGGGTGGGGGCCTGGTGGAGGGTTCCCCTGGTGGCTGGGGGGTGGGGGTGCTGGGAGACATGGGTGGGGGCCTGGTGGTGGGTGCCCCTGCACTGCTGGGGGGTGGGGGTGGTGGGAGTCATGGGTAGGGGCCTGCTGGCAGGTGCCCCACAGTGCTGGGGGGTGGGGGTGGTGGGGAACATGAGTTGGACATGGGTGGGGGCCTGCTGGCAGGTGCCCCACAGTGCTGAGGGGTGGGAGTGGTGGGAGACATGAGTTGCACATGGGTGGGGGCCTGCTGGCAGGTGCCCCACAGTGCTGGGGGGTGGGGGTGGTGGGAGACATGGGTGGGGGCCTGGTGGAGGGTGCCCCTGGTGGCTGGGGGGTGGGGGTGCTGGGAGACATGGGTGGGGGCCTGGTGGTGGTTGCCCCTGCACTGCTGGGGGGTGGGGGTGGTGGGAGTCATGGGTGGGGGGCCTTCTGGCAGGTGCCCCACAGTGCTGGGGGGGTGGTGGGAGACATGGGTGGGGGCCTGGTGGAGGGTGCCCCTGGTGGCTGGGGGGTGGGGGTGTTGGGAGACATGGGTGGGGGCCTGGTGGTGGGTGCCCCTGCACTGCTGGGGGGTGGGGGTGGTGGGAGTCATGGGTGGGGGCCTGCTGGCAGGTGCCCCACAGTGCTGGGGGGTGGGGGTGGTGGGGAACATGAGTTGGACATGGGTGGGGGCCTGCTGGCAGGTGCCCCACAGTGCTGGGGGGTGGGAGTGGTGGGAGACATGAGTTGCACATGGGTGGGGGCCTGCTGGCAGGTGCCCCACAGTGCTGGGGGGTGGGGGTGGTGGGAGACATGGGTGGGGGTCTGGTGGAGGGTGCCCCTGGTGGCTGGGGGGTGGGGTGCTGGGAGATATGGGTGGGGGCCTGGTGGTGGGTGCCCCTGCACTGCTGGGGGGTGGGGGTGGTGGGAGTCATGGGTGGTGGCCTGCTGGCAGGTGCCCCACAGTGCTGGGGGGTGGGGGTGGTGGGGAACATGAGTTGGACATGGGTGGGGGCCTGCTGGCAGGTGCCCCACAGTGCTGGGGGGTGGGGGTGGTGGGAGACATGAGTTGCACATGGGTGGGGGCCTGCTGGCAGGTGCCCCACAGTGCTGGGGGGTGGGGGTGGTGGGAGACATGGGTGGGGGCCTGGTGGAGGGTGCCCCTGGTGGCTGGGGGGTGGGGGTGCTGGGAGACATGGGTGGGGGCCTGGTGGTGGGTGCCCCTGCACTGCTGGGGGGTGGGGGTGGTGGGAGTCATGGGTGGGGGCCTGCTGGCAGGTGCCCCACAGTGCTGGGGGGTGGGGGTGGTGGGGAACATGAGTTGGACATGGGTGGGGGCCTGCTGGCAGGTGCCCCACAGTGCTGGGGGGTGGGAGTGGTGGGAGACATGAGTTGCACATGGGTGGGGGCCTGCTGGCAGGTGCCCCACAGTGCTGGGGGGTGGGGGTGGTGGGAGACATGGGTGGGGGCCTGGTGGAGGGTGCCCCTGGTGGCTGGGGGGTGGGGGTGCTGGGAGACATGGGTGGGGGCCTGGTGGTGGGTGCCCCTGCACTGCTGGGGGGTGGGGGTGGTGGGAGTCATGGGTGGGGGCCTGCTGGCAGGTGCCCCACAGTGCTGGGGGGTGGGGGTGGTGGGGAACATGAGTTGGACATGGGTGGGGGCCTGCTGGCAGGTGCCCCACAGTGCTGGGGGGTGGGGGTGGTGGGAGACATGAGTTGCACATGGGTGGGGGCCTGCTGGCAGGTGCCCCACAGTGCTGGGGGGTGGGGGTGGTGGGAGACATGGGTGGGGGCCTGGTGGAGGGTGCCCCTGGTGGCTGGGGGGTGGGGGTGCTGGGAGACATGGGTGGGGGCCTGGTGGTGGGTGCCCCTGCACTGCTGGGAGGTGGGGGTGGTGGGAGTCATGGGTGGGGGCCTGCTGGCAGGTGCCCCACAGTGCTGGGGGGTGGGGGTGGTGGGAGACATGAGTTGCACATGGGTGGGGGCCTGCTGGCAGGTGCCCCTGTTGGCTGGGGGTGGGGGTGGTGGGAAACATGGGTGGGGGCCTGGTGGAGGCTGCCCCTGGTGGCTGGGGGGTGGGGGTGCTGGGAGACATGGGTGGGGCCTGGTGGTGGGTGCCCCTGCACTGCTGCGGGATGGGGGTGGTGGGAGTCATGGGTGGGGGCCTGCTGGCAGGTGCCCCACAGTGCTGGGGGGTGGGGGTGGTGGGAGACATGGGTGGGGGCATGGTGGAGGGTGCCCCTGCACTGCTGGGGGGTGGGGATGGTGGGAGACATGGGTGGGGTCCTGCTGGCAGGTGCCCCACAGTGCTGGGGGGTGGGGGGGTGGGAGACATGGGTGGGGGCCTGGTGGAGGGTGCCCCACAGTGCTGGGGGGTGGGGGTGGTGGGAGACATGGGTGGGGGCCTGGTGGAGGGTGCCCCTGCACTGCTGGGGGGTGGGGGTGGTGGGAGACATGAGTTGGACATGGGTGGGGGCCTGCTGGCAGGTGCCCCACAGTGCTGGGTGGTGGGGGTGGTGGGAGACATGGGTGGGGGCCTGGCGGAGGGTGCCCCTGCACTGCTGGGTGGTGGGGGTGGTGGGAGGCATGGGTGGGGGCCTGATGGCAGGTACCCCACAGTGCTGGGGGTGGGGGGGGGTGGGAGACATGGGTGGGGGCCTGGTGGAGGGTGCCCCTGCACTGCTGGGGGGTGGGGGTGGTGGGAGACATGGGTGGGGGCCTGCTGGCAGATGCCCCACAGTGCTGGGGGGTGGGGGGGTGGGAGACATGGCTGGGGGCCTGGTGAAGGGTGCCCCACAGTGCTGGGGGGTGGGGGTGGTGGGAGACATGAGTTGGACATGGGTGGGGGCCTGCTGGCAGGTGCCCCCCAGTGCTGGGGGGTGGGGGTGGTGGGAGACATGAGTTGGACATGGGTGGGGGCCTGCTGGCAGGTGCCCCACAGTGCTGGGGGGTGGGGGTGGTGGGAGACATGGGTGGGGGCCTGGTGGAGGGTGCCCCTGCACTGCTGGGGGGTGGGGGTGGTGGGAGACATGGGTGGGGGCCTGCTGGCAGATGCCCCACAGTGCTGGGGGGTGGGGGGGTGGGAGACATGGGTGGGGGCCTGGTGAAGGGTGCCCCACAGTGCTGGGGGGTGGGGGTGGTGGGAGACATGAGTTGGACATGGGTGGGGGCCTGCTGGCAGGTGCCCCACAGTGCTGGGGGATGGGGGTGGTGGGAGACATGAGTTGCACATGGGTGGGGGCCTGCTGGCAGGTGCCCCACAGTGCTGGGGGTGGGGGTGGTGGGAGACATGAGTTGGACATGGGTGGGGGCCTGCTGGCAGGTGCCCCCCAGTGCTGGGGGGTGGGGGTGGTGGGAGACATGAGTTGGACATGGGTGGGGGCCTGCTGGCAGGTGCCCCACAGTGCTGGGGGGTGGGGGTGGTGGGAGACATGGGTGGGGGCCTGGTGGAGGGTGCCCCTGCACTGCTGGGGGGTGGGGGTGGTGGGAGACATGGGTGGGGGCCTGGTGGAGGGTGCCCCTGGTGGCTGGGGGTGCAGGGGGACATGCGTTGGTGGGCAGTAGTGCAAGTTGACATGTGGGTTGGCTGGGGGTCATGGCCATGGTGGATGGTGTCCCTGCAGGACATGTGCAGGGTAGGCCCTTGTGGTGTGAGCCACCTGCAGGGGCCGTGGAGGGTGTAGAGGGAACACCTGGGAGGACCCACACGTGCAATTCACGTGTGGTGCTCCCCGCGCACCCCTGTAATACACGTACCCTGATGGAATCGCGTGTGGAACTTCCCGTGCACCCCTGAAATGCACGTACCCTGCTTGCACGGGCCCAATCGCGTGTGGAACTTCCCACGCACCCCTGGAATACACGTACCCTGATGGAATTGCGTGTGGAACTTCCCGCGCACCCCTGGAATACACGTACCCTGCTGATGTCGCGTGCGAAACTTCCCCCGCACCACGAAATTCACGTACCCTGATGAAATCGCGTGTGGAACTTCCCGCGCACCCCTGAAATACAAGTGCCCTGCTGATGTCGCGTGTGAAACTTCTCCCGCACCCCAAAATACACGTACCATGATGAAATCGCGTGTGGAAATTCCCGCGCACCCCTGAAATACACGTACCCTGCTGCAATCGCGTGTGGCACTTCCCGCGCACCCCTGAGATACGCGTACCGTGCTCGCACGGGCCCAATCGCGTGTGGAATTTCCCGCGCACCCCTGAAATACACGTACCCTGCTGAAATCGCGTGTGGCACTTCCCGCGCACCCCTGAGATACGTGTACCCTGCTCACACGGGCCCAATCGCGTGTGGAAATTCCCGCGCACCCCTGAAATACACGTACCCTGCTGAAATCGCGTGTGAAACTTGCCCCGCACCCCGAAATACACATACCCTGCTGAAATCGCGTGTGGCACTTCCCGCGCACCCCTGAGATACGCGTACCCTGCGGAAATCGCGTGTGGAACTTCCCGCGCACCCCTAAAATACACGTACCCTGCTCGCACGGGGCCAATCGCGTGAGGTACTTCCTGCGCACCCCAGTGATACATGTAGCCTGCTTGCCGTGCTGGTACAGGGTTAGCGCAGCCCTTTGCGCTGGATTGGGTATATTGATGGCTTTTCCCTGCGCGAGAGGCGTTCTTGGGGGCGTAACTGGCGCTGCTGCAGGGTCGCTGCGCCACTGTGCGCCACGGCTGGTTTTGGTGGCTGGAATCCATGAATACGCTGTGCGCGGAAATGGATTTTAGCACACGCGGCAGGCGCAGGGATTCGCACGCGCTCACTGTGCGCCAGCCGCGTGCGCTACTTGTGCGCTGAATTCTATGAATTACCCCAAAAGAGTCTAGGGGGAGAGGTTCTTTGGCACAAGTCACGAGAAGTCCAAGTGGAAGGGATCCTTTGGCACAAGTCATGAGAAATCCGGGGGGGGGGATAGATCCTTTGGCATAAGTCACAAAAAGGCAAAGGGGAGAAGAGATCCTTTTGGCACAAGTTATGAGAAGACCAGAGGTAGGGAGATATATCCTTTGGTAGAAGTCAGAACTTTGATCAATAAGGCTATTGGAAAAGAAGGCCTGAGATGGGTTTGGGGAAAGTAGACTCCTTCCCAATATTGTTTTGGAACTGGGAGCTTTGCTGAGAAGGTCTGGAGAGAGAAAGACCCTCTCCCTGATCACGGAGAACAACACATTCAAGCCTAGTGATGGCTAGGATATCTTGGATATCTTGCACAAACTTTATCCAAACCCACTCACTCAAGACCTACCAGAACACACTACACCAACCTTCTACACACTCCCCACATCCACAGATCCAAAGCGGGAGGATTAGGTTTCCCATACATAGCCACTAAATTCTGGAACGCCATACCCACAGGGTATCACACAAAACACATGACAGTTAAGGCTTCTCTGGAGCTAGTTACTCAATATACTATTATTGTGTGGCCCTAGAACTCACCCTGATGAGAAGAACACCCTTTCCCTTTGTGGTGTCAAACAACCCTAGATAGCGCTGTGGCACCGCCTATCTAAAAGAGATAGGTAAGGAGAAACTCGCCCTATTTCTACAATGAGTTACATTAATTAGAGCAAGTGCATGACATATAGCTATGTACTAAAACACTATTAAAATTGCAGTTGGGATTATTTCTTCCCAATCTGTGTGCTTTGGTTAGTCAGGCAGTTCACTTGGGACTGTATGTCATGAGGACAATTTATTCGCCCTCTGTGAAGTGTGTCTGGCTAGCTCAGAGCAATCTCCAATAAAACAATTAGGTTTTTCTCTTTCAATTGTTGTGCATCCTCAAAATATTTTTTGGGTTGGGTATGAACACAATAGATAATTGTGAGGAACTATGATTCAGCATATGTGTGATTAGGCTTCCTGTATAGGACATAGGAATCACTGTTAGATATTTCCAAATTTTGGATTCATCTGTGTGTCACCCTCAGTCGGGAGACATCAGGAAGTCTGGTCGACTGGTTCCAATGACATTTCCTCTTGTGCATCATCTTCTTCAGGACCAATTTCTTCACTTTACGAGACCGAATCTGTTCACCCATCAGATGTTGCACAGCATCATCTGTAATGCAAAGGTAGAAAAGTCAAAGGTGACTTCTCGTGTCTCAGGCTAAGTTCATGCATTCAGTGTTTTGAATATTTTTAAATATTTTTGGTGACTACTTTATCTATGGCCAGCAAATGGGCGTCATACTACTTATGGGAACAACAACCACCCCCTCTCTCTCGCTTCGAGCGTGTATCGGTTCCAAAGAGTTTCTATTGTGATTAGACATTCATACCTGTTTATCCTGTCATTCAGGCATTTCGGGTGTGCATCAGATGGTTATATTCAACCTAAACAGGTGTGTTGGCTGTTTAGGCACAGCTGCATGAGTTCTTTTCTCTTGTACTACAAGGAAGCATACAAAGGTATGTTACACTTATTGTCTGCACTCCATTTGCAGAGCACACATCTTTCCTATGGATCATTTGGCTATCATTCTTGCGTGACAGTGTATTCAGGTTACCTGACATTCACTCAGTTGCCGCGCAGTTGCAATCTCCGAGCCAGAATCAGAGATTTTAGTATGGAAGGTCCGGTCCTGTGTTGGACAGGCCCTCTTGTTGTCCCCCGGGGTGATTCTGTGGAAGAGAAAAACCTGCGTGGGGGAAGAATGTTTTTTTAAGTCTGTTATGTTCTTGCTGTCCACATGGCAGCTCATTTTCTGAGAGTTAATTATTTGGCATAGCCTAACCCGCACTACATTTACTCAAAGTAGCCTCGGGTGATGTCCTAATGCTAGCTGGTATTCGTGTTAGGCTATTGCATAAAGGGCAGTCTATTGCAGTCTAGCTGTTCTATCTAGAAATTGCGTGCACTGTACTTCTTGTTGTGTACTGTTGTGAACGCAGCCGCTTACCTATTTCACCTCCGGGTGTTCCTCAGCGTAACGTGGGGCTCCTCGAGTGAACTCGTGTCGCTCGTCCTACTATCGGATGCGCGTTCTCGTGCGCGTGTTAAGTTTACATTTTTCCGTCCCAGTGGCCATTTTGGAATGAGTCAAAAGTGTCTTTCGTGTCAGCCATATTAGGATGGGCGCAAGTTTTGAAACCTTATCATCTAGTGCCATCATAAGAGGGCATCAGGAATATATGTGTTGGATCTACTGGGTTAGAGTGTGATATAATAGTACCTAATTCCAAATTTTAAGCGAACTGGCACAGATGTTAACTGCATCTTGAGAAGACACATCAATTGCCATGTTGTTTAATAGGGGCAAGTGACTAAATGTCCATCTATTGGATATAGTAGTTGGTACAAGTCAAGTGCAGAGTGAATGTGCTTGAATCCCAGTGTGCCTGAAAGAACAAAAGGGAGGGTTGTTCCGCCGGACAGATGGTGATTGTTGGAAGGAGGTGGAAGAGAGATTAAGTAGTGGGGGTTTCGAATTGTGTGTTTTATAATAGGGTTATGAAAGGAGGCAGTTGAAGATTGATTGAGAAAGCACAGGGAGAGATGAGTAGGATTAGCAGGAGAAGTTGCAGGAGTAAATGCATTATAGGTGATTAGCAAAGTGTGGAGAGACAACACAGTAATCAGGAAGCGCAGTGGTACTCACAGGTGCAACAGGGAGGAAGGCAAAAGCAAAGGCCCATAGGCTAAGAGGCAAAGAGGCTGATCAATGGCTGGTTTTATCCCTTCACAGTTCCGTCCTACACGTTTTGCTCATACAAGCGCACATTGCTTATTTCCTGTGCCCCTTATGAATGGCAACTATGTTCTGATTGTTATGAGAAAATAACTGTTTGAAGCATGGCTCAAGAAAGAGTATATCAGGCCTCTATTTTAGTAGTTTGTGTTGGTTAATGGGGCGGGCAAGATGGTGCACTTCATCTGCAGTATGAGGATTTTGTAATGGCACTGATTAATGGTGCAACAAAAAGCCTCGAAGTGCAGAGGTAGCTCGGGTTCATTACAGTGTCCTGCCCATATTTTCGTATAGAGCACACTCATAATATTTCATAGTGCATGTCAGCTGAAAAAACTAACATGCACTACTTTTGCAATATTTGTAATATAAACATATGTTTTTAAAGCATACGTATGCAATATTTACATATAGGTCATAGATATGGCATATACAATGTCATATGTATGTTATGTACTTGTACCATAAGCCTAATTCCAATTATGTTGTTTATGTATTTAGCACATTTACATTATATATGTGGTAATATGTTGTTTGGTCCTGTATCTATGAACTGTCATCACTTTATTTGTGAATCTAAACTCAGAAAAATCAGTTACATGTCTTTATAACAAATTAATTTATAACGAATGAACATAAGGAAAAATAAATAACGAGAAAAAAAACACATTTATTTTCTTCTTTTTCTGGATGGCACTCCCCCCCCAAGCCCCTGTTCCCCAGCTAAACCCCCCCCAAACGCTTACCACAAGATTTAACCCTTTACCCCATCCCAACATAAATTTTCGAAATGTTTCTTTTATTTTTTATTATATTTTCATTCGTAATTTTTTTTCGCTTGTCTGCCGAAAAATAATTCTCCCAGCATGGAGCACTTGCAGTACAAGTAATTCACTCAGTTCCCTTTAAGAACTTAGACCCAATACTCCATTATACAACAGTTAAGTTCGCTCTGTGAATATTAGTATGCAGGAATTTCAAACAAGTACTATGCTTTATGAGTTTTGACTCAAAATCCAAACATGCAGCATTTTCCCAATAAGTGTTTCCTTTCTTTCTCTGTACTTTCAAGGTGACAGGGTCTCTCTCTCCCAGTCCCCAGATGCAGCATTACTAACTGGGCTTCTCTTTCCCTTGTTCTATACTTCTTCTAGCCTTCTCTATCCTTTCTCTTTCTGGTTTCGGCTGCACATTGGTGGGATCTCCATCTTGGGCCTCATTACACGGTAGGTGGTAAGTAACGGTCCTTACCGCCATGGCGCTAATAACGTGTCCGTGTACTAAGCAGCGCGCTAATTGCGTGGCATTACGAGTACGCGGGCATGAGCTTTGCGCCATGCCATTAAGGACATTACCGCCATGGCATAAAAGGGCCCAAAAAGTCCCTTTGCGGCACCAAGGAAAGCGCTGATAGCACTTCCGCCATCCATGAATCCGGCATTAGCGGTAACCGTAAATAAGCAGAACCGGAAGTAGCGTCATTGCACAGGAACGGGAAAGAGCACGGCGGCCATCTTCAAAAACACAATCCATTGCCATCCTCTGCCCCCAGGACCTGCAGCAACACCACAGCTGGCTAAAATCATCCCTACAACCCCTGAGAATGCCCAAGGCCATAAAAAAAGGTGCAGCGTGGCAGCGCAAGGAACGCTTCTCCAATGAAGAACTGACAATGTTAGCAGACACACTTGCTGCTAACGCTGAGGTCGTTTTTGCAAACGACATGCGGCGTACCACACTGATAAAGAAAAGGGAGATCTGGGCAGAGGTGGCCCGTAAAGTCAGTGCGGTGGGCTCACCCCCCCGCACTGTGAAGGACATACACAAGCAGTGGGACGATCTGCTCCTCCGTGTACGGAGTATTCTAGCAGCCAACAGGAGCCTGGCCATGGGTACAGGAGGCGGAGGAGGATCCCCAATCAAGCTGCAAGAGTGGGAGGAGACATGTGCCAGCACCATTGGCGTCAAATCCATTGAGGGAGTGGTTGAAATGGAGCACGGTGTGCCGTTATCATCAGATGGAGGCGAGTGTCCACACAAAACACTGCAATGCAAAGCATGAGGTAATCCCCCAAATGTGACCTTGAAATTAGCTCATAGATGGGGCCATCACACATACATGTACACAACCCTGCCCATATGCTGTGCACAGCCCCACACAACCACATGGATGCAGCACCCCAGACACGTGTCACCCAGACTCATGCCTGTATGACCCACCCATCTGGCTAACAACCTGTATGGCCAAACTTGAAGTCCAAATGCATAGAACTGCAGCAACAACATCTGCATGATGCATGTTGACCCATCACCTATGCTATCCCTCTCTTTGTCCCCCACAGGCTCACAATCTGACAGTGAGGAGCAGGACTCTGCGACGCAGGCCCTACCTCCAAAGAAACAGGCCAAGGGCATGGAAGTAGACTCCAGGTCCAGCACATCGAGGGGCACTGGGAAATCTGCACTGCCGCAGAGGACCAAAGCCACACATCCACCCACGTCAGCAAGGCGTGAAAGTCCGTCAGACAATGTTGCAGCACCCACTCCAGCCATTCTCACCATGCAGGATCCACTTGTGGAAGGATCACTGTCCGCCGCAAACAGCTCCATTGGCGAGGCAGCTGCCACGGCACCCATGTCAGATGTGGAGGAAACGTGTATTTCACCCATTGAACACCACACATCCAGCCCGTAGCAGTCAGCCCAACAGAGCCCACACCCCACATCACATGCCAGCAGCCATGAGCTGTCTGGGGATGAATTTATGGCAGGGAGCTGGAGTCCCACGGTGACATCACCTGATGGCGGACAATTGCCACAAGCTGCGTCAGGTACCATCAAACGTAGACACATAGGCCATGACATGACCATTATTCGACAGCGCCAGGAAGACCTAACTGCGCTGGTTGGCCAGCATGTGGGCGAGGCTGCCCTGGCGATGGAGGAGTGCAGGGAACATGCCAAGGGCATTAAACAAGCCATTGAAGCCAGCACCAACCGCATTTGCGAAGAATTATCAGCTGTGAGGCAGGACCTCACACGTATCGCAGACACTATGGATAGGCAGAACCCCGCCCACGGACCGGACCAACCGAGCACCTCCTCCTCTGCCAGCTCAAGGCAGACCAGCCTCCTGCGCAGGTCCATGCGGGCTATGCGGCACACAAACTTGCAACCACCCAATGCTGGGAGAGGAGGTAGGAAGTAGGGCCAGCCTGATGTTGGTGACTTGTGTACTGTAATGCTGCACTGATGTGCAAGCCATGTTTGTGGGAATTGTGAGGGGAGGGGGGAAAGGGTGTTTGGGGGAATTGTGGGGCGGGGAAAGGGTGTTTGGGGTAGTTGTGGGGGTGGGGGGAAAGGGTGTTTGTGGTGTAGGGTCCATGCACTTCATATTATTACTAAACTTAATACACACTTGTGTCATGACAAATCACATGAGTGGACGTTTTTCATTGTGTATGTGTGCTTTATTGGTGGACAGTGCACAGTGTTCATTTCCCCACAAAACCCAGTGCCCTGATACCCACATCCATTGCACCCTCTTCATCCATGTGTATTAGAAATATTGGTCTATCAGATGCTGGCGCACAGCACGTCCCTCCTGTGCATTGCCACCTGCATGACGTGCAGCCCCATCTTCTCCCTCCCCATCCTCACCAGGTGGTTGCATTTCAATGTCAGGGGGCAGAGGCACATTCCGTCTGATGCACATATTGTGCAGCATGACACATGCCATGGTGATCTTGGCCACCTTCTCATGCCCGTACAGGAGTGCCCCACCCGACCTGCTGAGGCACAGAAACCGTGTCTTCAAAAGGCCAAATGTCTTCTCAATTACCACACGAGTACGGGTATGTGCACGATTGTAGTCCTCTTCGTGCCTGTTCTGTGGGTTCCGGACAGGGGTAAGGAGCCACCTCTTCAAGGGATAGCCAGCATCACCTGCAAGGGTGCAACAATGGATTTGTGTAAGTGATTACATCAAATAGAACCAGTATCTATCACACACAAGTCAACTTTGATTTGTGGATGACATCCACATATCCCTACATGCATGGAGGTAATCAAAGTGACTGCAATGTGGGAAGGTGATCTAGTCCTTGCAAGTGTTCATGCACTGTGCATGCCTACGGCAGTTGTTGCCATGTACTAGGTGACGTTTAGTCATTCGTATCCTATGGTCCTGTCACTGTTTGAACCAGACTTCTAGTGAACTGCCATTTCAAACTTGATGTCCCCATGCTGGCATGTAGCACTTCTGTTGTGGTGTACGGGTGAGATTCAGTATAATAGCTACAGGTGATCCCTTTGTATGCACTCGAGGTTGCATTTCCGTTGTAATGCTGTTCAGTGTACATTTCCTTTGTCCATATTGGCTGCATGATGCTGCATTGTGTTGTAGAGGGTACGGTCTGATGATGTGCAGTGTGCATGTGGATGGATATGGCATGGTTGTGGTAATGGCTAAATGTCATTGTTGTGCAGTTTACGCCTTCCATGTAGTTTTCATGTGTCAGGTTCAGTCTGGCCTGCCGTGGGGGACAGTAGTGCATTTCTGTATGGGCATTGTTTATTCTGTCAACTGATCTCAGCCAGTTTGAGTATACATCTCCCCCAAATCACATCCAGTTGGAGTATGCATCCCCCCCCCCAATCACACCCAGTTGGAGTATGCATCTCTCCCCCCCAATCACACCCAGTTGGAGTATGCATCTCCCCCCCAATCACACCCAGTTGGAGTATGCATCTCCCTGCCCCCAATCACACCAAGATGGAGTATGCATCTCTCCCCCCCAATCACACCCAGTTGGAGTATGCATCTCTCCCCCCCCAATCACACCCAGTTGGAGTATGCATCTGTCCCACCCAATCACACCCAGTTGGAGTATGCATCTCTCCCCCACAATCACACCCAGTTGGAGTATGCATCTCCCCGCCCCACAATCACACCCAGTTGGAGTATGCATCTCCCCCCCCCAATCACACCAAGTTGGAGTGTGCATCTCTCCCCCCAATCTACTCCCCACATCACACTGCCATGTGCTTGCCATGCTACTCACCGAGTAGCCACAAACGTTGTCCAGCATGTCGCTCCATGTAGCGTGGTAGCGTTGAGTTCCGCAGGACCATTGAATCATGGGTTTATCCGGGATATCGGGCACAACAATGTGTGATGATCTTGTTAGAGTCACACACCATTTGGACGTTGATGGAGTGGTATTGCTTTCTGTTTCGGTACACTGCCTCCATGGCATGTGGGACCACCAATTCCACATGGGTACAGTTGAGGGCCCTGATGCAACTTGGGATGCCTGCCAGTGAATGGAAGCCAACTTTGGTGTTGGAGATCTCCTGGGCAGTCCGTGGCAGGGATATGTGTTCACTTGTGTGCTTCAGGAGGGCATCGGGCACCTGGTTCAGTGTGCGTGAGAATACTGGATGTGATATGCCATGCATCTGCCCTACCGTGTGCTGGTAGGTGCCTGTGGCCAGGAAGTGGAGCACAGAGACCACCTTCAGTAGAGGGGGGATGGCTGTACGGATGTCTATGAGGCTGACAATGTCGTTGTGTATCATGTCCACAATGGTGTTGATGGTATCCCGGTCCAGACAGTACAGGGTGTGTTCTGCTCAGGGTTAGGTTGAATGGACTGGCTCTGATTCTGGGGTTTGGTGGCTGCCTCTGTGGTACAACTAGCTGCACTGGTGGGGCTTGCTGTGCCTGTCTCGCCCTCCTCCTCCTCCTGCATCTCCTCTGTGCTGCCTGTTGTTGTTGCTGTTGCAATGCAATCATGTCCTCCAGCCCCTGTAATGCTACTAGTATTGGAATCATTTTTGTGTGAATGGGTGTGGGAAGGGGTGTGGTGTGCTCCTGTTGTGCTGGCCCAGTCTCCATAGCCTCCACCTGTGCTGATTGTGTGCACCTGTGGCAGTTGTGAACACTGCACATGGCCCTTTACGGGTGGTTCGCGATGCTGGTATTTCCGCCATACCGGTATGGACTTTTAGGGCCTGCTTCATGCCGCTATTTGCATGTCCGCATTACTTGTGATGTACTCCTATTTCTGCCATGCCGCTATTGCCGCCATGAGGGGTCGCACACCCCCGACTGTGCTGCTATTAGAGGCACCGTTCTTAGCGGTGCCGCTAATAGCGGGTAAGCGGGTCGTAATAGAAAGGAGCGGTTAGTGATGCCGGTAATCCTTTACCGGCATCGTTTTTCCCTTACCGCCTACCGTGAAATGAGGCCCCTTGTCTTTCCGTGGACTGAAGTCAGTTTCTTCTTCTCTCTCACTCTGGTCTCATACTTGGCCCTCAGCTAAGAATATGCCTCGTCGCAGTACTTTGGCTACAGTGGACAGTGTTTCTTTCAGGTGTGCTGCTCTTTTCAGCCTTCAGTGCTTTCCTGAGGTCTTCGCAGTCAGTTGGGATTGCTTCATCCTTATCCTTCTTGTCCACAGTGTTGGTGTGAGACATCTGATCGGCGTGCTGGTGTCACCCTCACGTCTTGGATCTTCAATGGTTCACCAGGCAAAAGGATAGTGTCTGCTATGCTTCCTCTCTCCTTACCTACTCTCTGTTGGGCTCGCCCATATGATGCACAATGCATCCACAACGTCAGATGATCAGAAACCCAGCCTTACCTTTTGGAGCGTCGAATCAAGCGGCTAAGATGCCGTGGAACAGACCACATGACTGCAGCTGGATTAACAGACTCACGAGAGAGCCTATCCTTGCCAAATGTCATGGGTGATTCACTGCACATATTCGTGTCATCCTCAAATCTTAAAAACATACCATTTGCACCACTTTGAAACTCCATTCGAGTTCTTTTTATTTTTAATCAAACAAATGTATTTGGTTTATAAAAACCTTTACGAAAATAGAAATCTGCATTTAAAAGAATACATTATGCATGAACTAATCTCATTCAATCTGACTCAGTTTACAATTTCTTGTTTTCTTGATTATTTCTTTAAAACAGAAGATAAAAACAAACTGAACAATCCCAAAACAAAAATTTCAAAATCATGTATGATATTCTGAAAAACCATCAGGATGAAGTCAAGATGAGAAAATGTCCCAAGTTTGCAAGAGACGACAAGGACTATAGGGAAGATAGGATCTTTACATTCCAACCAAAATATGACGAACATTATCAACTGTCCTCAAGAGAGAGCACCCCTAACAGCTCACCCCAGAGCTCTGACATTGATAGTGAATCAGAAAGTACTGAGCAGCCCCGAGGAGGCAACCAAGACAGCACGACTGAGGAAACACCCAATCAACAAGATGAACCCAACGAAACGATTGAGCCAGAGGTCGTATCTGCAAGCACCCAAAGAGGATATGGTTTTTTAGACCAAATAAGGAAATACAGGAAAGGAAACAAACCCGCCAATACCAAACAGGTGAGATTCAAGGATCCTTTAGAAACAGATATGAGAATGGCAAGGCCAAATACAGAGGAAGCAGGGGCGGGATTAAGAAACTGCACCGCCGAGAAAGAAGGCATCCTAAGATTAACAAGATCCAGAACACATCTGCAGCCAAACCAGAAGAAATGAACCTGGTTATGAACCTGTCTGATGAACAACTATCTGAAGCAGAGGCATCCATGCTCAACATGGGACTATCCTTTGCACCAACAAACCGGCTAAATTTCACAGATGTGCATGTGGAGCTCTTTAAATTCACTAGGAAACTTAAGCTTAAGAAATTCTTTTCAACAAAAGTACAATGGCAACCTAAAACAAAACTCAAACCTACAATTAGTGATATAACTATGGATACCTTTGAGCACACACATCTGCTAGTCAATCTAACCTGTACTGATAAA
Source organism: Ambystoma mexicanum (assembly GCF_040938575.1). NCBI lineage: Eukaryota > Metazoa > Chordata > Amphibia > Caudata > Ambystomatidae > Ambystoma > Ambystoma mexicanum. The sequence continues at coordinate 821,573,593 of NC_090933.1, forward strand.
GAAGAAGAACTGTCAAAAGAATCAGTGATGAACGAATTGGATATTGAAGAATGCAACATCAAAATTAAAGAACTAAAGAGGAAATCAACCTTCACTCCCAACCTACAAGGGGACAATGCGATTGAGATTTTTTCAAAAGCTGTGACCAAAGACCTGCACTAAATGGAAGACAGAATGCGAAAAGCCAAACCAAGAAAACATGCCAACCTAAATAGTCAGGAAATTCATGCAATGAACAAACTGTGCATGAATCCCAACCTCATCATCAAGGAGGCTGACAAGGGGGGAAACATTGTGGTCATGAACAGAAAAGATTACATTAAGATGGCCCAAACCCATTTAGAAACACAATCTGCTACCACTCCCTACCCAGCAACCCCATTAACGACATCAAGGAGCAGTCCATAAAATTGATCAAAAAATGGCACTCAAGAGGATTACTAACGGATGATGAAGAAAAATTCCTAAGAACTGATCACCTTAGGATTCCAACAATATATTTCCTCCCTAAAGTGCACAAAACATTTGACAAGATACCAGAAGGAAGACCAATAATGAGTGCGATAGGCTCAATTAATGAACCGCTAGCCAAATATATCAACAACGTTATTGAGATAGAAGTGCCCAAAATCCCCACCTATTTGCGGGATACCATGCACACTTTGTCTGTTCTACAAGGAATCACATGGGAACCAAATTACCTATTGGTTACTCTCGATGTCAAAGCACTGTACACAGCAACTGAACATCAGCATGCATTGGATGCAATTGACTATGCGTTTGCACACATCTCTGCATCTCATTACCAACATCTAACCATGGTCAAGGAATTTCTCGAGTTTTCTCTAGCTAACAGCTTTTTTCTGTTCAATGGAACATACTATAACCAAAAGAAAGGCATCGCCATGGGTGCACTTATGCACCTTCTATTGCAAACCTATTCATGCACAAATATGAAAAGATCCATGCTTTTAGAGAAGATACATACCAGAAGCACATCTTAAAATGGCACTGTTTTATTGATGACATTCTACTAATTTGGACTGGTGGACCAGAACTCTTGGAAGAATACAAGACTTATCTGAACTGCAACAAGTTTGGAATAGAGATGATTGGGACACAGAATGCCCACACTATCGATTTTCTCGACATCAGGATAACTACCACAAACACTGGACTTGAGACCAGAACTTTCAGAAAAGCAACGGAGGTCAATTCAGTTCTATACTCTACCAGTTGCCACAAAAGAAATGTGATTGAGACCATACCTAAAGGTGAAATAATAAGGGGCAGACAAAACTGCAGCACAAGTGACACATATAAAGAAGAGTGGGAACTACTCCGTGACAGATTTCTTAAAAGGGGCTACAAACCATCCAACACCTCAAAAGCCATCAACCAAGTGTCAACAATCCCCAGAAAGGAACTGCTGCAGGTTAAACAACGGGAGAATCCTCCAGAATCAATGAAGGACATCCGCTTTATAACGGAATACAACAGGGATAGCTCACAGATTCAGAAAGTACTTACTAAACACTGGCATATCCTAGGAGTAGACCAGGACATAAGGGAATGGATATCAGAAAAACCCAAGATCACCTACTGTCGGGCACCAACACTTAAAAGCATTCTAAGTCCCTCATTTTTGGAACCTCAGACAAATTTAGGGGGGAATTGGCTGACCAAACAGACTGGCTCTGGGTTCCATAAATGTAGAACCTGTACAATGTGTCCTCATACCATCACAACCGATAGAGTGCACTTTGGCAATCTTTATGAGAAAAAGATCAATCAATTCATTAACTGTCACTCCAAATTTATTATATATGTTATAATTTGCATATGTGGACTCAAGTACATTGGCAGCACCATCCAGGAACTAAGGACGAGGATAAGAGAACACCTATATTCCTTGAAAACCACAGAAGCAAGATATCCGTTGGCCACCCACTGGCAAGAGAAACATCAAATGGACAACCAAAAGGACATCAGATTTGTTGGTCTGGAGACCATCAAGCTTGACTCCAGAGGAGGAAACCGGGCCCTGAGGCTCCGGCAAAATGAAGCAAGACTCATCTGCAGAACTAGAAATACCGAACTCGGTTTAAATACCGAACATGAGTTAAATGTGTTCTTGTAAAATTGCGAGTATTACTGTATCACGACTGATCTCATCACACCACGTGAGCTAGCTCATCACCTTAGCCAAATGGCTTCCATAACATGGCATCGCTCCCATGCCCCCATCCCTTGACATAACCCACTGCCCACCCCACTCCTACAAGGAGCAACAGGAACCATCCTGACCCCATTCTCGACTCATGCCACCCTGGCCAGTCCTTAACCATGCCTGAATTTTAGGGTTCCCACCTGGCAAACCCCCAGTACAAGGGGAGACGTCTGACCCCTCTTCAACCCACCAGGTACCACATCATTGATTTCTGACCCAATTGGGGGCCCGGTGGATTTCCACCTTAGCGATACACCATAACAATCCGTGAACCACTTCCCCAACTCACCAGGAATGGATCAGGAACACTTGCCTGCTCTGGGCATCCCCAATCCCAGTGCCAGTTTATACCCCCAAAACGTTGCCAGTATCATTGACAATGGATACACCAGTCCCAGTCAACCACTCAATACACCTTCTATCGCACGCCTAACCTGCCCGAACAACGTGGACGTCACTGGCCACTATCACATGCATACTTAATGCCTACACACCACAACCTTCTTCAGCTGTATTTCCAACATGAAATGCTTGAAACGCCACAGCCTCATTCAGCTTCCTTCCCAACCAATCAGACAACGTAGCTCTACAACCAATGGGGGCGCGTCCTTTCGGCCAATAGAGGCCAACGGCTCATACAATATAATGCAATGGGACAAGCTACTCAAGTTGTAGCTGGATCCTGATGCGGATAGCAACGTAACACAAGAGGTAAGAGGCAATCCTTGCGCGGTTTTCGATCCACTCTGGATGTTATTAATCTAAACTATTCAGATTCACCCCCTTCACTTTGTTTTACCTAAAGCGGTGACCCAATGAAGAGAGTCACGCATCGGTCGTGACTGCAACACGGCAAGCGTAGTACGGGGGTGGCACATATAATCGAATACCACCGGACCTATTGAAAAGCAACCGGGCCAATCCAATCAGTGGGGTCTTATTATGTTCACAACGGCGCACTGCAGATGATCGTAAACAATGGCATTACAACAATTATGGACCCTTCCCATATCCCACGTTTTGGGCCACAGTGAGGGAACCAGCGCCCAGAATGACCGGGAATCAAATGCACCCTAAAACCAACCCGCGCACCACCAACAATCATGAACCCTTCCCTCACTCCTTTCCCCCCCTCAGGGCAAAACTGAGGAAAGGGTCCCCGGGAACCAGTGCCCTTATACCCGGAGCCACTACTGGCCACCACCCACACCCAAGGGCCTTTCCGTTCTCTCACTACCCAACCAGGCACCAACCCTCTCTCAATGGGACACAACCGTAAGCACTTTATGCACCCAATGGACACGGGCCCTTCCCACATTAGCCCATCCAGGCCTGTGGGAACGGTTCACAGGTCACCAATGCCCGATGATTTAGACTGCCTATGGGGAACCCCACAGGAACCAGACTTTTCCCAGCATCACTCATCCTCCACTATACGTACCCCCAACTATCGGACTCGGATTGAACATTACCATATGAACTTCTCACGGCCATCCTAAACTAGGATTCTTGTAAACATACACTCTCCCTTATTTTTAGGTAATAACCTCTCAAATTTATCAAATAACGAAGGCGGACCTCAACCCCCGATGAATCCAACTACCCAGGATCAACCTGATGCAATAGAGGCAAGCTGTACTTTAGACACCCCCTATCACCTACCAGGTGAGACCACTTATAAACTGATTCAGGCAACCACTTAATGAGACAACACCTAGGAGCCAATCTAATCTAGCAGACAAAAAAATCTTTCTTTTCTCTCCCTCATGTATATGAATTACTGTGTAATGAATCTAATATTTGCAATGTGTTCTCTAAAAAATGTATGTACCAATCTGCAAACAAATATAAAACTATGTGTAAATCACAAATACCTAAATCCATGTCACTATCACTGGGAACTGATTCACCGCCACATAATGTGGTTCAACACAATTGTCACATATTGTCAACTCGATCACAAATTATGAATGCCCCACTTGGGGACACTACACTCACCGTATATGTATCCATTCTTTAATGTATTTTAAATCAAAAATGGTAGCCTAGAAAAAGACCTGTTAGGTCGAAACACGTGTTGGCACCACTTGTTTTTCCATCAATGGATTAATCCAAGAAAATAGTAAAAATGTGGAAGTAATGATAACCAGCAGCTTTGTGGAATTTACATTTTTCATTCGCCAGTGAAGCAATGGGGTAAATCCCAGCATAGCTAACAGCACATGCGCCAAATGAGTGGAAGCTTTAACAAACTTTGCTTGAACAATCCCATGTGGTTTACAATATACATACAAGACCAAACCACCCATTCCAAACTTAAGTACATGCAAACCTTACATGATTTACATAATTTACATAATTCATTCCAACTTGCAGACCTTTATTAAAAAATGACAACACTCTTAACTTTAGGGGCATTGAGTCCCCATGTAGCATAGATAACCAAAACAAGTACCTCTGGACCCATTCTGGATTGCTAACAAAATACCTAAAACATTGTAATCTTGTGTTCTAGAGAGCTGGGCGCATAAGCAATTCATGAAATAGGGATTCCACCTCAGAACTAATCTGAGAATGCCTACAAAAACCCTTTGTTTCCCCCAATGTATTACAAATTGATTGTGTGTCATTGTCTTTACTACTTTGAAGCTTTGCATGATTTTATTGTAATCCCTTTACAGGTACTTTTCCATAGACACACGCAATTTTTGGGGCGACACTGCTTGACTATACAGTTGAAAACCCAAGGCTGCCTGTCTATTGACAGCCCAATCATTACTTATGATCATATTTTTTACCTTCAGAGGAGTCGACATAAGAATTTTCAAAGACATCCCCAAATTATGAAGGACCAATAATCCATCTGTGTGAACATCTTTCATAAAGCCTTCAGTAGCATCGCCTCCCAACAAACTATACAAATTCCCCTTTGGGCTTATTTCACACTTCCTCAGCAAGGACAATCTTTTCCATTTAATTATACTGTCATTGATTGAAGACACATTTCGTATCTCATCATTTGTATTGGTACACATTTGGGCAAATGAAACAGAACCGATCTCCAAATCAGGCTTTCTACTGTCTTCAACGCCAGAAAAAACCATTTTGGAAAACACTCTAAGCTAGAACAGAGTCTAGGCAGCACCTTAATTTTATAAACTTTCCGGCAGGGTATCAATGATAATTTGCCAAATGTACTGTCTATTTGCCTCAGTTGACTTGCCAGCATAACCGCTTTGACTCTTAAATAGTTAAATATCTTAGTGTGGTAAAATGGGATAACAAAGGTACTGCATATTGTTTTTGACTGGAACCACTGTATTTTCCCATTTCCAACAAAACTTATTTTTGGACTGACCCCCTTTTGACAATTTCAATATAAGCTTTTTAGCAGGGTTACATTTTAGGTCATGCGCTGTCATATACTGCCCAAAAACATTAATCATCCTATTTAAACCAATCAGAGTGCAGTCCGCCAAAACAAAATCATGTGCATATGCTGTCCAACAAATATTTAGGGTCCCAATTTTGGGGGAAATAAAGAAAGCATGATTACGTGCCCTTCCAGCATCGCCCATGTACAGATTGAATAGTGTAGGAGCCAGTATGTAGCCTTGGCGTAAACTGTTATATGGTGGAATGCTCCTCAACATCAGGCCTTCCGAATTCAATCAGACTTGCATTTGTGATTCTTTCTGTAAGTGAATAAGAATGCTCAGGAGACCCTTGGGGATTCCATACTCCTCCAATTTCCTCCACAAACTGTGTCTATTGACCATATCAAATGCCATGGACAAGTCCATCGACGTCACATACACTGGAGAGGAGTCAGATTGCCACAACAGCCCCTGTAGGCAACTAAGCAATCGTCCTCCACAATCCGTACGCTTTTGTCTTCTGAATCCCATTTGGCGATAACACAATATTTCATTATTGGAGCACCACACCTCTATGTGTTCTAGTAAAATGGCTGCAAAGATTTTTGAATCTACAACCATAATGGCAATAGGCCTATATATTTAGGGGAGACAATCTAGAGCCTTTCTTAAAAATAGGTATAACGTGAGATATTTGCCACGAAACAGGAATACGTTTAAGTTTGACAATGTCAGAGTACTGTATATGTAGGATTGTGGCCCTGAGATCTGAATTTTGTTTCAGTAATATATTTGTTAGATTATTAGGGCCACCAGCTTTTGATGACTTTGATTTCCCAATAATCCTTGCAATAGTATTAATTGATATGTCAACATTCCATTTGTACCCAGTGACATCAGTCACTTCTCCCAAAGACCCCGGATTCTTGTAGATATTCTGCAAATGAAGCAGCCAGTCCTTCTCCGCCATGGTATTGTTTACCCGCTGTAGTTGCGTCACATCGGTCTGGTTGATTAATTCCCAAAAGCTTCTTGAGTTATTACCTTTTAAAGATGCCATTATGCTTTCCCCATCTATTTGATACACTACAGAGTGATGATACTTCAGCCAATTCCTATAAGATTGTTTTAACTTGCGCACCTGCTCCTTACTTGACTCACAGATACCTGTTTCTTTACAGATCTTTCTAATTGCTTTGAGTAATTCCGCTTTTTTCATTGTTTCACATTAGGATCGTAGACATGGCTACGTTTATCTGACATGCCCCTGTTCTTCTTTTTGAGAGGCAATAGCTTATACCATATGTTTCTCTAAATGTGCCGGAAATTAAGACAGCGAATGATTATTCAGCTTCTCTTCCATCGATGTCGAAATAAAGTCGACCATCATAGTGTTGTTACATTTTCAGTTTTATCTGCAGTACACTTAAATCTGTTTCCCCTCACATTCACATTCACATAATTCAAAACAGAAGCAGGATCTACCTCCTGTAGAACCTACCACAATTTCAAACATAGCTGTGCATGATAACTGTGCTGCGTGGACCTTAACCGAAAATCCATAATTTTTGTTTTTTGTTTGTTTATCATACGATGATATGGTTTGTTTTGTAAACCTTTCATCTTTTTGTCTGTCTCATTACTCTGTTTTGTGTTCCTTTTTTTTTAAAACTCTTTATTGAATTTCACAAGTCATAATCAGAAAAAAAAACATTCCCTCCCCCCTCCCTTCCACCCACCCCAAAACAAATAAACAATTACGAGCATTCAACAAACTAAATCTTCTTATGACTGGATAGTTCCTCCGCCTCATTGTAACTCCAACAGTCTGAGACGTTGCGGGCACCACATCACTCTATAGTTATCTTTGAGAAAAAGCCATCACCTCACCCCAATCCGCTGCAAAGATCTGCACTTTATCCTCCATGGCGTAGGACGCCCATTCCATTGCAGCGATCTGCCAAATTTTACGGAACCAGTCATGAGTCATAGGGATATCGGGGCTTTTCCACCTCTGGGCTATTAACATCATAGCTGCTAGGATCAGGATCACTTTTGCTTTCTCCCTTCCCCTGATTCCCCCTCCCTCCAATGGCTCCCGAAGGCCCAAGAGGATCTGTACTGGAGTTCGTTCATCTCCCGAGCCAAAAACCTGACTTTGCACCCTTTGAACCTCCCTCCAAAAAGGCTCGACTTTGGGTCACTTCCACCAGATATGTTCTGCGGTTCCTACTAGGCCACAGCCCCTCCAGCAACTACCCGATCTAGTGGGAAACATTTTGTGGAGCCGGGCCGGGGTATAATGTCACCCAACCAGAATCTTAAACCATGCTTCCTGTAGTTGGGTCGCTTTTGCTACTTTAGGTATCCTCCTCCACAACCTCCCCCATTCATCCTTACTAATATCTCTCCCAAGAATCTGTTCCCATTTCTGCATGTAGAACCAACTGGGATCAGCGTGAGAACCATTCAAGATCCTGTAAATATTAGAAATGAGGCCCTTTGTTCCATTGTTAGAGAGTAAAAAGGCCTCAAACTGAGTTGGTTCTCTAGTGGCCGCCCTTTTGACTTCCGGCTGGAGTGCCCAGTGCCTCAACTGTGCATATCTCAGCCTTTCCCTCTCTTGTATGGCAAATTCCTGTTTACATTCTATAAAGGACAGTAACTCTCCGCCTCGAAACAGGTCACATAGCTTTCTACAACCTCCCTCCCGCCAGCTCCTAAACGCTCCTTTCTCCAAGCCCGGAGTGAAATCCCCATTATCAAAGAGGGGGGTGAATGGGGATGGGTACGTAGTGATATCCTTGGAGCCCACCATCCTATTCCAGGAATCTGCCATTAGTTTGGTTACCGAGCTTTCATACAGATGCCGCGGTCTGTGCTCTTTAGGCAACCACAGCACTTCTGACAAATTGCGATGGGCTACCGCCGTGTCCATTCTCACCCAAAGTTTATTTTGCTGAGGATCTTCCGCCTTCAGCCATTCCCTAATGATGCGAAGCTGAGTAGCATCATAATATCGTCTAAAATTTGGTAACGCTAACCCTCCTTCGCTCTTGGGGGCCATCATTAAGCCACCGCTCACCCTAGGCCTCTTACGTTCCCACACAAATTCCTTGGTCAAAGTCCCCAATTCCTTGAAAAAGCTAGCAGGAATAGGCTGCGGTATCGTCTGAAAGAGGTACAGCAACCTCGGGAGCGTCACCATCTTGACAGCCACGATCCGCCCAAACCATGACACCCACAGCCCTCTCCACCTTTGATAGTCCCTCTTAATTATTTATAGAAGAGGGGGGAAGTTCGCTGCGTACCACCCCTCCAGCTTTGCTGTGATGCGGACCCCCAAGTATCTTATCCCTCCTGGGCTCCAGAGAACGTGAGTGCCCCCCCTCAGCTCATCTTGCTCCCTTCCCCTTAATGTTAGATTTAGGACTTCCGACTTACTAGTGTTGATTTTTAACCCTGATGCCTCCCCAAATTGGTCCATCAAGGACATACTTGCTTGGAGCAATGCTCTCGGCTCCGCCAGCATTAGCAGCATCTCATCCGCAAAAGGTGCGACCTTCTGCTGTTCCCCCCCAAATGGGATGCCCCGAATCCCCTCACTTTCTCTTATTGCCTGCATCAAAGGTTCTAAATAAATTGCATAGAGGATCGGGGGCAGGCCTGTTTTGTCCCCCTCTGTAAGATTACCCTTCTGGAATCTACCTCGTTTACCATTTTTCTAACAGACGGATCTCGGTAATTAGCCTGCACCATAGTCAAAAATTCCCCCGTATGCCCATCTTCTCCATAACCTGGAACAAAAAGGACCACTCCACGCGGTCAAATGCTTTTTCAGCATCAAGCGCCACCAAGACCGCGGGAGTGTCCGTTCTCTGCGCCTTTTCTACTGAATGGGCCACCCTTCTAATGTTGTCGGCGGTTTGTCGGCCTTTAACAAAGCCCGCCTGATCCGGGTGTATCAAAGATGGGAGAATGCCGTCCAATCTGTTAGCCAAAATTTTGGTAAAAATCTTAGCATCTATATTAATTAAGGCAATGGGCCGGTAGGCTGCCCTCTCTTCTGGGTCTTTATGTGGCTTTAGTACTAGGGTCACTTTCGCTTCTTCCATGGATGGAGCAATTCGACCCGACCGCCGGAAAGAGTTAAATAGCGAGGTCATTTGAGGGGCCAACTGCGTGACAAACAGTTTATAAAATGCTGCAGTAAACCCATCCAGGCCCGGGGCTTTATTTGTAGGCAGGGCCCTAATTACCCCTCTAACTGCCTCTTCCGTGATAGCCTGATTGAGCGCTTCCTGCACCTCTCTATCTATCTCCCTTAACTGTACAGATTGCAGAAACCTGTCCTGCTTTTCGCTGCAAGGATTCTGAGATGCATAAAGAGAGTCATAGTACCCTGCCAAAGCCTCCTGTATTTCTTCCCGCTTCGTCACCCTCATCCCAGACCCCACCTTTAACGCTGTAATGGAGTTTCTTGCCCTCTTACACATAAGGAGTCTCGCCAGAAGCGTGCCCGCTTTATTAGCCTTTGCATAAAATTTCTGCCTCACTGCCAATAATGTCCCTTCTGCCTTCTTAGTACGCAGTAGTTCCAACTGCCCCAACGCCTTCCTATATGTCCGCATGGCTACCCGAGAGGGAGTCATGCCCGCTGCTTGTCTGGCCGCTTCCACCTCCGACTCAAGTTGGGGCTCCACGGCCCTCAGTTGCTTTGCATGGAAGGCGGTCGCTGCAATCAGGTCCCCCCTAATAGTAGCTTTAACAGCATCCCATCTAACCCCCTCGCCCGTGCCCTCCTTCCTGTTGAGTGCAAAAAAGGTCCCGATCTTCTCTTCAATGTCCCCCGTACTTCCCGGTTCCTCAGGATCGCACTTGGGAGCTTCCAGCTCCACACCCCCCTCACCCTTTTACCTAAATCCAGCACTACCGAGACAATCTTATGATCCGCTATCCTTATCGGCCCTGTAGCCACTTCCCGGATGCCTCCAACCAATTCCGCCGAGACCCATATGTAATCTATTCTAGATTGTGACCCATGGACTCCAGATAAGAAGGTGTAGTCCTTCTCTTCCCCCTTTATTTCTTTCCAGACATCCCTTAGGCCCAGCTCTCCAACCCTTTCCTTCAACCCCGCCGACATTACCACCTCCCCTCCTCCTATGCAGTTACCGTTCCTATCCCTCTCCCTGTCCCTAGCGATATTTAGATCTCCCATCAAAACAATCTGCCCCCACGGTTGTTCTTCAAGGACTTTCAGGAGCCGGAACAAAAACTTTTCCTGGCCAGTATTAGGGGCGTACACCACCGCAATGGCATAAGGAGCCTCCTGATACCTCCCCCTGACCACGATAAATCTCTCCTCCTTATCCCTAATTACAGCTTCAACTCTAAAGTCTACAGTATTCCCAATGGCCAACGCTACACCATGTGCTTTACTGGGGCCGGAGGCATGAAGAATCTGCTCGAACCCCCTCAACTTCAACCGTCCCTGATCCTTGAGTAAAAGATGGGTTTCTTGCAGGCCCATAATATCGGGTCATCCTTTCTCGTAAAGAGCTCCAGCTTTTTCCTCTTCAGGGGGGAGTTCAGCCCCCTCACATTATGTGTTAACCACCTAAGAGGTCAGAGTTACTTCTTGGAGCATAACTTGAACTCCCGTCCTCCTGGCTCTCCCCTTGTTGAATGACTCGTTCCCCCCTTTCCCTTGTTCCTTCCCCCCTCCCTTCCCTCCTCCCACCTCCTCCCTGGAAGGCTAACCCCTTCCTGCTTGCTCCCCGCTCCCATCTCGGGCATAACCGCCCTTTCCGTTTCCAAAATGGTTGCTCCTCCGACCACCCAACATTCTGATTCTCCTTTTGGTGGCCCACTGCCCCCTTACTGCGATCCAGGGTCATGAGGTAGTTGGGGTCCTGCTCCATTCCCCACTTGGATTTCTCTTTCGCTGCTTCTTGCCTTTGTTGCCCCCTCTTCTGCTTTTCTCGCCTACCGTTGTCCATTCCCAAGGTTTCAACGCAGGACGGGCTGTTGCTCCCTCCACCCCGGATCTCGAGGGGGTCTCCTCTAAATCCAAATAAAGAAGATCAGCCCCCTCCTGGAGGGACGTGATGCGTTTTTGAACTCCTTCCCATTCAAACAGGAGGCCAAACGGAATGTCCATTTGTATCTAACATCCTTCTCGTTTAACACTTTTAGAAGGGGGCCCATTTGTCTCCTTTTCATGAGCGTGCTGCCTGCCAGGTCCTGGAATAATGCAATTTGCTGCCCGTTGAACATAATGGGCTCCCGCTGTCGGGCCGCGCGTAGTACTGCCTCCTTTTGAGCATATCTAGTAAATGCGGCCAGAACATCCCTGGGCCTCGCCATTTGTCCTTTAACCACTCGTCCAGTTCTATGAACTCGGTCTAGCTCAATCTTCTCCGGGTGCTCTTTGTTCAGGATGACCGCAAAGATGCCTTGAACCACCGCCTTCTGATCTTTGTCTAGAATCGACTTGGGCAGCAACTTCACCCTGATATTGATCCTTCGGGATCGATTCTCCAAATCTTCCATCTGGATTTCCAGATTCCGCGTTGCCACATTCAGTCTCTCAATGGCCACACTGTTGGATGTGGTTTCTTCCTCAACCTCTTGGAGGCCTTTCTCCACGATGTCTGCTCTCGCACCCAGTTGCCGCATGTCCTGCTTAATCTCCCCTAAGGCTTCATTCAGGTCAGCTCGCATCAGTTGAAACTGGTCCTGAAAGGTTTTCGCCAGATTTGACTGCAAGGCGTGCAGTTCCCCCAGGAATTCCTGTCTAGACATTCTGGATTGTTTCTCCGACCCCTCCTTGTCACAGGTCCCCCCTGTGGACTCCCGTGAGGCTCCCGGGCCTTCCCTCGGGGTGTGTGGTGGCCAGATGGCAGGGAGCGTGCCCACTGTGTCACTCGCAGACTGAGCTACTTTTCCCCCTCTCCCTTTGGGTTTCTTAGCCATGTCGCACTCTCCCCACTTCTTGAGCGCGTATTGCTTCCCTTGTAGGGCTTCTGCTGTCACCAGGGGCAACTTCAGTCCTCCTATATACCTGCTGAATTGAAAAGTACAGGCCACAATCAGGCGGGGCGTCCCGCTACCAAAAACAGTTGTAGGCGATTAGATCCCTGCGCTTCACCGTGGAGAGGGGGAGGCGGGGGAATGATGGCATGCCAAATATAGGGCCCTGTAACCCCGGCGCTGGGCTTCCTGTACTGTGCGATATCAGGGCTCCCCTCGGGTGTTCCCCCTCCGACACCTCGCTAACTTCTCCTCCTGCCGCCTGGGGAAGAGCCAAGTCCTCGGCGCCTTCTTGCTCTGCACTGCGTCTCTCCCAAGAGGGTTTCCCACGGTCCTGCCCAGGCCTTAAAGGACTCCCCACTTGCCACTGCCACCAGCCAGGATTGAGATCCCTCTCACACTTCGGACTGTTGTCTAGCCCTGGTTTCAGCTGCGCAAGCTCTCACCCTCCAAGCCGTTACCTGCAGCCGTTCGTCAGGCCCCTTTGTTGCTCCGTTGAAAGCCTTCCTTCTTCTGGCTTTCCCACTCTCTGCAGCGCAGCTCCTACCCGCAGCGTTCCCTTCGGGGGGTCCTTCTCTTCCCGCTCACCGGGGGGGAAGGGGAGCCAGGCTACCAAACACCACCGCCACAGGCTCTCTCTCCGCACAACTGGTCTCCAGAGCCCCTGGCACCGCCCGCTCACCACTGTGCCGCTTCAATTGTAGGTGCCTCCCGGGTCCACTCTGTCCAGCCCCGGGGCCTGCGGCTCCTCACTCGCTGCACCTGAGGGGGGGAAGGGGCATCCGGGGAACCAACACCAGCGCCGCGGGTACATCCACCCGCTCACCCAAGTCACAATGCCCCGTTATCACCGGCTCTTCTTGATGTCCCTCTACTCCTCAGAGCTTCCCGGGTCTCGGAGCCCGCAGTTCTCCTTACCTGCGCGCGCTGCGGGCTCGATCGCAGCCGCTGCGCCCTCCACCACTGCGCTGATCCCGGCATCCGCTGTGCGCCATTTGCACCCAGAGCTCGATTTCGCTCTGCCTTCACACTCCTCAAGGCAACCCTGCGAGGTTCTGAGGTAGATTCATAACGGGCGGTGGGCAGCCCAAGTCACTAGGGTTCGGAGAGCGCCGTCGGCACGTCTACTCAGTGCCGACGGCCATCTTGGAATCCCTTGTGTTAATTTTTTAATACGGAAGTGTGCTTGTCATTTCGCTTGGTTAACATTTTTGTGCTTTATTACTCTGTCTGTTGTGTTTAGATATTTGGAGTTTGCACGTTGATTTTTCCCGCTTCTTCAATGTTGTTCCAACATTTGAAAATGGTGAAGATCACCTTTTTGTTGTCTCCCAGAGGAATTTAAGCCCATAGATCTGCCAGATCTAGCTGTGTTGAGGATTTAGTATATGTGTCTCTGAATTAACTTCATTTTTCTGATAGTGCTGGGCATGTCATTATTATGTGCTGTTTCGTTTCAGTTACGTCTCTTTGTTGGCAAAACCGGCAGATCCCCATCTCCTTTGGAAGCTTTTTCCTTTTTGTCATAATTTCTCATGTAGGGAGGAGATTCAGACGTAATCTCATGAAGGTGTCTCTTGCCTGTAGTGCAGGGAAAAGCTGTAGATAAGTTGGCAAAGTGTTTAGCAGTCTTCTCTCATATTCACAGTGTAGATTCAACTGGTAGCAAGCTTTCAGTTCTATCGTGTTGATCCAATAATTCAGATTGATTTCTTTTTTGGCTTTTTCGGGATGATGTAGTAGCATTTCTTTTTTTTAAACTTCTTTTTATTCATTTAGCGTGGCAGCAAAAAAGACAGGCGAACATCGCCAGACAGGTACAATACAGGAACAATAAGTATACAGTGCAGGTAAAACATGGGTTACAACACAGATGTGTACAGCCGTTGGGCACCTTCATAACATAAACAACACGAAGTCCAGGAGCTATGGTGGAGGCGTGAGCCCCGGTCGGTGGGGAGAGGTGGCTAGGGGAGATGTGGCCGGCGTCACGTTCAGACCTGACATATAAGATCGGAACCTGAGCCAGATATTCCTGGGCCTAGAGTGAGTGGGTTGTAGGAGAGACCAAGCTTCCTCCGAGTCCGAGGCCCACGTGACCGCTCTTAGCCATTGGGTGTGCGTGGGAGGCCAGGGGCGAAGCCAGCACAGCAGGATGGAGCGAACAGCCAGAAGCATGCAGAGGCCCGCCAGTTTTCTGGAGTTCCGGGGGAGGTCCGGGAGGTCGTGAAAGAGGCATACCACCGGGGAGGGATTGATGGGGTAGTCGAGTATGGCTGACACCGTCGAACAGACCGCTTCCCAAAACTGTGAAAGGCGAGGGCAGGACCAAACCATATGAATGTAATCAGCCGCATCGTGGCCGCACCTAGGGCAGCTAGAGGAGTGATCATTGGACATGTGGTGCAATCTGATCGGGGTATAGTGGAACCTATGTAGGATTTTAAACTGTATCAATTTGAATCGGGAGTTGAAGGACACCCTGTGTATGCGATCACATAAGTGCGCCCAACGCTCATCAGACATTTCAACACCCAGGTCCACCTCCCACGCCCGCCTCAGCTTAGTGAATTCTGGAATAGATCTGGATTGCAGCATAGTGTATAGTCTTGATATTTTACCTCTAGTGGGTGAGGGTGAGGTGAGCTCCTCAATGATAGGGCCATCCGGTGGTAGAGCCGGAAACGTCGAATAATTACGCTTAAGGGTCCTGCGAAGAGATGAATATTGGAGCCACACACTCCGGCCTCTTCTCAAGGACAATGGGAGGTCGGGCCACTCAACAAATATTCCCTGATCGAACACATCACGCAGCAACTCATATCCCAACTCAGCCCAGCGCTGGGCCATGGCCGATGGTACCCGTGGGACCCCAGGTAGGAAGTTCCATAGTGGGAGGTTTCCATGGAAGATGTGAGTGATACCAAGCAATTTCCACGTTTTTGCTAGTGCCAGGGATGTGCAGGTAACTGGGCTCTGTGAGTCCAGCTCCCGAAGGGTGGGCTGTATCAACAGGGAGCGAATGTTGCGGTCGCAGACCGCAAGCTTCTCGAGTTTGACGTGTGGGGGGGGGTCCGTTATGTCGAACCAGTAGGATGTATATTGAATTTGGGATACCAACCAGTATTTAAAGAAGTCAGGGGCGCTGAAGCCCCCGTGAGCCATGGGGGTAGATAAGGTGTCCAGTTTAAGGCGGACCGCGCCCGAATGCCAGAGAAAGGAATTGACCGTGCGAGTCAGTTCCCGGAAGAAACCATCTCCCGGCCACAGGGGGATGTTAGCGAACTTGTAAAGTAACTGGGGTAACACCACCATTTTCAATAGGCCTATCCTACCTGCAAGGGATATTGGAAGTTTGTCCCAGGCAGGGACCTTAGATGACAAATATGCGAGATACTTTTGATAGTTCTCATTGAATGTCAACGCTCGATGACGTGTTATCTCGATCCCCAAATAGGTGAAAGTAGACTGAGCCCATGTGAACCCCAGGGTGTCCGGGGGGGGGAGGGTGCATTCTGTAAGAGGGAAAAGTGTAGATTTCGAACAATTCACCTTGAGGCCAGAGATCCGACCGAAGTGCTTGACGTCTTCCAGTATTGGGAGCAAATTGACAGAAGGAGAACGTATAAGCAGCAAGGCGTCATCGGCGTATAAGGACACTATGTCTGCCTGGCCCGCAGTACGGAGTCCTCTATGTGCGTGAAATTGACGGAGCATGTCAGCGAAGGGCTCTATTGCTATAGCGAAGATCAGGGGAGAGAAGGGGCATCCCTGTCCCGTCCCTCTAGCAATCCCAAAGAGGGGGGAACAATGGTCACCTGTACGGACCCTAGCCACGGGGTCGGAATAGAGCAATCTGACCAAGGAGAGAAAAGAGGGGCCAAACCTACAGCTCTCAAGAACCCTCCACAAGTACCTCCATGAAACCGAATCAAACGCCTTCTGCATGTCGAGGGTGGCCGCTACCGCGTGTGTCTCGGGATTTATTCTATTAATTATGTTGAAGAGGCGTCTAAGGTTCAGGGAGGTAGAGCGACCGGGAACGAATCCCCCCTGGTCCGGATGGATGACAGATGGCAAGAGGGGAGCTAACCGAAGTGCCAAAGCCTTAGCAAATATTTTGACATCGCAGTTTATAAGTGAAAGCGGGCGGTATGATCCGCATTGTGAGGGGGGTTTGCCGGGTTTAAGAAGTACCGTAATCGTGGCTTCGCGGAGAGAGGGGGGGAATACCCCGGCTTCAACCGACTCTTCCCAGAGAACTAACAGGTGAGGAAGCAAAAGTCGTTTATAGCGCTTATAAAATTCAACTGGGATACCATCCGAGCCGGGGGCCTTCCCCGAAGATAAGGAATCCACCGCGTCAGAGAGTTCCTCAAGCGTAAGTGGGGAATCAAGAGAACCCGCAGACTCCGGAGAGAGAGTCGTCAAGGGAAGGGTGTCGAGGAAGGAGTCGATCTCTACCGCTGGCACCTCATCGGTGTTGGAATATAGGGTTCCATAGAATTCGAAGAATTCATTGTTGATGTCTTGTGAAGCGACAGCCATAGAGCCATCCGGTCCCTCAATCCCAAGTATATGTGGGGACCCCGTCTCGTGAGGGATCAGCCTCGCCAGAAAACGGCCTGGGCGCTCACCCTCCCCGTATCTCCTTGCCATGCCAGGGTTATCCAAAAATTTTTGCTCGCGTTCCGCCAGGGATCGGAACGTATCCAGCTCTGCCCCGATGTCAGCCAGGGTTCCCGGAGTGGAGTGAAGTGAACATTGGGCCTCAAGGGTCGATAACTTGGATTCGCTCTCTGCTAGGTTTCTACGGATCGATTTAAGAACCCCGTTCTCCTTTGACAGCGCCATCCCTCTGATGTAAACCTTGAAGGACTCCCATAGAGTGGCCTGTGATGTTACCGATCCTGTGTTTGTCTCAAAGAACTCTTCGATTGATAGCTTGAGCTCAGAGCAAAATTCCGGGTCTAGCAGGGAAAAGGGCTTCAGTCTCCAACGCCGGGTACAGCCAGGGTCTGGCCCCCAATTCATGGTAATGGTCACTGGAGAGTGGTCAGATAGGGACCTGGGGAGAATCTGTAGCTGTGTGACATTCTTGACCAGAACATTGGAGATCACCCACCTGTCAATACGGGAGTAAGAGTCATGGACCGAAGAATAGAAAGAATAAACGCGGGAATCCGGGTAAAAGAACCTCCATGCATCGACCAATGGCGAGACGGGGAAGAGACGATAGCGCAGCGTAGGCTGCTCTAGAGAGCTGTCGAGGCCTGGACCCAGACCTATCGAGGGTTACATCAAAAATTGTGTTGAAATCCCCCCCCAGAGGATAGGGACAAGGGGGAAGCTATCGAGAAGGGATGAGACCTGTACATAGAATTCTGGGTCATCTATATTGGGGCCGTATATGTTCAGTAGGACTGTCTCCCTATTTTGGAGCATAGCATGAAGCAGTACATATCTGCCCTGGGGATCTATGTGTGAGGAGATGAGAGTGAACTTGAGACTCTTATGGATGAGGGTCATGACCCCGCGGCTTTGGGAAGAGAAATCAGTGGAGAATCTGTGGGGGCCTCATGATTTGGCAAATCTTATGCACTGTTCCGTGCGGGCATGCGTCTCCTGTAAGAAGAGAACCTTGGATCCATGATGCTCGGCCAGTAGCAGTAGCTGCCTCATCTTTTTATAGTTACCCAACCCCCGAACATTCCAGCTCATAAAAGTCAAGTCACTCCCAGACATTGAAGTGAGAACAGAAATATCAGAGAAAGTACCCATAGCCAGTGGGCCAGTTGAACCACACTGCAGTAACAGTCATGGAGTACCATATCGCGGTCCGTAATTGCTGCCAACGCCAAGCTTTTTGTAACATAACCCCCAACATGTTCCACCCCCACCCACATCCCCCCCCCAATCAGAGGGATGACAATCCCAAAACCCCCCAACAAAAACCAAACCAGTGGCATCAGCGCCTGGGGGCCTGCAGGCCGAATTGGCCGTGTCTCTCCGGGCACGGCAGGGCAAGTGAAATGACAAGTGCCAACAGTGAAAAACTTGTACGTAGCTTGGGCAGAGATATTGCACATGTTAATGCGGCACGTTTTCATGACAATGATCATTTTAAACAGAGTACAGAATATAAAACCAGCATGACTCCAGTATAGGAAGGTGGCAGGATGCGGGTCTTCCTTGACCGGGCTGGAGGGTAGCAGTAGGATCTTGGACAAAGAGGGGGTATTAGCCTGGGAAATGCTCGTCCAGGAACTTGGAGGCCTCTTCTGGAAGAGTGAAGAACACCCGGTTGGCGTGCTCCACCCGGAGTTTGGCGGGGTAAAGCATGGCATATTTAACTGAGAGATCACGCAGTCTGCGTTTTACCGCCAGGAAAGTCTTGCGCTCACGTTGAACGGCCACAGAGAAGTCTGGGTAGAGGTGAATCCTCGCACCGCCCAGTGAGAGCTCCCCCTTGAGCCTCGCGGCATTGAGGAGGGCATCGCGGTCACGGTAATTCAGCACACAGGCTATGATGGGCCGAGGAGGAGCGCCGGGCTTGGGTTTAGCCGTTAGGGCTTGGTGCGCGCGCTCTATGGAAAATTGCGGGGAAAGTTTGGGTGAGTCGAGGAGTGTCAGCAATGTATGTTCAACAAAGTCTTCCATTGATTCATGAACTTCGTTCTCAGGAACGCCGATGATACGAAGGTTATTGCGTCTTGATCGTGATTCCAAGTCCTCATTCTTCCTTTCCACATCGAGGACCCGATTGGAGAGGGCAATGACCTCAGAGCGTAGAGCCCCCAATGCATCTTCAGTGGAGCCCACCCTTGTCTCGACCTCCACTACCCGGCTATCCGTCCTCTCAATATGGGCCTTGATAGAGGATATAGTACCGTTCATATCATCTAGTTTTGAATGGAGTGCGGTGAAGCCCTCCCGGATAAAATCCATCATGTTTTGGGACTCCGGTGCTGTGGTGGACGATGAAGCGGATGCTGGAGCCTGCTCGGTGGCTTCTTCCGGTGGTCTCACCGATGACTTCGCGAACAGATTGATGGAGCTCTGTCTCTTTGAGGCCCCCTTGGTCATCCTGGCAAGGTTGGAGTTCCAATAGAGTAAATGGGGGGTCTCGGTAGCTCAAGGGGGTAAG
This sequence comes from Ambystoma mexicanum, assembly GCF_040938575.1. Lineage (NCBI taxonomy): Eukaryota > Metazoa > Chordata > Amphibia > Caudata > Ambystomatidae > Ambystoma > Ambystoma mexicanum. The sequence continues at coordinate 821,593,382 of NC_090933.1, forward strand.
GTATAAGAACCTCGCGGGACGTGTTTTTTGGGGGGGAGGTCGGCGCCTGTAGGCCCGTTGTGTTGGGGCCGTGGCGGCACGTGAAGACAAAGTCAGGAGAGATTCAGGTAAGAGTGGCCCAGGGGCCGAAAGCAGTGGTATGTAGTGGCCGCTGCGGGGGCTGGGTGGTAGTTCAGGCGAGTCTGTAGGATGTGTAGGGAGGAGCCCTGATCGACCCCCCAACGAAATGGACAGGCTGAGACTCCAAATCAGCGATATAAAATGAGCCAAGTCCCAAGGATTTTCAGACCGTGGGGTCCCTGAGAGTGGATAATGATAATGTTGTGGATGACTGGGTCATTTTGAGAGATTGCCAGATCCGCAGGGGAGAGGGGCCCTCAGGCGGTGTAACTCCGGGGCGAGGTCGCCCGCGCTGGGCGAGTACCAGCACACAGAAAGGTGGGCCCCAAGTTGCTGAGGCCGGCGCTACCCCAACGCACCACGTACCTTATTGGGCCCGGGGCCCCACAGTGTGTGTCCACAGGGGGAGCACGGTGCTAGGTGTCCAGGGAAGCACCGCCGCTCGACCCCTCCGCAGTAGCGACTCCAGCCGTCCGCCCGCAAGTCGAGAAGGACCTCAGTCCGAGGGGAGCCAAATCACAGCGGCGGTGAGGGCATACCGCTAGGCGGCGCCGGGTTCGATGCGGAGGCCCCACAGTCAGTAGACCCCCGGCGGGGGCAGGCGAGGATCCCCGCTGGGGTTCGAGACGGCTCAGCCGCTCGAGAAGCCCGGCCCGACCCGCAGCCGAGGAAGGACGTCGGCTCGAGCCGCCCTGCAGGTGGGGGAGGGGCGGAGAGATCACTGGTTCTCGGGGCTCCGGCCCCGTTCCGCGTCAGGGTTCGGCCCAGATGGGGCCCAGATCGTCCTCGATCGTGTAGCGCCCTCCGCGGCCCGGGTCACAGCGGCGGCGAGGGCACACCGCAAAACGGCGTCGGGAGCCACGCGGCCGCGGCTGTATGTGTGCTGTCTCTCCGCGATGGCAGGATACGCAGGGTCCGGGCTCCGGCGGGGGCAGGCGAGGATCCCCGCTGGAGCTTGTGACGGCTCCAGCCGTTCGAGAAGCCCGGCTCGGCTCGCAGCCGAGGAAGGACTTCGGCTAGAGGCCGCTCTGCAGGTGGGGGAAGGGTGGAGAGATCGCTGGTTCTCGGGGTTCCCGGCCCCGTTCAGCGCCAGGATTCGACCCAGACGGAGCTCGGGTCGTCCTTGATCGTGTCGCGCCCTCCGGGGTCCGGTGCGGATCGAAGAAGGTGCCGCAAGATAGGATCCTGTGACTGCCTGCCGCGGAGAGTCACGTTCAGGCGGCCATCTTGTTCGGCGCTCAACAGCGCCCCCCGATGTAGTAGCATTTCTAAAGAAATCTCAGCTCTTATTATTTTGGTTTCAACGTGGATTTTCCATGCAGTCAACGTTACAGCATTGGATGTGATGAGTTTTGTGTGGAAGATTTGAAGTGCTGTGATATGTTCTTCTGAGATTATTTTCTGTGTAGGTGAAGCTGTTTCCAAATGATTATCGACTCGAGAGACTGGAGGGCCAGTTCAAACCATAGACAGGGCTTCGGGAGAGAGGGCGGGAGAATATCCCCTCAAGTTGTTGCCATATTCTCTGCTCAATGTTAATCATCATCTCTCCTCCATAGGTAAGGATAGTTGCCACCTTCTGTCTGTAGAATAAGATTAGTGGCTGTACTGAACATTTCCCATATGTGTGGTGAAGGATTCACCCTTGCTGGGCCAGGGAAAGCACCTTTGATTTTAGGTACTGGGCGCAGTCTTTTTCTACAGAAGATTGATTCAGCCATATGCCCAGGTACTTTATTGTGTTGACTCGCGTCAGTTTTTGATTGTGCAGAAAGAACGCTTGAGTGTTCTGTTTTTTGTAGATTGTTGTGTGATGGTCGTGACTTTTGTTTTTTGAGTATTGATTTTGAGCTGGTTTGTTTCCATGTATGTTTCAAGTTTGGAGAGAGCGATTTGTAGCCCTCATGGAGTTTTTGTTAGTAGGACAATTTCGTCCACATACATTAAAAAAGGCAAAATTGTTGCTTTCAGTTTCGGTGGCTTCATCTGGGGAGTGTAGATGTTCTGCTCAAAATCTGCTGTGAAGAGGTTGAATAGGGTTGCAGCGAGGGGGCAACCCTGTTTCAGACCGTTCCAAGTTATAATAGGGTCTGTTAGTGAACCTTCCTTTGACAGTCTAATTCTGATCATCGTGTTTGAGTATAGCTGCTTTATGGGTTCCAGTATGTCATTGGGACATCCCCACGAGTGCAGCTTTTTCCTTAGAATATTTCTGTTTACTAGGTCAAATGCTAGCTGGAGGTCAATAAATGCTGCATATATCTGCGTTTTGTTCTTTATTGCTTCTGGTTTTGCAAGGTTAAGCAGCAGAAGGTTGATGTTCATTCCCAGTTGTTTCACGAAGCCGGTTTGTCTAGTGGCATGTCTGTTTTCCTTTTTTGCCCAAGTGTTAAGTTTTTCTAGGAGAAGTGTGGCAAAGATCTTGCCTAATGCGTAAGGGAGGGCTATCAGCCTATAGTTCTGCTGTTCTTTTGGCGAACCCTGTTTAAAAATAGGGATCAGAATGGCTAATTGCCAGGAACGGGGGATGGTGTTTGTCCTGGCAATTAGTGTGAAGATTTTGCTGCATATTTCCCTCCAGATCTCAGGGTTACGTTTGATGGTGTCATTGGATAGGCCATCCGGGCCGGGGTCCCTTGAGGGATTGAGTTTGTGGATTGCCCTCTCAATATCTTCAGTAACCAAGGCAAAGACCCAGCAGTTGGTCTGGACTTCCTCTGTTTGCTGATCGTTATTAGGCGTGAATTTGTATAACTACGTGAAATGAGCCATCCAGATAGCTTCTGGCACATCTGTGATCATCATCTGTTGTCTTGAGGTTTGAGGGTTTAGAAGTCTCCACAGATTTCTTGTGTTGTATTTGTTTAGCGATGTAGCATCGTTTCCGCGTCAAATTGGCTTTGCATCATTCTTACATTTTTCAGCCAGTTTCTATGGCGTTGTTTAGCCTGTCTGATCATTTGGAAATTATCAGGAGTGGTCTGTTTTATGTATTTTAATGTCCTGCGTAGTTCTTTCTTTTTTTCTGCAATTTGTGGATTATAGACCTGGGTATCTATCTGAGTGATGCTTTTATGCAGTTTCGTAGGCTGTCTGAAGGGGCAGAGGAGCCATGGATAGTTCAATCTCTCCAGATCATCGAGTTTTCGGGCCTCAAATTTTCCGGGCAGTTTTTCCTGTTCTCTTTGGATTAATCTGAGCCTTTTCCTCCCAGTATTGATTTCCAGGACAGGTAGCTTAAGTTTCTCGTTCTGGACATTTTCCATCATCCTGAGATGGTCATGATGTAATCATCACTGTTTGTGGATTTGATGTTTTCAGTGTTTCTGATTTTCGCATGGATTCGATTTGTGATATAGATGTAGTCAATTATTGCTGTGGGGGAACCGCGTGCCCAGGTCGGTATTGGAAGGCTTGTGTCTCTGTCTTTGGTGTCCGTTCTAGTCAGGTTTCTAGATGCCATTTCTTTATTCCAACGCAAGGCTTGAGGAGAGAGCAAGAAGTCGTCAAGTAGGGAGCCGGCCGCATCAAACATGTGTATATTTAAGTCACTGCATACTACAAAGTCTATGTGCATGTATTTTGTGGTGGCTCCATCTATTGTTGAACATACACAATCTATGAAAAGCTTCATCTGAGATTGCAACTGGGTTCCAATAAAGATGTATTATTCCGAGTATCTCCTTTGTGGGCAGTGAGTCTTTATTGCTTATCCGTTGATTTTGTGGTCATAGTTGTTGAACTATGGTTATTTGAATCCAGACATGAATGTTAATCGATTCTAGTAGTTCCAGGTTAACGCCTGTTTTAATTAGGGTCCTGCCGATGGGCGTCCTTTGGATCTCTGTATCGCTGGATTCAGGTGGTAAAACCGTCGCAGATTGGCTGTTTGGAGACCCATGTTTCATGAAAGCAGATTATGTGGAATTTGGAAAGATCTTGTCTTTCCGTCGTAAATAAATGAGTATGGGCCTCAATCCGAGTACGGCGCTAACCAATGGCGCTATTAACGCCTTGGTTGACGCCGTACCCGGAACGGCAGCGCCTTGGTGGATGGCGGAATCACCGCCCCATTCCAAGGTTGGCGGGGCGGTAATTCCCCATTCACCAAGGCTCTTCCCCATTCCCAAATGAGCCCCCATAGGGCTCAATGGGAATGGGGAAGATGCAAATAACGGTGACCGTTCATTACGGTCACCGTTATTGGCTTGGAGGCCTCTTTGCGCCCTCGACTTTAACGCCTGCTCAAAGCAGGCGTTAAAGGCGAGGGCGCAGAGGGAACTCGGAGTATGGCGGTAAGGGAATACCGCCACCGGTCTCGTTACCGGTGGCTGCTATCCCTTACCGCCATACTCGAAATGAGGGCCTTTGTCCACGGGCGTTCCATGAACATAATGAGATTGAGTAGTTTTCAGGTTTGGTTAGTGGATATTGATGTTAATTTTCTCTCTCGTGCTGTGTCAGTTCCATGTCTCTCCAGATGAAATGTTTAGTATAGGCTGTACGTTGTCTGTAGGAGTTTCTGTCTTTATGTCTAGTTACTTCTTTATCTCTGTTATTTCCATTAGATCTTATATTCCTCTGTGTCAAATTGTTGTGTGTTGTTTTTCGGGAATAGGAGGAGGTTTCTGACTTGCTAGTCTGGTCGTTCTTTTTTTCTGTTTGTTTTCTGTTGTTTTCTTAATTTGTTAGGATGTCGAATCCCAGCTGGTTGAATGGGTTCTTGTTATCAATAATCAACTTTGCTACGGTGCTGGATGTAAATTGTATCCGCACTCTGTCAAGTCTTGAGTCGTCAATAAATTCATCTGTCTGGAGGTCTCTTGAGGTTAGATGTTTTAGTTTGGGTATCGCGTTGAACATCCAGAGTACATTTGTTCTGTTAAGTATTAATCCATCGGTGATGTGATAAATTCTTACAAGTTTTAGTCCATTTACGTTTGGTGATCTTCGAGGGTCGACAAAGAGAGGCAATGTTAAGACCTCAGCTGTCACGCAGATGCGCCGCTGTGTTCTTGAATGCTGTGCCGTTTGTTGGATTGGACTATTCTCAGAGTCCTTGGTCATAGTCGTTCGGTGGGATGAGTTGGAGATTGAAGTGTGCCCATGTATCTCTAGGTCTAAGGTGCTTTCCGAAATTTCTTCACATGAGAGGGCGATCTGGGTCGAGTGATTCAAGTGGCTTTCTTCATATTGATCTATGACTATAAGAGAGCAATCGCTCAAGTGGATTTGTGCTTATTCAGAGATTTCAGTTTCTTCATCCAAGTGTTGTGTCAGGTTTAGCAAAATCTGTAACTGGATTTGGTTGTCATTTCTTTGAGTCTGTGGGTCATCCATAGGGGGGGGGTGCAATTTGTCCGGAAGGGTGCTGGTTCCTGTGGTGATCTTGATGGAGGCAGCTTATCTCTATTCGTATGTGTATTTTTGGTGGTAATTTTGGGGGTCGTAAGATTTCTCAAGAAGGCTCACGATCCATTTTGTCTTTTTTTGGGTTTGGTCACAATGTCTTTTGATTGTAGCATTCTTGCAGGGCTGTGCAGATATGTTGTAATTTGCTGGGCCGTTGGAGTCTTTCATTGTGTTGGTTTTGTTGGCCACCTCTTGTGGAAGTGATTGTGGTACCGCTGCAGGTGTTGAGGATTGGGGCAAGAGGTTTGCTTCGTCAGCTAGATCTATGAGATTTCCAAGTGGCATTGAGGCTAAATTTGGTACATTGAAGCTAGGGGTGTGAGGTATGTTTTTATTAGGAGCACATGATGAATTATTATCATTTTGTGTGGCCTGATTTCTGTTGTTTGATTCAGGCATCAATGGTTTAGGGTGGGTTGATTGGATGTTGAAAGTCGTCATCATGGCAATTAAAGCTTAGGTCAATTGGGTTTTATCTGCCCTATCATTTCTAGCGATGTCAGCTAGTCGAGCTTGCCACATTTTGCTTGCTTCCGCTTCTATGTCAAGGCGCTCCTGTATTTTAATCATGAAGGCCTCCATATATATTTGTTTCGAGTGTATTAAGGCCAATAGAGTCGTTTGGTCTTTAATGGCGTCAACGTTTGCTTCTTGGATTTTTGTGAATGGGATCAGTGTCTGGGAGGTTATGTCGATTAGCATGTTTTGCAGATCTACTATGATGGTAGGTATTGGAGCTTGGTGAGATGGAAGCGCTGCCATACAAGGGCTTTTTGGATCCTCCGGTTCTTCCTGCCTGTCACTTGCCTCTATTCTGGTGGTGTCTCATTCCGCCGTTGCACTCTGTCTCTCTATTGGAGTGCTGGCGTTTGTCGCCAGGGGGAGGCTAAAAAGATCTTTGGAGAGGCGTATCTGGTTGGGGGACTGTACTGGAGGCAAAGGGCAGGGCTTAGTGTTTTTCAGTTGGTGTAGTTTCCCAAAGACATCTTTTCTTTTTTCTTGGTTTTGCATTAGGGCCTCTATCGCCAGTATGTCTAATGAGAGGTGCGCCATCTGAGGATTTTGTTGAGCAGTTGTTGATTGGGTCAGTTCTTGTGATTGCCTCCATCTCTCGTACGATTGCCATCTTCGTTTCGCTAGTATTGCTTTGTCATTTTGTGAAATGTTTCATGATAGTGTGTCATGGGATAGTGAATGTCCGTTCTGTGGTTCTTCTGTGTATTCCAGATTTATGACTGGGGTAAAGACGGTCGACATATTGCAAGTGCTATGAAGGTCCTTCAGTGTATTCGAGATGTGCTTACTGGTTATAACTCTTTTCCGCTTTTCAGCGAGTGTAATGTCAGTATCTAGATTGGTCTGGGTTTTATTGCTGTACTGATGTACAGCCTCCTTTGAAGGAGGTGAGGTTATATCAGTCAGCGCATGGTTGTTCAAGTTGTCTTCTGAAGCAGTGTTAGTTTTTGTTTGAACCTTGTCTGTCTGCAGTAGAATAGTCTTTTCTGCATTTTCTGTCACCGCAAGAACTTTATGGGCTGATTATTTTACGGTTTCTTCGCCCAAATGTTGGCTTTTCAGGTTGTCGCATGGAGGGGTGGTCACCAGGGGTAAGGCGCCTATCGCCTGTGCCAGCTCTTTATAAGGGTTTATGTTTATGGGCAGGGTCTCAGTTTGTCGTTGATTTGGCTTGATTTTGCCAGGTTCCTGTTTGTAGGGCTTTGTCTTCTTTGGTGACGGGGAATGGTGGGTAATGTTTTGGTTCGTTGTGCGGGGGCCGGCTGTTGTTTCTGCTTTCATACATTCTATTTGTGCAGCGGCCATTTGAGAAGGTTGAAGGAGTTCCCGTATCTCTGGGCTGGTTTTGTATGTTTCCTTCATCGGGTGGTGTGCTGATGCAGCTGCTATTCGTCTCTGCTAAGGCCAAGGGCGCGTCAGGGTCAAAGGCGAAGACCCACAGTCCCCAGTAGTGTGCAGTACCTGTCACAAATAGTAAATGCACGCGGCCTCCCACTTTATAAGAGGTGGTACACTGGGGGCGGGGCTAATCAGCGAAAACTGCGAAATCTCCAGCAGGATCAGAGCATCCTCCACCTCAGCCAACTCAGCCAACAGCACTCCCGCCAATTCGAGTGCTAATGGACCATTTAATTGGTCAAAACACCCCTGTGGACATCGCAGAGAGGAGCTTTTCAAAATCTGTCCGCGAGAAGATTGCATTCAATCTCAAGTAACTGGGTTATTTTAACTTATAATTTGACAGTGCTGGTGTTTGCCCAAGTAACAACCTTGCAGGAAAGTCTGCCACTGATGACTGAAAGGCGCTTGAATGCTGAAGGAACACAGGACCAATGAGACACCTGACTGTGAGCATGCATGATCACTGAGAGTGTGCAACAGCCACTGGGAGGTAGACAGGTGTCTCATGCAGGAGGACTGTTTTAAGTTATGATGTTAATGAGTGTCTGGAGTAATAATGGTAATATCCATTACAGTTGCCAGTATCCATTACAGCCCACCCAGCCCATCACAGTGCTCAATTACACATGGTCTCCTGGCCTCTGAACAACATATACTCCCAAATAAACACGTTGCCCATAGCTCTCAGGTGCATGGCCTATCACACATAAGCATATTTAAGTGTGCTACACTTGTGTTTATTATACTATGAACAGGAGAGCAATACATCAGGAATTCCTCATTTCAGAACGGAGGAGGCCACATTGGTCTCTCTGGATATCTTGACCTCAAAATGTATGTGTTAGAAACGAAGAAGGAGTCACCTGTGCCGCACCTCGCTAGGTACCCCAAGAGGCCCTGCCTAAGATGCTATAACTCCTCTGGTTGATCTCCCCTGACTCCAGTGAGGGAACACTCTGCCATTTTATATGGTAACACAGTGACCAGACTGAACCGATTTCTTAATGTAGACAGCAAAGTATTCAAGCCATGTGGCTCTTAAAAAAAGTGACAAAATGCATTGTATTTCCTGAATGTTTCAATCCTTTGAGGATGAATCAAGACTTACCTGTGATCAATTTGAGGTATAACTCAGCCTGATCTGAAGATGATGAATTAAAGAAAGGCAACCGCACCTCTTGGTCAGAAATGTCTAACAAAGTTCAGGCAAAAGTCTGGACCTGGTCATAAAATCATAGAATTGAGGAGACGTTTTAAATGAGTGGGACAGCAAACTGAAGGCAGCACATCTCATAACCTCACAACAGAAGGAATTGCAACAGAATAAAAAGTCCTATATCATAAACAACTGAAATCCAGATCTAGAAAGGGCTGAAAGGAAGCACCTGCCTAAAAAGGACCCTTAAAAACGAGGAAGGAACCAGGGAGGTGCACAAATCTTTTGAGGGAGATTCAGGAAAATAAAACACCCTAAAATACCTAAGAATCAAAACTTCTAAACCATGTCAATGAACACTGAAGCCCGTTGAACCTTGAAGGTAGCTTTCACTATAGCTCTTCGAAAGCTGTCTAGCTAACACCCCCAAGTCCTAGGAGCCTCATTAGTTCAATGATGAGCAACTTTTGCTAAGAACCACTGCTCACAGCTAAAATGATTCCCAATGGTGTGTATATGCTCTGTGAAAAGCTGAACTGCCTTAGCTGCTTTCATCACCAGCCATCACGTCTGGAGACCCTTCTTCTCAACATCCAACCCAACACCTTCTGCTGTCATACATTTTTAACATCTACAGAGAACTCGAATCTCCAGCCCCACCACCCACTTCACTCATCAAAGATGCATCATGGTGCACAGATATAAAGTCAGCTTTACTAGGCAAAATCGACACACTTAACGCAAAAATTATCGCTCAACAAACCCCTTTCAGCACCATCCTCATAACCCTGAATATCAGCTGCACTCCTCCACCCCCTAAAGCCACATCTACACAGTTTAGCTTCAGTGTCTCTCAGAAAGCAAAGTCCTTAAACTGATTAATAACCTCAAACCCTCCAAATGTAAAGGCAACATCTGCCCGGCAACTCTCATCAAAGATTGCGCGGACACACTTGCCCGAATCATCACTGCCTTTATAAATGCATCCTTCGCAACGAACACCGCCCCAGTCAGCCTCAAAGAATCACATGTCCTCGCTTTACAAAAAAAGGCCCACCCGTGACCCTGCAATTCCCTCGAATTACAGGACCATTACCACAGTCCCTTTCCTCTTAAAAATTCTTGACCGTGCAACCTTCCTACTGGTTCAGTGCTACTCGGAAGACAACCACATTTTAGGAATGCGCCAATTTGGTTTGTGCCATGGTCCCGGGACCGAATCTGCCCTGCTCGACCTAAATATTCAACTTGATGAAATCAGAGATACAGGAAAGTCTGCCCTCCTCCTCCTCTTAGATCTATCTGCGGCATTTGACTTTGTGAACCACCAAATCCTCTGCCACCACCTCACCACACGTGCCAACTTCTCCCCACATGCCACAGCCTGGATTGCCTCATTTCTGGAAGGCAGGTTCATGAGGGTCTTCTCAGACACAGCAAAACTCCACCCTCTCCCATTACCCGTGGTGCACCCCAGGGGTCCTGCACAGCCCCAACCCTCTATAATATTTTCACTATGCCTTTCGTCAACATCCTTGACTCATGCGGCATAGTCTACACCAGTTATGCTGACGATAGGAAAATCCTAATCCCACTCTCTGGCAATTACATAACTGACCCTAACACACTCAACAACATCTACTCAACCATTCAGGCTTGGATGACAGCTAACCACCTCTGCCTTAACAGTGATAAGACCGAAATATTAATAGTCGGCCTTCCAAATGCCCTGAAATCTCTTGACAAACAGTGCTCATCTTTTAACATAGACAATAGCACTATTCCCATTTAATCAACTGTGAAAACCCTAGGTGTTTATCTGGATGCTTCACTAACCATGTCCAGGCAAGTAAGCGTGATTGCCTCCCCAGCAGCATACTCCTCCAAGGTCCTTAATGCAGCCAGACCCTTCATCACCAAAAACAATTGCCTCACAATCGCCTGTGCTATCATTGCCTCAAAGCTAGATTACTGTAATGTCCTTTTCACAGGCACCTCAGCAAGAAACATAAAAAGATTACAAGTGGTCCAGAACAACGCCTTGAGAGCAGCACTCCACATCTCTAAAAGAGAACATATCACCAAAGCTAGACGAGAAGCCCACTGGCTGCCCATCCAGGAGCGCATTAGATTTAAAGTGCTCTCCATCACGCACAAATGCCTATCAAACACTGCCCCCTATACCTCACACACAGAATCACCAAGGCAAGCTCTCCCAGACCCGCTAGGTTCCCTTACACCGACCGCCTAGTCGTGCCCAAATTCAAAAGAAGTTCAGCAGGAGGCTCAAGCTTCCCTTACCTTGATGCAAATGACCCCCACCCTAAGGGCCGAGAAATCCTATTGGATCTTTCACAGGACTCTCAAAACACAGCTCGTTTTTGTTACATACCACACTCTGTATAGTACTGTACATATACTCAGCTTTCTACTCTTCTACTTGATGGTTATTCTTTCTGCCCTCCTGTCTGTTTGATTTTTGCTTGATCCTGTCTTGTTACCTACTATGCCTGTAAAGTGCTATTTGTATGACTTGTGTGCTTCCTGATGTGTACTGGCAACGGTGCCTCAATGCCTCAGGGTTGTTTGTGCACTTTACAAATTAAATAAATTAATACATAAATACGTTCTAAAGAGATAGAACCAAGCATCTGAATGAAGAGGGAACTACATCTGAGACCACCTCTGGAGCTAGTGCTCAGTTCTGATGAATGGCAAACCAATCATGTCTCACCTAATAAGAACCGATCAGAATGAGATCCCGCTTTTGCTTCATGAATTCTGTTAACAATCTGGGAAGGAGGTGAAACAGAGGGAATACGAATATGAGTTCCTCTAGACAGGAGAGAAACAGCATTGATGCTCTTTGCCTTCCAGTCCTGGTTCCTGGTGCAGCATAGGGGAACAAGCAAATTCTCATGCAGTGCTAACAATTCCAATATCAGAACGCTGTACCCTTGGGAAAAAGGGGAAAACTCTGCTCACATAATCTACCTGACGGTGGTTTATTCCTCTGCACAGGAAAATTCCTGCCTGCCATCTTGGTCGGTTAACAGAGTCTGCTTCACCATTGGTGAATTGTTTACACCTATGAGATAATGTTGGCCGCCCTCACCAGCACTGAGGTCTCTGTGATGGATAACACTAGTAGAGCACTGAGGATAACCTGCAGCTCTCTCCAGTTGGACGACTTTTCACATTGGGGGAGAGACCACTTTCCCTGTGCTGAATGAGTTTGCCAGATTGCACCTAACTTCGACTCCAACTCTTGGCATTTATGGTCAACGCCTTGGGGCCTGGATGGTTGAGATCTACCCCCACCTCTAAGGATCCTGCAAGGATTCACTACCTCATGAATTCTCGAATCTCAGTTGGGAACGGAATCAAGGAATTTAAGTGAGAGATCATGTCAGCTCCCATCACGATCATGTATGGCGTTCACACTGATGAGCCAGGGCTGGCATGACTAAAAGTGAAATCAATAATACACTTCCCTGTATAGGGTCATATGTACTGACATTGTATGTATCCACACATGTGCCCACAAGCACACTGAATAGCAATAGTTCTTAAGATGTACTTGCTTTAAACAGGTCGACTTTTTCGACAATGGAATAGTTGACGTCAATAGCAATGGCAAGCTGCATCTTCGATGGCATCTGCTCCAGGAGTTCAGACTCATCTGCAAGATATAAACATGACTTAAATTGTTGCTTTCAAAACATACTGAAAGGTGACGAGAAAGAAAGCAGCTGTTCAAACTAAAACATGTTATTTCAACTGAACTTTCGGCCCATAGGTTGCTATGTTTTGTTAAGACATTTACAGACATTCTCATGGCCATACCTCAGTTAATCAAAGAGTTTTCACGATCCTTTTGTAAAATGTATTTCTTTCAGATAACCAGAAGGAAACGCACACTTTGTCATTTCAAATGGACTAATCCATTGCTAAAAAAACAAGCATTCGCAAAGCCAGTAGTTTAGGCATTTGCAGTTGATTAAAGTATTCTTATTAATAGACATGAATGCAGGACATCTTGAAGCCTACATAACCAGTACTTACTTTAAAAGTTCCAAAAATGTATGAAGGTTACTGTTTGTAGACATATAACATTAGTAGTAGACATGGTAAATAGATTATATGATATGGTATGATATGACATTTGTAACGCGACTGTACACAAGTGTTTCTAGACGCCACAAACAAGAGAGGGAAGACAGTGGGAAGACAAGGCAAACGATCCTACTAGGCCTTGTTTGTGTCAGTTGGAACGTGCAAGGGCGACAATGCGAGTTGCATGGGGAAGTGTAGGGGAGAGGGAATGGGAAAGTGGGAACAGGGCATCCAGCTCTGAATAAGTGCAGCCAATGCAGCGGTGCTCTGGGTCAGTGCAGGAGGCAGGGGGGTTGTTGGGGTTACAATTACAGCCTCTAAGTGCACAGTAGACCCAGAGGCAATGCAGGGAAGACTTGTGGTGGAGGAGCCTCGTACCTGGTGAACTCAGGAGGTACCAAACAACCAGTCAGCACAGCAGAACAGGTACATTAGCAAGGAAGCGAGAGAGAGAAGGCAGAGGAGAAAATGAAGGTCCTGAGCTGCTTCCGGAGCTTTAGGTGGTCTGGCTCAAGTGTAAGAGGGGCAGGGAGGCCATTCCAGAGGGAGCAACCTGCAGAGGTGAGAAATCTACCCCCACTCTCTTCTTGGAACAGCATCTGACCCTCAGTGAGTTGGAGGTAGCTGAGCGAATGGCTTTAGAAGGAAGGTATTTGGGAAGAGAGAGTTGGATTTACTGCAGGCCCTAGCCCCAGAAAGCCTTGTGGATGAAGCAGAGTATCTTGAAAATGATCCGTGCAGCCACCGGGAGCCAGTGGAGAGATTTCAAGGCTGGAGAGATACGGTCCCTGGGCCAAGGATAAGTCTCACAGTCCTTTTCTGGATTAGTTGCAGGGGTGGAAAAGTAGAGGTAGGCAGATTGAGAAAGAGGCTGTTGCAGTAGTCCAGCCTGGAGAGGACCAGTGATCTAGAGAGGTTGAGCTTCTGGGGGAAAGTGATAAAAGGTAGAATACCTCTGAGGAGAGAAGGAGAGAGTGGAGTCAAAGATGACACCAAGGTTTTTTGCCTGACAGGAAGGCAAAGGTAGAGGGCCCAAGGAGGGCAGGCAGAGTGAGAGGGAAAGTGGGAGCAGGAGTCCCAATGCGAAGGATATCCGTCTTACTGGCATTAAGGCAGAGATTGTTGGAGGTGCACCATTCCTGAATCGAGGATAGACAGTCAGGAATAAGTGAGGGAGGAGAGGAGGCTGAGGGGAGCCTGAAAGAGAGCTGAGCCTCATCCACATAGCACTGGAAGTTAGAGGAGAAGGTGGAGATCAAGCAGGCCAAAGGGGCCAGATAGACATTGAAGAGCCAGGGTGTGAGGATAGAGCCCTAGGGGACACCACAAGTGGAGAGAGTGGTGGTGCAGAGAAAGGACCCAAGTTGGACCTGGGAGGGATGGTCCATGAGGAAGGAGTTCATCCACGCCAGGGCCTGTTCTGTGATTCCCAGGCGCTCATAGAGTCGATTAATCAGGGTGGCGTGATTGACAGTGTCAAAGGCATAGGAAAGGTCAAGGAGGATCAGGACAGAGGGAGAGCTGGAGTCAAGATTTGAGAGCAGATCTTCATGGGTGTCCATGAGAGCAGTTTCCGTACCTCCGACTACTTTGAAGCCAGACTGATGGTCATGGAGACAACCAACAGAATCAGTGTTGCGAGTAAGCTGGGAGATGGCCTGCTTTTCCAGGACTTTGCCCCGGCAAAGGAGTGATAGAAATCGAGCGATAATTTGCCATACAGGTAGGATCGGCAGAAGGATTTTTTAGGAAGGGGCGCACAAAGGAGTGCTTAAGGAGAGAGGGGAAAGATCCAGTGGTGAAAGAGTGATTGCAGAAATCGGCCAAGTCTAGTGCGAGGGAGGCAATGTGGTCCTTGATGGTTCTGGAAGAGCAGGTGAGCACCTGTTTTGACGCACTTTCATAGACTAAACTTGTCTAGAAACATCATCAGGTGTTGTTGGTGAGAAGGAGGAAAAAGGACGAGGAGAGGGAGAGGCGGCCAAAGGGGGCCTGAGCGAGTTGGAGGGAGAGGATGAGGAGAGTGAGGACAGGATGTCCTGAGTTTGATTGGTGAAATGAGAAGCCAGAAATGTAGAGGGTCTGGGAGTGAACAGGAGAAGTGGAGACTGAAGTAAGACTGGCCAGCTCCTTGCAGATTTTAAAGAGTTTGGCCGTGTTGTTAGAGGCCGCATATATGCAGGCTTAGATATAGACGCTCTTCTTGGAGAGGAACGAGAGACTGTATTGCATTTGGAGCTATCAGCAGGTCAGTTTATCAGAGGGTGCACCAAAACTCTCCACTTCCTCTCAGCCACCCTGCACTTGCCTTTCAGGGCGGCAAGGTCAGAGTCATACCAAGAGTTGCACTTGGAGGCAGGCTTCAGGTGGATTCTCATGACAGGGGCAAGGATGTCCACAGTGTTGGAAAGATGCAGGTTGGACATGGCTGTGTCAGAGTGTGAGTCAGTCGAAAGAGTATGAGGAGCAGAGAAGGCAGAGGCAAAGGCGTCCACTGAGACGCACTTCACCTGAATCCGTCGGGTGCGTTGGGGGTTGCCCGTGGGGGTGGAGGGTTGGATGTGGTCTTAAGGGAAGCAGGGGTTACAGAGGTTGTTTGGGGGAAGCAAAGGGGGCAGGCGAATTTGTTATGTTTGACAGGAGTCTGATTCCTAACCTGGTGTTTCACTCTCATTCTCTCTATTTGGTAGCTGGTTTCTGCCCAATCAGCAACGAGCTGGTGTGTGGAAGAGACAGTCCTTGTCCATTGTGAAACGGCGTAGAAGATGGAATTTCAGGTAGGAACATGGAACTTCAGGGGGGGAGGCAGCCCATCCAAGATCAGGAAGGTGGCACAGTATCTCAGAAGGCATTGAGGCTTTCACCCAGGAGATGCACCTTCTCCTCTGAAAACAAATGGAGATCCCACTGGGGGTGCCATCGGTTTTCTCCTTGTATTCTTCCTATGTAAGGGGCATGGCCATCCTACTAGGCAGGGGGGGTCAAGTGTTGCTGGGTTTCAATGGCAAGAGATGATGAGGGGAGGGCCTTGTTGGTATGTGGTGTCCTGGAGGGAGTGCTGGTAGCACTGGTGAACTAGTATGGCCCCAATGTGGACATATTAATGCCATGGACCCTCTAATGGATAGATTTGGGGTGGGCCTTGGACCTGTGTCTAAGGCGAGTCTGCAGGTGAGCGAAATATGCAGGACATATGATTTGGTGGATGGGTGGCGTCACCAGCACAGGGATGAACATGATTAGACTTTTCACTCCTGGGTTCACGGCTCCAACTCTAGGCTGTACTACTTAATGGTGTCCCGCAAGGGGAACCTCACATGGGATGACATCTGGATTCTCCCTTGAACGTTGTCAGATCACTTGCCTGTGCTTCTGGAATGTCTGGTGGGACAGGGAGGACCCACTCCTGGCGATTCAAATCTGATGCATTGCAGGACCCAGTGTTCCACTGAGAACTGCAGGATGAAATCAAGTGTTATTTCGATCACAACAAGGGCTACGTCTCCTCGTCGGGCGTACTCTGGGAATATTTTAAGTGCTATGTCAGGGGGGTATGTATGGCCAAGGAAAATGGGATCCTCTGGGGGTTAGGTGGGACCTTGTGGCAGGTGAGGCCTGACTCAAACAGCTGGAGACTGATTATTCATCCATGGCAGAACCTAGGACCCTGGCGGAGCGCCGCAAGGAGCTCGACGGGTTTAGGGAAAATGCTAGCCAAGAGATTTGGTTCTTGGGGCAAGGCCTTCAGATCCGTCAATATGGAGAGGGGCAGAAACCAGGCACCTTGCTGGCCTGGTTGCTGATGGCTGATAGGCGACCTCCACAGGTGGCATGTATTAGAGTTCCCCGAGGTGCACCTTTGCATACTGAGGAGGACATTGCGGCGGAATTCTGAGTGCTCTAAAAGCACTTATATGAGTCCAGGTGCTCGCAGAATCCAGATGGTCTGCGGCAATATCTGAAAGAGGTGGAGCTGTATCGGGTGGAGCCACAGCTCAGCAAGACCCTCAACTGGGAGGTCTCAATGGAAAATATGTTGGAGGTAATTAAGCAACTCCCAAGTTGCAAGTCCCCAGGGCCTGATGGTCTAACTGGGGAATTTTATAAGGCATATGCGCCTATCCTAGTTCTGGTTCTCTTGTGGGTGTACGCGTAGTCGCTGTCTGTTGGGACTCTGCCCCCTCACTGCGTGAGGCCACCATTGTGCTTTTACATAAAAAGGGGAAACTGGCTGAAGATTGTGCCTCATATAGGCCTATCTCTCTAATCAATGTGGATAATAAAATATTTGCCTAAATACTTGCTATTCGGCTGCTCCCCCTGATGCCGGGCTTGGTGCTTGCAGACCAGGCCGGGTTCATTCCCGGGAGAAATGCCATGCACGGCCTGCTCTGTTTTTTTGGGGTCCTCACAGCAATTGAGCGGATAGCGCAAGCGGTTGTGGTCTTTTTAGATGCCGAAAAGGCCTTCAACTTTATTGAGTGGCTATTCCTGTTTTCGGTACTCCAGAGGCTGTGGCTAGGTGCCTACTTTATCCGACTGATCTCCCTTTTATATGTCAATCCCTTAGCAAGCATTGTGGTGGGGCAGGCGAAGTCCGAGAGCTTCGATATGGCGAGGGGGACATGACAGGGATTCTCATTCTCCCCACTTTTATTTGCTCTTGCTATGGAGCCTCTGGTGGCAATCCTGCGTGAGCGTCACATTCAGAGAGGAATGATGCTGGAACCGCACAGGTTACTCATCTTGTATGCAGATGTGGCTCTATTCATTGATGACCTGATTAGGAATATGAGCCCAGTGTTGTGGGAGGTGCTTAGATATGGGGAGTTCTCGAGTCTGAGGATCAATCATAATACATTGGTGGTGTTCTCCCCAACTGAGGGGACTATGAGGTTCAAGGATGAATTTGGACTTAGGTGGTAATCCTCCGGGGTCCGGTACCTGAGGGTGGAGGTGTCGCATAGCCGGGATGATCTGTTTCGTGACAACTATGTGAAGACAATTGGGAAACCCCAGGAGGCAGTGGTGAAATGGTGGACCCTTCCACTTACACTTTTGGGCTGCCTCTCAATTGTGAAAATGATTGTACACCCTACTTTTCTGTACCTTTTCACTAACGTCCCCCTGCTAATGTCTGGTGGCGTTTTTCTATGACTGCGGGAGCTCATCCTTGATCTGGTTTGGGCAGAGAAACCTGCGAGGGTAGCGTACATCACGTTAACGCAACCATTGACATGGGGGGCCTTGCTCTACCAGATCTGGAACAGTACTATTGGGCGGTACAGGCGCACTTCCTCGGACACTGGTACACCACCCATTTTGTGAGGCCACATGTGCAGGTGGAGAGAGCGCTTGACGCCCCGGGCCTGCTGCGTTCGGTGATCCTTGCGGCACCCGGAGTGCCGCCCGTCATCCGGAATATTGTCAAAATCATCTGTGAGGTCTGGCATAGGATCGCAGGGAAGCTGGATGTCCCTGTTTTGTATTCGCCCCTCCTCCCGATACGATATGTGGCAGGGCTGCCTCTAACGGGTGAGCGGATATATCTTCAGTGGGCAGATAAGCTTGGCATAGTCACCTTTGCAGATCTTTTTGTCAATGAAGAGTTTATCTCAGTCCAGCAGACAAGTGAGATAGGGGGTGATTCAGCCCTGGATGTCTTCCTTTATTTTCGACTACGGCATGCGCTTAAAGCAATATTTCCCTTCTTTCCCACACAACTCCCTATGTCGCCACTATTACAAGGGACGCTCCAGTCCCAGGGAGAGGGCCTCCTGGTCTCACGGATATACAATAGCATTATGTCAGACATGCCATGGGACCGGGAGGTGGCAAGAATATGGTGGGAGAAAGCATTGGGCATGACCTTAGCAGACAAGGATTGGGCATATATGTTGGGACACACCCAGAAGGTGTGACTGAACTTTAAATACAAGCTAATACAATTCAATTTCCTGCATCAGGTCTATCATACCCCGGTTATCCTCCATAGGCATTTCCCATCCACGCCAGACGCCTCTGCCAGATGTGGCTTTGCCCCTGCCAGGTTTCTACATCTGGCCTGGGAATTTTTGCAGGTTCCCAGCTCCTGGGCAGGGGTACTTGAGAAAGTCTCCCTGATCATTGGGGAACGGCTGAAGCCAGACCCAGTGGTGGCACTTTTGGGATGCACTGGGGCATTGAGGCAGGGAGTGAGGAGATTGGCAGGCCTCTTGTTGGTGGTGGGTCGCAGAAGGGTGGCCATGACATGGCGAAGGAGCCACCCTCCCATTGTACAGGGATGGTTGAAAGACGTTGCATACTGTCAGGATGTGGAGACTGCTTTCATTCGAACTTTGCCACTGCATGCCCGACTGCCACAGGTTTGGGATCCGTATGTACAATATTTGATTACAACGACGGACTAATGCTATTACGCAGGATTTTGGGTCATGTCAATATATCATGCTGCTTTGGTGCGCTTTATACTATGCCGGGTGGCCGGCGGGTGGGATTGGACACCTTGTATGTGCATGTTTATGTTGTCATTTTTCGGTTAAAAAACCAAAAAGGATTGGCCCCCTGTAATTTTATATCCCCTTGCTACCAACCACCCCACACCTCCTTCCTTTCATTTGGTGTCATTACTGTGACTGGAGATTTCCGGTCCCATATTCCATTCTGTCGTAGTTGACTGTGCACGGCTGACATGTCGAACGCCCTCCCCCTAACCTGCAAGGTTACAATCACAGCATCTCAGAGGACTCCGCCACTAAAGCGGGGAGTAGCCACACTATCCACCTACCTCCTCTCTCCAGCTCTAGATCATGCAAGCCTAACACCAAACCTACTGCACCTCCTTTAAAGGCAGCCTTTGTAAATGCTAGGTCTATCTCCGGCTCACGCACTTGACATTGCTGACCTCATTACCACTAATGACCTCCATCTTTTAGCCATATCAGAAACATGGCTTCATGCTGCCCCTGGCCCTTTGCTTTCTCTTGCCATACCACCTAAATACTCTATTTATTACAAAGATAGATTTGATTCCAGAGGCGGGAGTGCGGGGGCTTGCACTAATCGCAAAAGACTCGCTATCACTTAGGGAGATATGTAATACTCCTTTCTCTGCAGGGGAACTCCTGGCTACCAAATTGAGCATCCTTCATACCTCCACTTTAACAATAAATGTAGTTGATCATGCTCCTGGCCCCCCCTTTCATTCAAAGAGGATATATTGCACCTCCTCTCCAACGCCAAACCCTCATTCAAGACCATACTCATAGGCGACATCAACCTGGGCTTTAAGGATGAGTCAGAGCTAAATGCCTTATCGCTAGCAAACTCTCTTATTGCGCTAGGTTTCACCAAACGTATACTCACAATCCAAAGGCCGAATCCTAGACTGGCTAGCCGACCTTAATTGTAACATTTCCATTACTTCCAATCAGCCTTGCCCCTGGACTTACCACAACATTATCCTATTCAATATCCAAGTGTCCAACCCCCACCCCTCTGTGGCCCCTCATCTACCCCTGCTGCTACATGGAGCAACAGAAGCATTGCCAAAACCTGCATTTTGCCGCTGCTGGATTAGCTACTCTGCCCACAGACCCTAGTCAACGACCCCGCCGCCCTGGTAGACCTGTACAACCTAACACTTACACATGCTATCAACACTGTGGCTCCCTTCACCGTGCACAAGATAAAGCTGTTACACACAGCAAAGCTTGGCTCTCGCATAAACTCAAAGCCCTCCGACTACTCTGATGCGAGACGGAAACACAATGGAACAAAAACCCCTCCAAGCCCAGCAAAGCTCACTTCAGTCTTGCTGCTAAGGAATACAAAAAGGACATCATCCAAGAAAAGAGATCTACCTATAATACTCAAATTGCCAAATTGAACTCCAGCGACAGAGACCTCTTCGCTATACTACTTGAGCTTGAAGCCCTGGTGCCTCCGCCAACAAACTGCACTCAGGATAGCGCCTGGTGTGCTAATATTCAAAATGCCCTACTACTCAAAATCAAAAACACTAAAAAAAAAGTTTCTTCATTGGAAAAACACCTTTTCCAGCGTTACACCTACCGTTCACACAGCCAGGACCCAAGCAACACTACATAATCCACCACCCTGTGACTTTAAACCAGTCACAGAATCTGAGGTAATTCAAATCATCAAAGGTCTAAAACCCTCTCGCTGCCAGGGTAATATCTTCCCAGCAGCAGTCATCAACGACTGCACAGAATCACTTGCTCCCTTCTTGGGCACCCTCATCAATGCCTCTTTTTCCTTATGTTCCTTGCCGAATAGCCTCAAAGATGCATGGGCCCTTTCACTTATAAAAAAAAACCTAATCTTGAGCTAGCCAACCCCATAGTCACTGTCCCCTTTCTTCTTAAAATTCTGGATCGTGCAGCCTACCTACAGACCCAGCTCCACCTGATATCTAACAATCTCTTGGGCATACATCAATCTGGGTTCTGACAAGGTTTTGTTATGAAATCCGCTCTGCTGGATCTCAAGAAACAATTAGATGAGATCAAAGATGCTAGCAAAATTGCATTACTACTTGTACTAGACCTGTTGGCTGCCTTTGACCTGGTGGACCACCATATCTTGTGTCGCCCCCTGGCCTCAACAGCTTACATTTTATCTGGAGCCATTTCCAGGATCACCTCCTTCCTCTCGGACAGGTCCATGAGAGTGTTCTCAGCTAACGCATCAGCCCTGCCAGCCTCCTTCACTTGACGGTCCAAGTGTCTCGTTGACCCTCTACAACATTTTTGCAAAACTCCTATTCCACCTGCTTGACTACAGAAGAATCTCCTACACCAATTACGCGGATGACACACAGATCCTCCTCCAAATCACCAGTGACTATGCTACCGATGCCAACAACTTGCACTCTCTCTACCACACCATCGTGCCCTGAAACACTTGTGTATGGGCACGATATAAATAAAATATATAATATCATATCATATCCAGGCATGGATGGCCTCCCACCTTCTATGCCTTAATGACAATAAGCCGGTATTTCTCCTGGTCTTCTGATTGGTTCCAAGCCTCACTCAGTAAGCTCGACCTTTCTTACAAATCTTTCACCAAAGAGGGTAACATCACTCAGGTGTCCAACAATGTCAAGACATTGGGTGTTTACCTCGACTCCGCCCTGTCATTATCTAGACAGTTCATTGTGATGGCCTCCTCGGCTGCACACACATATTAACTAATCAATGCATGTAGATCTTTTGTAACCCCGGACAACTGTGTCACCATCACCAGAGCGCTTATTGGTTCTAGATTGGATAATTGCAGTGCCTTATTTGCAGTTACTTCTTCACATAATATCAATAAGCTCCAAATTATTCAAAACAATGCCCACAAAGCCGCACTCAACATCTCGAAGCGTGAACACATCTCAGATGTGGCACACACCAGCATTTTGTGATTTTATTTTGGCCATGGGGATATTGCCCTATAGGCCAGTCCTAGCCTCAGAGTGCTCCAACAAGGCCTAAGGCCACCGGCATCTATACGTTTGGCATCAAAATGCACAGGTACTTGGTCCATAGACAAGGGTTACTATCAAATTCTTGTGACTTCTAGCCATTGCCTGGGGCTGCTGTCAACAGCCAAGGTACATGTGCTGCCATTTATTGCCATTAAATACCCCAAATACATTCTCAGAAGATTAACCGACTGTCAAGGATTGATATCAACTGTACAGACACATGCCTGATTGCCATTGCTGCCTCTTCCTTTAACTCCTTATAGTATGAATTCTCTTACTCCTTTATCACCGTCCACGCACAACTCTTTTTCAAAACTGGGTCATGGGAGAAGTGACATTGAACTCGTCTTGTGTGTCTTTGCCTGGAGGAGGAGCAGGCAGCAATCGGGCTGTACATTAAGGTGACCAGATTGAAAAAGTAAACAACTGGGACAGGGCAACTAACATAAAGGTGGGACTAACTCTTGAAAGTGGCTGTCAAGGCTCTACGCTTCAATAGCATTTGGAGGAGAAGGGGGTTTAAGTGTTACTGTTCAAATAAACACATACTGCAATTAATCTATCACAAACTAACACTATTTTAAGTTGTAAAATGCAGCATTTCTTCTGTGCGAGATTGTGCATTCCTGCATGCCAGCTATGAAGACCTATTACAAAAACCGGGACCACTGCAGTTTCCAAACATAGGGCCTCATTACAAGTGAGGCGGTAAGGGGTTAACGGTGCCGGTAAAGGTGCCGGAGCCGTTAACCCTGTACCGCCTCATTACAGGTCCCCTTGCAGGACCCACTCTGGACGTCTGGTCAAATGATTGATGTTATGGTGTATAAGGGCCCGATTCATAGAAAAAGTGCATACATTGCACAAAGTCCCCCGCACAGAAAATGGCTCTGCGTGACCCAATGTGCAAAATTCCCAATGTGCTCTCCATTTATTCATGGAATCCAAAGCGCAAAGCAACCCGACCCGCAAAGAAAACTGAGCTGCGCGAGGAACGTCCACAACATGCCCCCACGCAAGCCAAAACCATAGCTAAAGACCAATCTTTGCACAAACCTCCACGTCCACCTCTGACCCACCATCCAGCATCCCAGCGACACTGCACGCGGTCCCCCGTAAGTCAAAGCAGCACCGCAGCAAATCTGCATGAGGTTCCCTGTAAGTAACGCCTGCACTCCTGCGAAAGTGCGCAAAGAGCTCCTTAAGGAACGGCTGCACACCTGTAGGTGATAATACAAACATGCAGCAACTCAGCAGCAAATGATGTGTGTGGTCGACTTATATCACATGTACTCGATGTACAATGCAATGAACAGGGCCCAAGAATGTGGCAATGAACAATACATGTGAATGTGGCAGTGGCATAGTTCGGTGTGACACAAAGATGACCTGTGTGGGTGATGTGTGCCTGTCAGGGGTGCACGTCATGGGGTCTTGCAATATGCACATGTTTTGAACATTGAAACCCTGCATGCAAGAACTGGCATGGCTGTGTAGGCCAGCAGACAGTGATGTGAACAGTCAGGCTAACATGTGCCACACATGTGGACCACACAGGAAAAGCACTGAACGCAGGCCATGTGACAGAAGTGTACATGGTAGCAAACATGCATTGTCCAAAGATGGCTGACAACTGCAGCCAGCTGTACTACTACACATATATAGGCCGGTCAACCATGATTGTCCATACATACGATGCACACAAATGCCACTCACTCACCAGATGTGTTCTTATAGGTCTCCACGCTGCCCATGCCTTGCACCTGTTCAATGGTGATGAGTTGACTCGTGACCTCTTCAATTGGAGTCAGCTGCTCCTCCTCTGCTGGCCACCCACCAGTGGGCAGTGCAGAGGCCAGGTTGACACTGGGCTTATGCTTGGTCCTCCATGTGAGATCATTGCACTGCTTCTGGACCTGTTCAGCAGTGCGCATCTCCACACCTAAGGCATTTGTGACATGCCGCCAATGCACCATTCGTTGTGTGGATTTATACATGCTCAACGCATATGGGAACATCTCGCAGTGCAGCATGGGTTTAGGTGTGACACACAGCAGCACAGCATGCTACCTCGTACCAATGCTGTACGTATGTGGTGGCAAACATTGGTTTCTGGCGTATGCATCGGTATTTGTAGATTTTGTCCTATGTAACTTGTTGACCTCGGGCACATGCTGTGTGAGATCATGGACCAAGTGATATCACATGCATGTGGTACATCGTCCACTCCCCCAGCATTTGCTCATCTCTTGTCCCTGTAGCTGTTGCCAGTGCACCCTATGATCTCCACATATTTACTGGGGCTATCTCATCCAGGGTGTGTGGTCTGTTGGAGGGTGAGTCAACAGTTCGATATTGTTGTCATGTCCATTTACAGTGGTGTCCAACGAGGGGTTTGGTGGTTGGTGCAGGGTATGTGGATGTGGTTAAAGGGACTCATTTGCGGGGATGTTACAGACATGGGTCTCTGTCAGGTTTACATGGCATGGTGTGTTGAGTATGTTTTTTCTGTGATGTGAAGCTGCAGATTGACTTTTGTCCTTCCTCGTCCCTAAAATGTGCTACTTTTTCATCTATGTGCCTTTCAGGCTCTCTGACCATTCTGCTTTTTTTCTCCAGTGTTTCTGTCTCTGTCTTCCTCTCTCTTGCCCACCTTCTTGTTCCTGCAGATCAACACTCAGCAAGGGTTCTAGTGTGTCTAGTGGTTCTAGTGTGTCCAGTCCTAGCAGTAACTGACAGCCCCGAAGAGGAACCCAAGGCAGCAGTAAAAATAGGTCCAAGAGCGTTCTCATTTGTCATAGATACAGGAGTCACCGAATCTTGCATAAGGGAGAGGGGAATCCCGCTATCAAACAAAGTAATGGACACGCAGGGCTTTTCTGGGGTGGTAGTGATGGTTACAGCAACAAAAGATTTACCACTAACCACCGGGAAACAGCACATTATAGCACCCCTATTGTATTCCAAAGACATGCCCATCAACATCCTAGCAAACTAAACACCACAATATCATTCACCGAAAAAAGGGATGGTGTTTTCGACGCCAGGTGTCTATTACACATGAGTTGCCGCGCTCCTCTTAGCAGCACACGCCCAAAGCACGATACGAGGCCAACCCATGTAGCCTAGCATGTTTCTGTAGGGGGTCAAAATATTGTTGGAATGGGTGCCGGGGATACAAGAGAAGGTGTTTCAGTTGGCATCAGAGTTTCTATTCCGACCGCAGTGCTAGTGGGCAGATGCAAAAGGTACCACAATAGTGCTAAAGCTTTAAGAGGTAGTGATCCCCAAAGACACAGTGATCCTATGCGGAACACATAATGACAACATGGAATGGCATACAGTTTTATGCATCAACCCAACACTGACAGTCACATACGTAACGGATAAACAATTGTTCTTCGATGGGGAGAAAGAGGGGGAGATGGTATTCCAGCTACAGATACCTTGCCCAGTAAGAGTAGTGGAAAAACTGGTGCCAATACTCACACAATTGGTAAAGAGGGGAGACGAAGATATGAAAAAGTTTCAGAAAGACAATGGACAAAAGGGCCCCATGATGTAGGAGTGTTAAAAGAACTGGGGGTTGTAAAAATTAAGTTGAAGGAAGGGGCGCTCCTGCCCCAAGCAAAACAATACCCACTGTCCTAAGAAGCAGATGAAGGGATATACTCAACGCTACATGCACTGTGGCAGCAGGGCATAATCAAGACATTCACGTCACCGTGCAACACAGCAATATATCAGATAAAGAAATCAAAAGGAGTCTCATGGAGATTTATATAAGATTACACCCTCCTAATAACGCAGTTGAAGCAGATTTTCGCAGAGTACCGAACCCCGCCACAATACTGTGCAATATTCCAACAAAGGCAAAATACTTCATGTTTATCGACCTGAAGAACGCTTTTTTTCCATCCCGCTAGACCCCAAATCTAGATACTTTACAGCATTTACGTACCTGGAGACCCAATTTGAACACACTAGGCTGTCGCAGGGGTATTGCGAATCACCCAGTATCTTTAATAGGGTGATACAGATGAACCTCAGTAACATACAAGTGTCAAGCATGGTTAACCAATATGTTGATGATTTATTGGTGTGCAGCAAGACTGAGGAGCAGTGTAGGATGGACTCAGTACATCTCTTGACGGTACTAGCTGACAAGGGGTATAAGGTGGACAAAGAGAAACTACAATATTACCAGGAGGAAGTTGGATACCTGGGGCAAATAATATCAATAGAAGGATGCAGGATAACACAGGAGAGGGTAAAAGCAATTCATATGACTGCACATCCATGCACAGTGAAGAAGATGCAGACATTCATGGGGTTGTGCAATTATTGCAGGGAATGGGCTTTCGACTACTCTACATTTGAAAAGCCCCTACTGCAGGCCTTTAAAGAAGTCCACAAGGAGAAAAGGGAAATAAAGTGGACATCAGAAATGAATGAGAATTTCGCTGAATTAAATTAAGCATTGGCCCATGCGCCGCTGTTGGTAACCCCTAATTACAAAGAAAAATTCTGTTCTCTCACTCAGATGGCTCAGTGATGGCGGCTGTCCTCATGCAAAAGAAGCCACAGGGGTACAAGCCATTGGCTTACTATAGCAGTGTCCTAGATCCAGTGATACAGGGGCATTTCACCGGCAAACAATCGCTTGTGGCTGCAGTGTTTGCAATAGAGAAGGCAGCAACAATGACTATGGGTTGTCCAGTAGTACAGTAGGTGGAGTATTCACCATTTTAGAAATGAAAGAGTACACTGATGACACAAAGGGTTTCAGGGTATGAAATAATAGTGACAAACCCAGCCATCGAGGTAGTGAAATGGCATGTGGTCAACCCAGCGACATTCACAGCAGAACTTGCAGAGAAAGGGGATTACATGCATGACTGTGCAGCCCATATGGATGGAATGGAAAGGAACATATGGGTAAAACAAGAAGAAATAGAGGGAGTAGACATGATCTTTATTGATGGGTCCTTAAGTATCGACTCCAGTACAGGAAATAGACATAGTGGAGCTGTGATAGTATGCTACAAGAACGGGGAGAACATAGTTGCACCGCAGCAGAGATTACTGTCGCATTATTCTGCATGACACTACGGCACAGGTTTTGAGAGAAGACATGCACAAATATTTTACTGAAAATACAAATGCCCTCAAATACGTCTCCTGCCAGGTTCAACATTCAAAAAGCGAGCCGACAAGTGCCGAAGAACAAACAAATGCACACGACAAGGGAGAATTCCCACAAGCACAGCTTCTCTAACCTGGTGAGAATTTCATCCGGAAATGGCAGGATCCAAACGAAGTAGTGTTGCATGGCCCTTACGATGTAGTGTATGCGACACCCACAGCAGTCAAGATAAAGTGAAGGAGGGCATGGAACAATGTTTCTGACATCCGCAAAGACAGCAGCAGCACCCCCTTGGACAGAGAAGGGAGGGACGCAACTTGATGGGATGTATTACCCAATTGCCATTAACATTTTGTTCAACAATAAGACTTTACAGAAAGCCCACAAGTAATGAAGAAGAGGGGCATGCAAGAAGTTGGGGGAATGGGAGAAAATATAAAAACAATATAAAAGTTATAGGGATAGGAGTGCTTCGTTTATTGTTTTCTTGTCCTCACTTCTTTTTGTGGTTTATATTGCATAAGGACATGGCGGCATGTCTACCAACAATGGAAAAGAGACACACACTAAAAGGAGTATATTTAAAGCTGAGAAGTTCTATGACTCTATAGGGGAGGAGGGAGACATGCCATCTGGAAATGTCAGGTACGATGAGATGAAGCAGGTGGGGCAAGAGAGCACAAATGGCAGTTGCTATGTGTGCTCGCTAATCCCACATGTTACAGGGACACCAAAACAATTCTTGCCACAAGAAGTAACAGCAGAGATGGGGGATGTCTAATGCATCTGTCGTTATGTACTTATATACGGCTTGAAAGCATGACCACGGAAGAAGCAACGAAGCATGCCATATTAGGATACATTACAGAAGGGGTGCCAAGGGGAAACAGGTGGCCAGTGCTCACAGGAGGATATATTGCAAGAACTCGACAGGACATGATATACCATGGTATCACACCATACCCCTGATGCGGATTGGGGGGTTCAGTGGGAACAAGGGATAGTGCAGTGTTGTTCAGAGGGGCTAGTGGGATATGAAGAAGGGGTAGTGAAAAGGTAAATAACTACTGCACGACAATATGGAATGCTAATGTACATGCTTGTACATGGATAGACGAGAGACATTGACCAGTTTACATAAAGCCACTTAAAGAGCTCTCCTTATGTATCAGAGCAACAGGGACGATCGTAATGGGGATGAACACTGGCTGCTGGAAGACGATGAGCATCCTGGTGTTTCAGAAAGGGACGGCAGCGGTGACGGAATATTGGTGGGCCTTTGGATGTAGAACCTACGGCTAGCTGTCTCCAGATTGTGGTGGGGTGTGAGCGCGTGTGACCCTTCAGTACTCTGCATTGGTCGTACCCCTGACGGACTTATTACCTTTCAATGATCTCCCAACACTGTGGTAAAAGAGAAGGGAAAGAGAATGGAAAGAGTTGAAAGGCAAACTGAGGCAAATGGTAAGAAGGAAAAGGAGCAGCAACTACATCTCAGTGGAATCATCACAGAGTTTGGATGCGATCACACAGCACTTAAGACTCTTTAACAAAGCATTGCTCTTCTTTAAATCCTTACTGCTCCCTGGGGTACAAGCACCCACAAATGCCAAGTGGCTGCACAGTACCCATTATGAGGTGCTACAGTTTGCGAATGCAACCAAAAAAGGACTGAATACAGTATGACAGGAGCTTTGTGCATTGCGTCTGTTGGCCCTCTAGAATAGGTTAATTCTCGATCTAATGACTGCAGTGGAAGGCAGAGTTTGCCATAAAATTGGGAGTAGTTGCTGCATGTTGACACCCGCCAACGATACTTCCAATGGGACAATCACCGAAGCTGTCGAAGAGATATGTACATTACATGAAAAGATGGTAAAATAAACACATGATTCCACCTCAGACAGTTGGCTGGACTCACTGTTTGCCTGGGTATCTGAGTGGCTAGCGGGCATGTTCAAAATAACTCTCCCTGTGCTCGTCATGATGCTTATTGCCATCTGGGTCGGACAGTGGATCATAAAGAGATTTAATTGTGGCAAGGGGAAAGTACGGTATATAATGACTGCTAATAAAGTCGGTGACGAGGGTAGTGGGTATGAGATGCAGCCTCCCGGGGTGAATGAGGGTGAGGATGAAGTACGTGTGGTCCTTGCCGTGCCACCACAAAATGCAGAGGACTATGACACTTTATGGGTAGCATGTTCCCGGATTGCCTAATACTGGGGTATACATTAGGCGGATATGAGGATGAGGGAGGGGACATGGACAGGGTAACAAGGCTATGGATACTCAAGGGCACGAATAAAGAAATTATAGGGAAATTCAGCACCAGGCAGAAGGGCTTACCTACCGATGGCTGGAATAATGGGAGTGGGCGGGGACACCCCTAAGGGAGGGACATAGGATCACCACAGGCTGTACCCAGCCTCAGTGACCAAGACTGGAGGGAAACAAGGGGGTACACTTTGTATACATCACAATATGAACTCTCCGAATCCTGAGGTGTACTCTCAAGAAAGGCCAAACTACAGGTAAGTGCACCCCAGGGGGATACCATAGATAGACCTTTCACAGCAAGGAAGATTGAACACACAGTGAACATGTCGTGGCTGACGGGTGGTGGTAGCTGAACTTTGATAGCTCATCTCCAGCAGACTGCAGTCACTGGGAACAGCACCGGAAGATAAAATCAAGGTTGGTGAGCCAGTCCCATGGTAACTTGTGGCAGCTAGGGAAATTGACCTTATGCGGGGGGGCACTTGCATAAAACCAAATGCGGTTTCAAATTGCCCTTTGGTTGATAGGGATGGAATGGGAACAAGGATGTGGCATGAAGGGGCACTCCGAGAAGAGCCAATCAGACAGTAAGTGTTTGTGTCTCTGAAAGGGTTCTCATCGAGCGGGTGCCGTGTGAATGTTGCCCTTCTCACTAGATTGAGGTGTCTTGTGTTTCTTCCTTTTTTGCTGCTGGCCAATGACAGATGGATAAAGATCCGGAGGACAGCACAATCATGTTAATACTAATTGCAAATAGTTTGCAGAGTGGAGTGGGAGTTAATGTGGCACCACATGAGGGGGGAACAGTCTCTTTTGCTCCAATAATGTCCAACTAACATATGTTTAGCTACAGGGGCATGACATATTCTAAACAGTCAGCTTCGTGAGAGCAGCGATGCCTTGGAGTTTGAAATTCAACTGTTTCTAACTGTACACACATTGTATTAGAAGTATAAAAGTATTGTTTTGCTGTGAGACAGTTGTCAGCTCTCATCAACTATCTCTGTTCCACTGTGCTGTTTGATTTGTGCTTACCCAGGTCTAATAAACAGCATTACTTCTTGCCTGGTGTACGCTCCTTCTTGGACTACTACAACTGGTAACTCATTGATTACATGCCGTTAGAGGACCCCTCACACAGGAGGCTGCAGGTGTCTCAACTCTCTCATGGCCCGCTTGGGCCTTTGTGTCACTTTCTCCATTCTGCAGCACCCGGCGTCTTTCCCGGCCGCCCCTCTCCAGCCTGCTCACCATCAGCCCTGTCCTATCCTCCAGTCAGGTCTCTTCCAGACAGACTTCTCCCAGGCAGGTTTCTCTCAATCTGCCGCAGGTCCCACCTTTTATCCACCTCTGGCCGTCTAACTGGTTGCTAGTGCAAGTGCTTATTTTCAATTGCCTGACCACAATTAATCGTATACACTGGACATGCCTGACACTTGCAATGGTATTTTTCTGCAGTCCTCTTCCTCGTCTCAATACCAGAGTGGTGTGGATAAATGGGAGTGTGAGCAACTCCTAGTCGCCTCTTCATTGTCCCTGTTTTAAAGGGAAATGGTTGTGTGTAAGAAAGAGGAAATGACCTAGGCAGTAACCTATGAAGGCAGGTGGAGGGGAGGGTTTATTCTGACAAGGGGAAAGGGGGATACCATGTCTCACCTAAAGACATCCTCTCCCCACTCTCCAAGGTCCCTCTAGCCAGGTGATCCTCCCTCCTCTCATCTCCACCTGCAGGGTCGGGATCCAGGAGCAATGGCCTTTCCCTGGCCACCTGAGAAGAGGATACAGGGGGAGAAGACATGAGGATGCCCTCAGGTTCCTCACACACCCCACAAGTCTTGCAATAATTATAAAATGTGGGGAGAAGCATTGTTTATATGCTCTCTGCTCTACCCACCAATGTCACTGGTAACATCGACCATTGGTTGACACGATTGGCCCGATATGAAGACATAGGGAGTCATTTAAGTCAAAAGGAGTCTGAGGATCAGTGCACACATGAATACCGAGATATTACACAGATGTTTGGCTCTATTTGAATCCCATTTGAATCAGTGAGAGTGCATCAGTAGTAAAAGGCAGGATCTCAGACTTAAACCAGTTTATTGCTAGCCCAGTAAGTCTAAGAAAGGATTCAGTCCATAATGGTGCCTAAATTAGTACTTGGGTGAGAGATATAAAACCATGTAATCTGCATAAAAAGAAACAGAATATTTCTCTGTGCCAATACAGTTTGTTTGTTTGTTTATTTGTTTGTTTATTTATTTATTGTGCACACGAGACCCTGAGGTATCAGGGCACATGTGACAAGAAGGCTTACGGCTTGGTTACAGAGGTTACAAGATTACAGAGCATGGTAAAAAAAAAATCTTAGCTCCACAGGATGAAGGTAAGGCAGTGAAGTACATATACAAACGGTATGCAGATAGCAGGTCATCATATAGCTGACGTTTACATAATAGCAAATCTATATCAGGTACAATACATGCGGTAGGTACATGGGGAGAATGCGGGTTACATAGCATTCTCAGTGAGCCATTTTATTGTATTCTTTCTGAATTTGTTGAAAGTTTGGTCAGATCTAAGTGCGTGAGGTAGGGAGTTCCACAATTGAGCTGCCCTAACTGGGAAGCTGGACCCTCCAATAGTGGTCAGTTTAAATTTAGGCACTAGCAGGCAGTTGGGGCTAACTATTCTTGTTGGTCTAGTGGAGTTTTTTTCTAGTAAATCGTTCTGTAAGGTATTGAGGGGCTTTGTTGTTTAAGCATTTGTGGATGAGGGAGGCCGATTTGAGGTTGATTTTTTCCTGGGTAGAGAGCCATTTGTGTTTCCGTTTTATTTCAGAAATATGTGTTCTTCTGGGTATACTTAGGGCCGCTCTAAGTGCATTATTTTGGAGCACTTGTATTCTGTTGATGGTTTGTTTAGTTGCCCCTATGTAGAGGGAATTACAATAATCTAGTTTTGATAGGATAAGGGCTCTGGATAGGATTAGGCAACTGTCATCTGATAGGAATTGTTTCCCGGCTCGTATTAATTTACATGTATAGGCCGTGGATGAGGCCAGTGAGTTAACCTGTTTGGTGAAGGATAGGGTCGAGTCGAGGTAGAAACCTAGGGTTTTTACTTCTCTGGCGACCTTGATAGTGTTTCCATCGATGATGAATGCTGAGTAATTTGGGTTGAGTTTAGAGATGCGAGCTGCGGTGCCCAGGATGATGAGCTACGTTTTGTCATCGTTCAAGCATAGGCCATGGTTGGCCATCCATGCCTGAAGGATGCTATAGACTCTGTTCACCAAAGCCAGATCTTCCCCATGATCCCCGGTAAGTGGTAGGAGAATCTGGGTATCATCTGCGTAATTGGTATAGGTGATACCCAGAATGTCAAGATCGTCAAAGAGTGGCTTGGTGAAGATATTGTAGAGTGTTGGCGAGACACAAGATCCCTGGGGCACTCCACAAGTAATGGGTATCGGGTCTGCTGTCGGTGAGGGGGAGAACACCCTCATGGTCCTGTCACTGAGGAATGATTGTATCCAGACTATAGCCTCCCCTGAAAAGTGGGCCGCAGAGTCCAGGTGATTACACAGGACTCTATGGTCCACCAGGTCAAAAGTGGCTGAGAGGTCTAGTAGGAGGAGGAGTGCTAATTTACCCTTGTCTCTGAGTGAGTCTATTTGGGCCTTTAAATCGATAAGGGCAGTCTCAGTGCCATGTTGTGGTCGGAAGCCGGATTGGCGGGTGCCAAGGAGATGGTAAGTTCTGAATATGGGTGTATGCTACCTTATCTAGTATTTTTAGTATGAATGGCACCGTGGTGATGGGCCTGTGGTTTGTGGGAATGTTGGGGTCCAGTGTTTGTTTATTCAGAAGGGGGAGTACCCAGGATGCCTTTAGGTTGCGCGGGATGGTGCCGGTAGTAAAGGAGGCATTAATAAGTTTGGTGATGAAGGGAGCTAGATCTCTAGCAGCGTCCTTGATCAGTTGTGCTGGGCATTGGTCGCCTTTGAAATTGGATGGTTTAAGTGCAAGAATAGTTTTCTCTACCTCGATCACTGAGACCTTGGAGAAGTTGAATAGGGTGAATTCTTTGGCTTTAGATATTGTTTTGTTCAGGGGAATTTGGGTTTGGGCTGTTAATGAGGCTTTCTTTAGAGCAATTTTTGTTTGGAGGTTGGCCACTTTGTTGGTTAGTGCCAACTGTATGTCTGTGCACCAGGTTTTATCTTTAATAGAGTCATCCTGTACTGCAATAGGGGTTTCCAATTCTTTTAGAATAGAGAAGAGCTCCTTCATACTGGAATTGGCTTGGGTAATCCTATTGTTATACGTTTCTTGTTTGGCCAGGATGATATCCTTTTTGTATTGCGTTGAGATATTTATTAGATTGGTTTTATTTTCTGTGGTAGGATGTAGGTTCCATACCGTTTTGCATTTTCTTTTCTGTAATCTTAGGCTTTTTAGGTGGGGTGTAAACCAAGAGTTAAGATGCTTTTTTGGTTTACTGTTCCTAAGTTTAAGCAGAGCAATGCTGTCGAGAGCAATGGTCATAGCATTACTGAATTCCTCCACTAGAAGGCCTGGGTCAGTATGGTCTGGTAAGGAATTAAGATTAGGTAGGATATGGGGCAAGATATTGTCCGCTGTGATATTTTTCTTGTTTCTAGTTAATAGGTACGGCGAGGGGGGGTGTTAGAGCAGTGAGTCTTTTAGTATTGAGAGTAAAGGAGATTCAGTTGTAGTCAGTCCATATTTGGGGGGCGATAGATGTAATGGAGAGGTTGCAGTTGTGGCTGGCAATCCAGTCGAGAGTTCTCCCTTTGGTATGGGTGGACATATTCACTTTCTGCGTGAAACCTAGTTCTGTCAGGATGTTGGCTACGGAGGGGGCCTGGTGATCATTGATATCATTATATCCTAGGTTAAAATCTCCTAGCACTAAGGTTTGTGAGGCGCTTTTTAGCTTCCCAGAGATAACAGTGGTAATATCTTCATTGAATGTGCTGATTAGGCCTGGGGGTCTATAGAGGAGATGGATATTTAATGTTTGAGAGTTGGCGGTGGGTAGTTTAATGGAAAGAGACTCGCAAGATTTAAGGTTAGGTGTAGAGGTGATTCTCATGGAGAGATTGGTTTTGGCGATGATCGCTATTTCTCCACCTCGTGCATCGACTCTGTCATTGTTAAGCAGAAACCTGTGCAGTTCCCTCTGGGACCACTGCAAAAGATTTAGGCCTACAGGTGTTTGGCAGTAAACCCACTTGGTAGCAGTCTGTACCACACAGATTCACTTGGTAGCTGTGGCTGAGCAGTCAGACTTCCCTCAAGAAGAGTTAGGCAGTATGTGGAGTATACAAGATAGGGCAATCTACACAGTAGAACAAGCAGACATGGAACAGAGCTTCGGTGTAAAGATATATAATTATTTATTTTAAGAACACATCTATGAAGAACACACTGGCACTAATACGGCAAACAACTTCAATTACAATTACTATAAGTATATCAATCCCCTAACAATATTTCGACAAGTCTAGGTTCAACGGCACCACTTATTTGCAGACAGAGGTGAATGCTTTAACCTAGATGGCACTCTAATATTCGTTAGAACGGGAGAGAAAAGGCAGGGTATGAAACCAACTCGGTACCAACACTTTTTACGAAGCAAATGCAAGGCAAGTAAGGCAGGGTCTACTGTAGATCACAAAGTTCAGAGGCCAGGCCCACTAGGAGAGAGGCAAGGCGATATGTCTCAAAAGGTATCACAGTGGAAATGCACTTTGAGTCTTTGAAGCAAATTGTCACAGAAAGGTTGGACCAGTTTAGAACAAAAGGTTAAGAAGGTCTGGAGGCAACCCAATGGAAAGGTAAGGATTTAAGACACCTCACGCTAACCGTCACAAGGGATGCCAGGCGGACACAGTACCTTGTATGTGGAGAGACAGCTCCGGCGGGGGCAGTTGTTCCTGGTGGTGGATGCAAGTGGGGCTTTTCCAAGAGATGAGATGGTCTCGTTGTCGAAGGAAAGTTGAAGATCGTTGCACCACTAGGGAAGAGACCAGCCGCGGAGTGCTCCATCACAAGGCACCACCTTTTGGTCGCGGTACGGGCTAGTTGCTATCCGGTTGCTGGGGTGCTCAGCATGGGCAATTCGACCACTACGCCCTGGAAGCGAAGAAAAAGCAAAGGGACTGGTTGTTCCCACCAGTCAGGGGAAGAAGACTCTCCAGCAGGGAGATCTCCTCTGTCTTTGGGAAGTGGTGAGTCGGTTCAGCAGGGCTCCACCGGAGGTGTCGTCGTTGCAGGTCGGCTCAGCTTTACCCTCGTCGAATTCTTAGGTCATGTGGCGACTTCTGAAGATCCAGTCCCAAAAGCCCTGCTTTTATGCAGAAAACCCCCATTCATTCAGCCTAGCTGTCAATCAAACCATGATAAGTGGTGAGCGGGGTGGCTCACCACGATAAGTGGTGAGCGGCGTGGCTCACCACTTGGGCCAATCACACCAGAGTGTGACTTGAGTTGGCAAGGCAACTCAGTCCAGGGTGCCTAAACCCCCTCCCACACCCCCTGTGGTACCCAAACAGAATGGCACCACTTTGGAGGGCTTTTGTGCAGAAGCCCGCCAAAAGTGGAACAAAGGGCTCAACCTTTGGTTCGGAGTTACAGAGGCGAACACATACGCCATTTTAAAAACCGAGTTCTGGCAGAAAATACCAACCGGTAGATTTATTGAAGACAAATAAACCAGCGGTATGTTAGAGACTAATGTGAAAAGGTATTAGCCTCCAACAATGAGAAGAATCCCATAGGAATATATTTGGGGTCGAATATAAAAAGTAGTTTCCACTGCCACCAGCCAAAACTCGACAAGGGGGGACGGGACAGTACCCCCTCGAACAACAGACCCAGGGGTAATCGAATTACCCATACCAGTACGTCCACAATAGGATGGTTTGTACGGGTTCTGTTAGTAAATTTAGGTCTAGTAAAGCCAATGGTGACTTTACATGCCCTGGGAGACAGTAGTCAGTCCCAAGGTATGGAGTCTATGGTGGGGGTCACCTAGGACACCCCAGTGTTACGGCACGGAGGGTGCTGTGTACCACATATAGCAAAACACATGAGGCCCTATGGAGTAAAAGACCCCATAGCCCATCGAACACATTGACATTCAAAGAAATTTACCACAAATCATGTCCAAGAGTGGGAGAAAAGAGTCTCACTCTTGGCAGGATGGAAAAAAACAAACTCCAGAAAACCAGCAAAGCTGCTGGGGGACTCACTAGGTTAGGAAATTCAGCCTAAACAGAGAATTCTCCCTAACAGTCAGCTCTAAGGATAGTGTAGTTGTCTGGGACTGCTAGCGTTAGTGCTGGACCTGCTGCCTCTTGGAGCCAGGTTTCAGTAATGACGATGAAGTCAAGGTCATTTTTCAGGATAGTGTCTGCTATGTCTGTAGCATGATTCGATGTCTGATTCGAAGGACAAGGGATTCAATTACCAGGACAAACATCAAAGGAAATAGGGGGTACCCCTGTCTGGTACATTTGAGCAAATCAACACTAGGAAATGTTAGCATGGGTTAGCACGCTAGCTGTAGGTGCACTACATAATACTGCAAAAACAAACTCCTCCAGTACTGCCCACATGGAGTCAGAGGCCTTTTCGCAGTCTAAAAATTCAGCTTTTACATTATGTAGTGGTGACTGGTATGAAATGGTGTACAACATTTCTGCATATTCAAATACATGGAGCGAGCAGGAATAACCCTGGAGTGATCAACACAAACCAAGTGCGAGATATGTGGGAGGAGCCTGTTGGCTAATATTTGTTGTCATTGTTTAGCATCTAGAGAGGAGGATATTTTGGGGATACGATAATATTAGCATTGTTCAGTGAGGGCGGTAGGAATCCCAACGCATAGGCTTCATTAACTATCTGCAACAAATGGGGGCGAAGAATGTCTATGTAAGTCTCATAAAATCTGATGCTCAGACCCTCAAGGTATGGGGACTTTTTACAAGAAAAGCCATTCACTGCTCTGCGTAGCTCATCCATATGTAATTGTATGTTCTCATTTAAATGAGGGATGTGTAACTATTGTAAGTATTGTATCATATCTTCCCACATTGAAGTCAATTTAGATGAATATAACAATGTGTAGAATTGATGAAGACACTGTTGATATTACCTGATTAGGTGTATCTACTTTCTCTCAGCATTTATGATTACGTGGATGATTGTGATAATCCCTCTTGCTATTATCTAGACAAGTAAGGGACTTGCCTCGCCTCTCTAGCTCGCCATACTGTCTAGCAGTGCCTTATACATAAAAGAGCGTGACCTCAGAGTCAGTAGCTTAAGCATAGTCAGACAATCTTCGTCGTATATTTTTCAGCGCCTCATATTCAATCGAGCACACTCCCAGAATATAGAAGGAACAGCATAGGAGGCAAGTGACCCGTTGTTAAATAGAACATATTTGGAGATACCGTTGCAGAGTGTCTGTTCAAGCAATATCAGTACCAATTCCTGCAAAGAATGAAGGAGAGTCACATTTGGGGCCATATGTATTCATCAGCATGACTTTCCTTCCAGCCAAGTCTCCCACCACACATAGACAGTGCTCATCATGCTCTGAATATGCAGTCATCCTCGTAGCACAGCTAGAGTATAACCCATTGACTTACCAAAATCATATTTTGATCATGGCTACAGATGGGTGTAATGCAAAAAAAGAACATTGAACCTTTGTCTAAGGGCATATGTCAATATTATACAAGCCTTTTAAAAATGATCCAACCCATAGCCGTTCCATGTCCATAACGTCAATTGTGTCACCATCAGAGAGTGTGCAGCTTTTATGTTTACATGGGTATAACGCAGTCTCATCAGACATAGCAAATACGTATGTATTGGGTTACTGACTAGACGGTACCTGCAAGATGCAGACTCATAAAAAAGAATTAATATAACACCCCCCACTCTACAACCACACGGATATAGCACAACTATCAGTGTATCAGTCAACATGGAACCCCAGCTGCCCATCAAAGAAACTGAGATCAAAGCAAAGCTTGATGGTAGCAGATATCAATCCATAAAGGCACAATAGAAGTGGCTTTACATCTTTAAAAAGTTGTACTTTTGCGTAGCACTGTGAAACAGAGATAAGGAAAAAAATAAAAGACACTCTCCTTTATTCTACTTAGGTGAAGGGCCAGTATGCAGCAGACAATCAAGAAATTGCACTGCAGTTTCAGGATTGCTGAAGAAGGAGTTTTAAAAATCTCCACGGGGGGCATCCAGGGAACCGAGTGTCCCTTTTGGGACAGCAGAGTGGGATGTATGGGATGTCTTTTGGGGGATATGCCAAAATGGGATGGAGGTTCTCGGTTGGGTATTTGATTGGTTGCAGGATTTGCCAGTTTTATAGTGGTGGTTCTCTGAGTGGTGTCTTTCTTTTTACCCTAAAATTAATATGGCAAAATATTGGCATTAGGATTAGATAAAATGTGGGTACTGAGCCCAGTAGCAGGATCTCCTGTTAGGAAACGGGATCTCCAGGACAATTGTGACAGGTCTTGGAGTAAGGCCCTGGCTAGTGTAAGGGAGATAAGAAGTAATAATACTGTGGTAGAGAGGATAACAGGCAGTGAAAGTAAAAGGCCACATTAAATAGCTTAAGACGAGTGAGTGCATGCTGAAAGTCCTTATCCTTGTCAGGACCACTCCGTGGTGTCTCTGGTTATTGAAATTAAATCCCACCCCTCTCTGGACCGAAATGGAGTGGAGTTAAAGGGCAAATGGAACAGCGGTGCATGGGTAATGGGGCAGGTGTTTGGAGTGACCGTCTAATAAATTAAGGAAAGGAGAAATGGGCAAGCAACAATTGAAGCAGGTGAAGGAACCCCCAAAGCGTCACCCGCCCACTATATGTTCACTCAACTCAGTAGTACTATGTACAATTATGTGAGCTCTTGGCATTTTTGGATCGAACACAATGTATATACCCAATTCTCCATTGATGGAACCTTCAATGTAGACAAACTCAGAGCCCTTATGATGGCGTTAGGGGCACAGAGAATGAAGATATCACCGGCAAAGAGGGGAGCTTTTGCAACGTGGCTGGAGGAGGGGGCAGCTATAGAAATGACAGTAAGATTAAGGGACCTAGAGGTAAATTACCAATTGAGAGGATAGATAATGTTTCTGAGAAACCACGGGGGGATGGCTAGTAGTGCACTTGCGCCCCCAGATGCTTCAGGATAGGGGGCAGAGAAGGGAAAGGAAGATGATGAATGAGAACATCAAGATAATGAAACATCAGAGGGTATACTAGTTCTTTACTAGTATGAGATCGCCTAAAAGAGGCCCTGGAAATAATTTTCAAGTGGCCCCATATTACACCTTTTGAGCAAGCACAATCCTTTTCCTATGGGAACATTTCGAATAACCACAACTCCAACCACAGACAAAAATCCAATTGGCTCCCAGTGCGGGACAGAATCTCACTCCGCACCCTGGCTATCACCCACAAATGTGTCTTCAACATTGCACCTAAATACCTCTCTGACAAATTTGCCGTACACCAAGCAGCCCGACCTACCAGGTCATCCCACACTCACCTGCTGACAATCCCCAGATTTAACCTAAAAAATGCAGGCGGTGCCAGCTTCCCTGTTCAAGCTGCCAACCTTTTGGAACTCCCTACCACCTACCATTAGACTAGAACCGTCATTCAAGGCGTTCAAATCCAGCGTCAAACTTTGGCTAAAAAACACTACCACCAAATGATTAGTCCAAACTATCATTCATCATTATCGCTTCGTTTGCCAGTATTGTTTAGTATTCCACTGCTCTTTCAGCCTATATGCTCTCTCAGCCTATTTTTACTCACCTGATGGCCAGACCAATGTAACCCAGGTCGACCATCGTTCACTTCCATGTATATTATGTATATAATATTCCAATGTATTATGTATTTATGCCTTATCTGTAACATGTTCAGTTCTCCAGCGCCCAGTTACCTCCGGGTTAGATGCGCGATACAAATAATAAAAAAAAAAAAAAACAAAAAAAACAAATACCACACAAAAGAGGCCCAGGGTGTAGAGGCTTACCGGGAAATCTCCAGAGTACCCTAAAGGCCAGTCCAGCCCTGGGTCAAGCACAACAAGAGCAGCTGCATGAAGAGGTGCACATTGCAGATATGATGCCCCTTTTGCCTACCACCCCAGCACCCCAAGACCTAGTGGGTAAGGGCCCATTGTGGCACCAGTGCCCATGGGTGCACCTCCCTCATATTTGCCATCTGTGATGATGGGAGGTGCAGTATATGGGAGGGGCTCACACATTTTCCAACTCCCCTCATAACAACACACAAGCCTTGTCACTGTACACATCCAGTGCACACCTGGGTACCTAAGGAAATTGGTGAAGGAGTTTTTGAATATTAGGGAGGAGCCCCAATGATTCATGGAGGAGTTTCAGACAGTTATGCAGTGTTATAATCCCTCTTTGGTGCATATGAATCAACTTGAGAAAATAGCAATGCCACCGGAGGGGAGACCGTGGTTGATAGAATGAGCAGTTCGGCTAGCCCTTGACCCAGGCCCAGGGATGCCGTGGTTCAGGCAAGGGAGAGGATAGTGACAGTGGTTACAGAGGTATGACAAAGGAAGACAGATTGGCCCAATGTATTGAACTGTAAGGAAAATAAGGGTGAATCCCCTGCACATTATTAAGACAGATTGAAGTTGTTGTTCACGCATCACTCTGGTATTACCAAGCCAGATAAGACAGCTCAGGACGCTATAGCAAACTCATTTGTTTCCGGCCTCTTACTGAAGGTTCGAACACAACTCAAGAACATGTGTATATCCTGACAGATGAAACCACTGGCAGAGCTGGGGGCGGTTGTGAACCATTGTGTCAAGAAGAAGAAAGAAACGTTTCAAAATAAACCTATGACGCTACAAATGTAGAATCAACAGTTACAGGGGCAGCTATAGGGCTTAGTGCAAAATCCCTTAAACAATGTACAAAGGGTAGGCAGACCGAGGAACAGGGCACAGGGGAGGGGGCCAGATGGGACAGCAGGTACAACACAACCACCAAGGGGGATATATGGGACAGAGGCAACTGCAGCGATCATGCGAACAGTTTGATCAGCAGCGGGCATAGGGAGCACAGGATCAACAAGGACAGGGACAGGGAAGTCCCAAGGGCTGTAATGCCAAACTCCTTAACATACAATTATTGTAGCAAGGAGGGCCACTGGAAAAATGAATGTCCATTCAAACCTCAGAGGCTGTATCAGTTAAGGAACCTGGGACATGTGAACGCCAAAATGCCACAGTATGATGGACAGATCCAGATTTCAGCAGCCCCAAAGGGGACTTTGCCTGAATTCCCGAATTGGAACCCTAACCCTTTTATTGCTGGAGACCAAATTGGGCCAAGTGTGGCCCAGAATGATTTCCGACAACCAGAGGGGGAAAGGACTCTGGATGCTCTCATGATTCCAGTAGACCAGGAAGGCCCATATGTTCAATGTCAGGTGCAAGGGAAATCGGTAGCTTGTTCAGTGAATACTGGGGCAAATAGACCTGCACT
Source organism: Ambystoma mexicanum (assembly GCF_040938575.1). Lineage (NCBI taxonomy): Eukaryota > Metazoa > Chordata > Amphibia > Caudata > Ambystomatidae > Ambystoma > Ambystoma mexicanum. The sequence goes on from NC_090933.1 coordinate 821,635,648, forward strand.
GCGAATGAATGCTTTCCCTCATATTCCCTAATCCAGGGAGACAGGTAGTGCAGTGTGCATCTCAAATAATACAGCTGTCAATCTGGTTACTGAATCCCTCACGATTACCTTGGAACCCATCACAGAACAGCATGCATTTCTCCTGACCTCCACATCACCTGTAAATTTACTACGGAAAGATTTGCTATGCAGGATGAGGTGCACCATATATTGCACCCCTGATGGATTGTTTTTGAGTATGATATCACTTAAGTGGTTATGTAAACTCTCAGGGAAGAGCGGGAGGAAAAATAGGGTCAAGAGAATAAACAGTTGTCTGAAGATCTACAGGTTTTAATCGATTCAATAACTGACTCTTTGTTTGCCACCCATGACAACGAAGTAGGGCATATACATACAACTGAGCCAGTACACAAAAAGGGAGACTCTTTTAAGAAGTACCGCACACTCCCCCAAAACCCCTGAAACATGAGGCAGCTATCATGCCAGTCATTGAATCGCTCTTAGCCCAGAGGATCATAGTTCCTACTAGCAGTCAATGTAAAACTACTTTCCAATGAGAAAGCCAAGGAAGGATGTTTACTATTTTGTTTGGGATTTAAGAGTCGTTAATTCTGTAATAACGTTCTTTCTGGTGGTGCCAAATCTGGTCACAATACTGTCCTGTATCTCATCAGAGGCAATAGACTTCACAGTAGTCCACCTCTGTTCAGCTTTCTTCTCAGTGACCATACATAAGGATTGTCAATACCTATTCCAATTTGACCAAAGAGTAGTACAGTACACCTGGACCCATATGCCCCAGGGGTATATAGGAGTCCTCCAACCTATTTCAGTAACAACTAAAGAAAGATCTAAACCACATAATATTGCCAGGGAAATCGATGCTTGTGCAATATGTTGTTCATCAACTGATTGCCTCACCATCATAGGAGGCTTTCAAGGAGGACACTAAAGTGGTTCTGACAGCATTGACAGAGAAGGGGCACAAAGCTTCCAAGAAAGAAAAGGTCCAGTTGTGCACTCATACTGTCCATTATCTAGGTCTTTATATCATGGAGTGATATTGGCTAATATCCCCCTTCCAGAAAGAGACTGTTTTTACATTCCCTAAGCCATAGACAGTGACTCAAATTAGAGTGTATTTGGGGGTAGTTGGTTACTTGCAGAAGTGGATCCTGGGATATGCAGAGATAGTTAGACCACTTCAAGCATATACCCATCTGTATACCGTATAGCGCTTGCAGTGGACACTGGAGGCCAAGGAAGCTTTTACTAAACTCAAGTCACGACTCGCTGCGGTGCCAGCCCCAGGCCTGCCTGATCATAAAAAGGGATTCACTTTGTATTGTTATGAAAGGAACGGCATTGCTCTAGCCATCCTCACCCAAAAACATGGGATCCATCATAGACTTGTTGCTTATTAAAGCAAGGAGTTCGATCCGGTTGCAGCTGGGATGCCACTGTGTTTACAATCAGTGGCTGCTGCTGCATGAGCTGTTGAGCAAAGTAAGAACATGGTGTCAGAATCCCTCTTGGAAGTGCCAGTCCCACATCCGGTGGTATGTTTATCATTTATAACAAAGACCCAGCATATGTCTGTACCCCTAGCAAGCAAATATTAGTTAGATGCGTGGTATGAATCGCAGTCAAAGGGCTTTCAGAGACTCTCGAGTGCACTGGGTGAAGGCCATCTAGCTGCCGTCTTCAGATTCAGCTGGATTATACCGGTTGCCACAATAGGACATTCTTTCCCAACAGAAAAGCGTAAGGAGGTGGCGGCCCAATACCCCGCGCATGAGAAGGTGGAAACTGGAATTCGTCAAGCAGACACCATCAATCTGTATGGAGTACATCAAGTGACCACCCATGAGAGACTGGACATTGAGGGCAGTCTCAGACTGGCCCATTGTTTGGAAGGGGGATGCGAAAGGTTAACCAGATATGTTATATTAAGTGTGGGTTTGGACCATGGGGGTAGTATAAGCGAAAGTGAGTTGGAGGGTAGGGTGAGTTGGCAAAGTGGGATACAGTCTGTGAGTCGGCTTGCAAGTCTAATAAACGGGATCCGACTTGTCCATTCATTTTCAAGTTTCTTAGTTGTCTCTTTTTCTCTTCACTTTGATATCATGAGGCATTGTATCTGTCTCAATTGTTCAGAAAGTGTATAATGATTGATGCGGAAGAAAAAAAGTCCATAAAACAAATAAACGAAATGCTGGTCAGGGACCTAGCATCAATATGAGCCAAAAATGAGGCTTTTCCCTTTCAGATTAAAAAGAAAATGAGTAAACCCTCGTAATAGCATCCTTTTTCATTACCCTAGTGTTTATTATTTCCCTTCTGCTTTTAGTGGAATTTGGTTAAGGTGCCCCCTTCACTCTATTGGCCACAGGCAATGCTTGGTTATTATGAAGTGAACTGCACATGCCCACCTAAACTCTGGACTATGAACTTTCGGCCTACTAGAGTGCACTAGAGCAAGACTGTTGAACTGAAACCAATGGATCCTACCAACCGGAACATAGGGCTTTTCATCAGAACAGGAAGTCATCAGGGAGATGGTGGACCTACGCCCCTTGCCTGAGGAGGATTGAGTGGCAAGGTTTACATGGGAGTGCTCCTTCACATGGTATCTCTGGACATGAACAATAATGATGGGCTGTGATGTGGGACAATGAGAAGTTTTGTTTCAAGCGGGAGGTGGGAATAGCATGCCAGAAGGCCTGAAAATTGTTTCTTGAAAAGTTGGGGGCAGGTACCCCAGAGAATATAAGAATTCTGCTTCTGGAGGGTGGGGCGTGGGATAGTCGGTTGGGAATAGGTTAATGCCTAGGATGTTGTCCGTTTCCATTGAAAGCAAACTAATACATTCCTTTTGCTTATCCACTATCAAAAATGAATGTAGTTGTTCTTAACATTTACATGGGTGTGGAGGAGCCCCCATTAAAATGTGGGCAAAGGGAACGATGAGCTGGTTCCACAACAAACGTTTAGCCTCCTGGAATAGCTGAGGTATCAGCTTTTCCATGCAGATGTCCAGATTCTGACCACTATCTCAACATAAGAAGTCGTACATTATTACTGCATTATATGCATTATAATTCATTGACCTTTTCATGGAGTTGCTTGACATCTTGCTGGGTTTCTTACACTAACTGGGACAATTTGAGGATGTCACTTTCAAGCTCCATCGGATCTAGACATAACTTCTTTAGCATGGCTCACAGGCTCCACAATGCGAGTGTGGATGTTATCCAGTCTAAACACAACTCCTGTGATCTGAGCAGAGAGTTTAAGTGTCTATCTATGAGGTTGAATCGAATTTTTTGCAGCATGAAACCATGCTCAACAGTCACATTATCCTCTGCCCTTGAATCCATATTACCTGTAGTTACCTACTGCTGAGGGTATGCAAACTATTACAGATTTGGGCAGCCCTTCTTATTAGCTTTGCATGGTTTGGTCATACCCCAACAGTAACATTGTCAAAGACGGACCACACAATAATAAGATGCAGGTGCATTGCTAGAGCCTATAATATTTGTTAGTGTCACACTGCGGGAGGAGAATAAACATGCAATTAGCAGGTGACAAAGCAGGCAAGTGCACAGCACCTCAAGACCACTGGGAGCACGAGAGCCCTCTTTTAGAAAACTCCATGGCAAAAGCACAGTGTACTCCTGTGCCCTGCTGCATCAGTATCCTGATCTGCGGCTCCTGCTCTTCAGTGGCACAGAATATATTTAACTTGCGGGTACCCTGTGCTATTAGGAAAAATAGGGCACGTCTATACTTTTCTAACAGGGGGGTTGACATAATAGATCATTTCTGAAACGATTTTTGCTCTATTATTTCATCATGAAAAAGTAGAAATTGTTAAGAAAAGATCTAAGGAGTCACAGGAATTAGACTCCAAAAACTTGTAGCACTTCAATTGCGAAGAGAACTAGCCAAATAAATAATATAGGGTTACTTTTTAAAAAACGTTGATAAACTAACTAGACATGACTTACGCTGTGTTTATTGGCTGGTATTAATGCCACCCAATAGGGATGAAGACATTGCTATATCACGCAAGGATGTTGAAAAAATAGAGCAAAAATCATTTCAGAAATGATCTATTAGGACAACCCCCCTGTTACAAAAACGTCAGTGGCAAAGAGCAGGTTCAAAGATTCATGCTGTTCCCATCTTCATCTTGTATCCTGGCTTGCAACATTATGTGTTACTACTGACTTCTGCAATTGTATTCACTCTCCCCTCTTGCTTCTCCACTCTTTTGACTGCTAACTCTCTGTTCTCTCCTCCTTTCCCTTCTCCCTTTTCCTATCTCCTCCCCTTACTTTCTTCTATGCACTTTATCAGAATTGTCCCTGGACCTAGTATGATAGCAACCTCGTCTGTATCCTCCTCCCTCCCCTTACTGGTTTTTTCCTCCCCACCCTCCCTCCAGCACTATCTGAAATGTCATCAGGCCTAATATGATAGTCGCTTATTTTGTTCCTCCCCTACCTTTCTGCACCCCTTCCTCCCCTACCTTTCTGCACCCCTCTCCTTCACCTCTTGCTTTTTTTCCGGCTCTACCAGAAATGCCGTCAGGCCTAGTACGGTAGCTGCCTGTCTGTTTCCATTTCCTTCCCACTCTCCCCCTCCCTTCCTTATCTAGGTCTTAGCTCTTGCACTATCTGAAATGACGTCAGGCCGAGTATGATAGTTCATTTCACATCCTTACTGTTCATGGCCTGTAAGAATGTCATTGTTTTTTCCCTTGTTCCCTCCCTTGCCTTAAAGCGCTTTGAAACACATTGTGTATAGGCGCTATATAAATAAACTATCATATCATATCAAAGGTTACCGGTGTCCTATTTGACAGATGCATTGAGAGCCAATTCATGGCAGAACAGAGATTACACTTAAATGTACACCTCTGTCCCAAAACCATAATACATATGATAAAACTACCATATGGTGGCAGGGTAATCTTGAAATAGAAGCCATAACTGCTGTTTGATATGGTGTTTTGTAGTTCACATAAATATTGAAGCCACAGCAGATCTGCATTATACACATGTCAACACTGTGTGACAAGGATAGCTGTAGAAGGGCTGTGTGTAGTCTAGTCAGCTTGCCATCAGCTCAGACAGCAGGACAGTGGGGAGGAAAACTGGGCCTCTCTTTGATCCTTTGTGAGGTTAGGTAATATCTCTTTCCAGCAGGGAAGCTTACAGAAGGAGCCCCGAAGGGAAGTAATTTTCAAAGGGCATGCTAAACAAAAGGGCCAGCTTGACCCCAGGGTACTGCATACTAAAGCACCTTTGAAGTGCAGACTTTGGAAAGGGGTGGGTTTAGACAGCCTAGATAGAGCAGAAAAGAAGGGAGGAAGGATTCCTCCATCTTGGTGTTCTCTGAGGAGTCTACTTTTCCTTCCTGTCTCCTACGCATTTTGCACAGAAAAACACTTGGGTATGTGGCCAGAATGCAAACATCACTTGTCACCTTAACAGAGATTGGACCCCTTAAAGCAGTCTTGTTTTTGTCCAATCCTCGGTTGCCATTTGCCTTTATAAGGGAAGAGTATCCCACTCCTTCTTGTATTCCCATTTGGACCTTATAGGACATCTGGAAGAATTCTTGTGGACCCTGTTGGGAGAGCAGCCTTCTCCAAAGCCCTCTGCCGGAGTAGAATACAGGTTCTGCAAGGCAGGTGCAAACTCTGCTCACTTCCCATCTCTAGGTCATATCGTGGGTGTACTGCTGTTGTCGACTAGACGTGCCTCTCTTTTCTAGCTGCACTGTATCCACTGGACTGGAGGTGAAGGACTCCTGCAGGTGGTAACCTGCCTCCCCCAGGCTGGGAGTGAGAACAATCTTGTCACTGAACCCCTGAATTGCGACTCACTGAACTAGAATTACCAAAGCAGCTAGTCTCCTGTGTTCAAAAGTTTCGGCCATCATCAAACCGTCATTCAACCGCGTTTGACCATCTACCAATGCGCAGGACCCATCGTGCTACCTTTGGAACTTCTTGGAACCTTATTCGAACCACTGGTACGACATTCATCGAACCGGGTCGACCGTGGCCTCTTACCTGCAGAGCACATCACAAGTTCAGCTCGAACACCAGATCGCTACTACGGAAGACTTCAAACTGCCACCTATTCGAACTTCTAACTTTGCATCAAACAGCCATAATCACGGTGACCCCTTCTGAGAGCAGGGTTCGAAAATTGAGATTCGATTAGCAGGAACTAAACCCAGCTCCTGGGTGTCAGGCATCACCCTGTGGGCAGGAGCTAGCGCAGGAGAACCAGGAACTTCCAGAGATGCTCCTTTAACTTGTCCATTTTGTATGAACCATTGTGTTTAAATGCATATTATATGTGTTATAATTCTTCTTTATTAGCATTCTCAAATACTCAACGGTTAATGTCACTTTTACATGTTTGGAAGGCACCAGTTGGCCCTAGGAACCAAAGGTAGCGCCTGGTAGCTGGTGGTTTGAAGCTGAAAAGGCTCTACTATGCTAGAAGCAGGAGCTAAATAGCTCCCAGCCCCCCGCAAATTCGAACCCTGTGAGAGTATAAGGCGCCCCTCAACCCACGTTACCACAAAAGGCAAGGAGGTAAATCCCTTTACTGTGTCTGTTCTTTCCCCTTTGGTTGGGATTACTGTTGGTTTGTAGAAGTGCTAGTTTACGCCTTGAAACACTTGTGTATAGGCGCATTATAAATAACATCAATCAATCAATCAATCAATCAATCAATCAAGTGTGAGCGCTCGGTAGGCAGTTTAGCCTCTACTCATCCTCTTAATTATGCAGGACAGTAGTAATTTTATAAATGTAGTAGTCACCTAAAGTAAATAATCAAGTGCTGCAAGTCCTATCCATTATAGGCAATGTACGCTATGTGTACTATGACACGGGGCTTCCTCAGTTCAGTGAAATCATTCATCCAGAATTCTCCCTAAATTCGCTTGGTGCTGTGCACCGTTGACTGACAATTGGCAGAGGATCGGCTATGCCACCGCAAGCCGCAGACCCACCCTAGCCTGCGTGTGTGTGGCGACCCACACTGGAGTGTGCCTTGCTGACCTATGGGTCCATTGTGTTCACCATGGGGTCTGTACACAACAAAGTCCAGCATCAGAAGAAGCACCATGGTGTCCCCCGCTATGATGCCTCCCACAGATGTGGCATCAGAACGGCACAGTAAGTAGCTCCAATGGGCCAGCAGCATCTCCACCACAGCCGCCAATGTCCTTTTTTTATTTTTTTAAACTTTATTTGTTTTTAGTACAAAGACCTTTACAAATATATAAAATAGAAAAAGAAAACAAGATTAAAAAAAGACAATAGAACACAGAAAAAACATAATACAACCTTCAAATAAAATACCTAACTCCTAAGGTGGATTTTCCAAACAATGTTACATCAAGAATAATAACAAACACCATAAAAAAAGCCACACAACCTCACATGAAAATCATATTTGAGCGTTTTAGCAGGTTCTATCAAGTTCCTTTGCAATCACATTTACCAACTTCATAGTATTAAGTATGGAAGTGTTAGTGGCTCCCCACATACATTTCAGCCAAATCCAATTTCTGGCTACCATGGAAGTTGCTTGCAGAAATGAGTTCATTACTCTACAGTGTTCGTTTTCAAAATATGTACAAAAGGTAAACAGATGTTTTAACGTTTCTTGAGTTAATTTGCAGAATCTACAAATCTCTGTGCAACAAACTGATTTATCTTTGTGCCAATATTTCATTCTGACCCTTGTGTGTAATAAGTCTAAACGGAACAGCATATATGTTCTACGTACTTGTGAACAAGGACACAATATTATGTGTGCAAGGCGTGGAGATTGCTTATGGCAGAATTTGGAATATTCTGCAAATGAGGAATATCTCTGTATCTGCGAACAACCATCCGCCAAGTCGAGTTGAAAAAAAATGTTCTTGACCTTTGCCTGAAACAGATATAAATCCTCAACAGTCATGTTAATTTTTTCCAAAAGAGACAACATGCACCCTTTGTACTGAACCATGGACGGGGGGGTTGTTGCAAATAAACCTATGATTTAACCTGATATACAACTAATTTTTAGGGGGAACATCATTTTGGCAAAATTAGAAAGTAGTCGCCAATTATATCTAGCTGATAGAGAATTCAGGCCTAATTCATGCTTAAGAATTGCATTTGGCATAGACGCTGGAAGTCCCAGAGTGTATTTCCACATCGACCCTTGAAGTTGATCTAATAGAGGGCCTCAACTTTTTTCTGGTAAAATTCCAGTACCGGGATTAGCGAGAACTTACACATTTTGTAATATAAGATTTTCATTTGACTCCTTAGAGGGAGCAATTTTACCATTAGGAGTTCTTTCATTCTTTTATATGACATAGTGTTCGTCAAGATTAGACCTAAATGCAGTAGATTTATGGAAACTTCAATAGAGGCAGCCTCGATTGTCCACTGTAAGTGCCAAACTTGTTTCTTATTGCAAAAAACAATAATGTTTGATTTTTGAGGATTTACAGTTAAATTGTTGTTGTTGCAATACTGTAAGAAGCTTTCCAACTTCATTTGAAGTCACGCCTGAGTTCGGTCAAACAGCAGTATACCATCTGCATAAGCTAACCACGAAAGGGTAAAGGACCCTATGCGAACTGCAAAAGATTTATCAGAGTTCCATATCTCATCTATGTCAGCCAAGTAGAGGTTGAAGAGGATGGCAGCAAAATTACAACCTTGTTTAACACCAGTCCAACTAGGAATGGCCTCAGTAAATGATCCTGCACGATTGATTCGTACTTTAAAGTTCGTATTGAAATGAAGCATTTCTAGTAGAATGATCAGATACTGGGGAAAGTTGGCTGCATGCATTTTCTGCCATAATTTACCTCTTATAACGCAGTCGAAGGCTGCCTTTAGATCTAATGATGCAACAAATATGGGACTATTAGAAGGACAGTTAGCATAAGAAATGATAGGTGCAAGAATGCATGCGTGCCATTCCTTTTCTAAACCCTACTTGTGATGGGCTGAGACAGGCATTGTTACGGGAGAATATTTCCAACTCTTGCAAGATGAGAGAAGCAAACATTATTGCTGCTACGTCAATTATGGCTACTGGTCTATAGTTATTAGGATCGGCAATAGACCCCTTTTTATGTAGGGGAATAATAATTGACATAAGCCAAGAGTATGGAATCATTTTTGAACTAAAGATTTCTTTGAACATAGTGTTAAAAATCAAAGACCAAAACAGCGGGTCATCTTTGATTGAACATGGGGGTAGACCGTCTGGTCCTGCACATTTGGATCCCTTCAATTTATGGATTGCGTAGAGTATGTCTGTAGTACCCCAATGACAACAATTTGGAAGTAAGTGACACTCAGGAGGATGTTCACAAGATCTGAATTCTACTGGCAGAGCAAATTTGGACAGAAAAAAAGAAGTCCACGGTGAGCTGTCAATTCCTGAGTCAAATTCACGAATTTCTTCTTTATCTATTGATCTAATAATTCTCCATATATCTTTTGTCTAACGATTACATAATAAATTAACTATTCTTTGATTTTGCTTTACTTTAATCGAGGCACGTATCTGGCTTAAAGTGCATTTATAGTTAAATATTATTTTTTTTTTCTCGTTATACACTCAGAATTGATGATGCTCAACCTGGATTTCCTCACCTCTCGAAGGTCAACATTTTTCTTCCTTTTAAGAGAGGCAATTTCTTGAGAATATTGTACTACCTCATTTTTAGTTGTGTTGTGAATGCCACCCATATGGCCAATGTCCTTTGCCGGGAGTGTGTTAGGCCATCTCACACCAGGTTGCTTGGCCCACAGCACACTCTACAGGTCTGTGCACCCATAGTCTCAGCACTACTCGTAGGGGCACACAGTTATGGATGCTGTTGCCTGTTCAGAACAGTGCACAGAGTGTGTCTGGAGATCATCAATCTGAAACAATAATTCAAATATGAGTGGCCCAGGTGGGAGCTCCAACTCACACATCTTCACTCTGCTCCTGCCATCAAATGAATTATACCTCTTAACCCTATCTGATCCACTACTGGTGCTATGCCCCAGCATTAGATGAACATGCCAAGACTGAGTATTTTAAATGATCATATGCAATGTCAGATGATCCATTCAGCATTACTAAATGATTTGTACAATATGACCCTTCTTTCTTAGCCCAAAGAGTGGAAAGATTCTGCATCAATGCATCAGATGCATATGTTGCGTTCATAGATATCCTGATTGCAAAATGGGAAGACCAGTATGAGATTGTCTTATGCTCAGCTTGCCTGAGATGGATGGATGGGAAATGCCTTCATAGAACCCTAAGTAGACATGGGCTGGGCTGTCTTTGAAGATCTCTTTTGGGATATAGCAACCAGTGATCTCAGTGAAGTCCTCCAGGTCAGGAGCTCACAAATATCTGTAACTTTCGAAGAATCCAAACCTTTATGAAAGGTAGAGTTTAAAAAAAAGCAAAAATTGTTATTCCAAATCCTATTATTAAACATTTTGAAAAAGATCTAACGTTTTTGTCAAAGAAAACACATGCCTTTCACGAGGGAATATTCCACAAGCGTGAGGCACATTTTGCATAGCAAGCACATTCACACCAACACCTGTAGGACTATAAGACTGAGCCAGGGACGAGCACCCATACGCTGTGGCTCTGCAACAAGGTTAAGGGTTATTGGGAAGAGGTTCTTCAGTGGAATCGTTTAATTCTGGGCTTCCACTCCCCATGTTTGCGGATCACCTACGTATTAGGTCTGACGCCACGGCTTCAGTAATTGACAAGCACAGGGCTCTTGGTGTAGCTATGAAGCAAATATTGAAGCTTTGAAAACATGCTACTGGGCCCTCTTGAGATGATTGGCTGCACAATTTAACTCCTCTCTCAGCAAAGCAAAGAGTCTCCTTCCAAAGGAGGGACAAACTCGACGATTATGAGGAGGTGGGGGTACCTTTAATGAGTTATATGGGTATACTAGACATTTATTGAAAAAATCCGTATTCTCTGCACCTTTTTGTGAAATAGGTTCAAATGTTGTATTGTTCTTGTGGTTCTTGAAAGGAAATAACGTGTTTTTTAAAACAAAGAAATCTAAAAAAAGAAACACAGTTTATCCTAATGGACATTGTTAAAATGTGCATAATTGCCTCCGTGACTTCATAATTTACAAACACAGGACGCAGATGTCTCTACAGACCTAAGTATTATTTATGTATTTTATGCAATATTGTTTCGTTTCAAGTTGCACAGGAAGTGCAGTTTTGTTTTTCCTCATGCACGTGCTTTTTTAAAATGTATGTGTTTACATGTTGTACATAGTTTGACCTACCCAGCATCCCTTGCGAATCCCACGTGAATTCATACCAGGAGCGAATTCGATTCTGACTGACTTTAGGAATCTTATAGGTGTGCATGTAGGCGACCGTGTTGTCCAAACAGGCCCGGTAGTAGTTTTGCCCAGCTGTGGCTGCGCCAATCACATCCCGCATCTGCAAAAATGAAACACAAGCAAGGTCGTGGTTTTAGAATAATGAATACACATTTAGTGGAAGCACTAAAGTAAAATGATATCGACAAGATACAACTTTTACTTTGATACCTCCATGTCGAAGAACGTATTTAGTTGCAGCATTTTCTTTTATGGGGCCTAGACTGCAATTTCCCCTGCTCTACCCGCCTCCCTTCTGGGGGTATGCCCATCAGTTACCACCAAGGCTGTCTCTTGATGCAAGAGTTAGATATCTGGTAAAGTGCAAAGGAAATGGGCAGTTACATTAGGAAGAACCAAGCTCTTATAGCCTTGTGGACAGCTGGGCACACGTCAATGTCCAGAATAGCCTGTCGAGTTCAAGAGCCCCATCCCCCCTCGCGCCGTTGTAGTAGGGAATATTTAATTTGTTATTCTTTTATTGTGATTTGGTTTCCAATAAAACCTTGCACAATTTCTAATACAAAAACAAGAAGAAAATACATTAATGGCACTATATCAGTAGACATAATAAGAAAATTGAAGTTGTGTCGGGAGGATATCTCAGGGGCAACATGCTCGCCTTTGGAAGCAAGAGACACAGAGAAACACAGGTTCGATCCAGGGTCCGCGCTTAGAAAACTCTGGGTATTATGCACGTTATAAATAATCAATGACAAGTATTTTGTTTAAAGAAGGAGTAGAAATTCCAACAAAATTCATGACCAGAAACATGCAGAGAAGAAAGTATTCATCTGAAATGTGTAACCTTCAAAATGTTTTTCCCTGCTTTCTTGTAATTTAGGGCAATCAATGGTGTTTTAGCATTTCAACAACTTCAGCATTTATACATAAGCAACAGATACGTATGCTACTTGGAATGTTTGTTCTAGCACCAACAACTTCGTTCTTTGGCTGTAAATTTAATTTCAAATGTAGGACAACATTCCTAAATTTTGGACATAGAAAAAAGGTAGTCGTTAACTATGTTATAGGGTTTGTCTCCTGAGGCAGTGTTATAAAAAAGGGAAAACTGCTCATGGTATCTATAGTGCTACACCATTTTGGTCCCATATTGTCCTTTTAATTATCATTGAAGTCACATGAAGAGAGCTTTCGTCAAATTAAAGTTACTTGGTAGCTTCTCACAAATTTCCATGGAGGGCGTAGGCTTGCTGGACTCAGCCGCCGGCAGCAGTATAGGCGGCACCTGCTAGAACCTAAATGAGACAGAGCATGGCAATCTCAGCTCCCTAGGCTCTTAGGCAGCAAGTCTCAGGCCAACCACTACAGACTCATTGTGGGAAGGGAGGACCCAGAGAGGAGGCTAGTTGAGCTCCCATTGGAAGTACTGCACCATATGAACAATCCAAGAAATCTGAGCAAGTGGTAAGTAGTATGCAACGTCGCCACAGATTTTGTATAGTTGGGCTCTATTTTTGTACCATCCATATAAGACAGATCAGAGGTGAGGGAATGGTGTGGAGGGGTAGTTACATTGGAGCCAATCGCTGTGGTATTCCCTGGCTGCTGCAGCCACAACACAACCACAGATAAGGGGCAGACGAGTTACCAGCTTTGAGCCTCTAAATACATATGTAAATAGTTGTTGCCTTCAGGTATAGTAAGCTCTGAGATGGCTGACGTCTGGCTCATTTGTATTCTGGAAAGGCCCTGCTCATCCAATTGAGCCAACAGTGTATATTGCGTGTATATTAAAGCTCCTTTTGCACGCATAGGCCACCGCTGTTGTCGAAGAAGACACTGAACAATAGTGACCAGCTGCATTATGAGGTACAAAGGATTGGCTCTTTAAATAAACAAATGAACTGTTTCCTACCACCACATTCTTTCTGAACACTTCTGCACCATTATGTGCTCCTTTTGTTTAATAAGTCCAAGAGTACCTCACGCCGTAACCCTATTCTTGGCCTCGGAGGCTAGTACATTGTTTATGTAATCATTCATTCTAAGCCAAATCCTAACTTTCTCTGACCTCAACTCAGCCCAACAAACTAATGACAACTCTAAGACTGTACTAAGACTGTAACCCAAAATCATTATTTTTACCAAAGCAACTACTCTCAGAAACCTTTTAAGTCCCTCCTTCCTCAAACCAGAGCCAATTGGACAGGACTATTGGTTAGCATCCAGTACTAAACCAGAAGGCTGTGGAGCATGTAATTTCTGTAAATACACATTATCGCCAACTAAAGTGTTCAAATGCCATGGATGTCTTGAAATCAAGATTAAAGACTTTATCAATTGTCGATCGAAGTACGTTATATATGGGATCCAATGTGTTTGTAAGAAAATGTATATTGGTAGTACCATTAGAGAAGTCCGGTTTCGAATACATGAACATCCTAACAACCTCAGCAGCAAAGATATTAGATTACCATTAGCCGTTCACTGGCAGGAAAATCAACAACTGGACAATGCCAAAGATATCAAATACATCGGATTACAGCAGATTCAACTGCATCTGAGAGGTGGAGACAGTGAGTTGAAGCTACGCCAACAGGAGGCTAAAATGATTTGTAAACTTCGATGTATTTCACTCGGCCTCAACAAGGAACATGAGCTTAATGTCTTCTTATAGCTTGTATAGATATTGTCTAAGGACCTACGTGAAATTTTTGGATTAACCAAGGTACGAAACAGCAAGTACATTACTAAAATGGAGCTACATACAGCTTTCCTTTCTAAGTATCAACATGTAGCTACAAGCCCACACAGAGTTGTCTACGGAGTGTCATCAAACATTTCATAACACCTCACAGGTACCTAGACTCTTATTTAAGTATACTCTATTGGGCTCCATGTATTGATTATTTCCTATCAAATAGAATGATATATATGACATACCTAGAAAGGAACCTCCCTAGGGAACAGCCATCTCTTAATCATATTATTTACTTGTGTGACCGAGTCTTATACAACTTAATGTATTACTACAAGTCGATTTTTTAGTTTTGCTTCAACGTAACACATGCGGCAAGTTCAGGCTGCACTATTTAACAATGACTGGGACATAAACAAGAAGTGTCACTAAATTAACACACACCACAAATACGCTTGATATAGGTTTCATTGAAATCTCGGTAAATGTTAAAAGCAGCAACTCGAAGCCGTACTAATTTCCTGTTAGTTTTGGGTTACCTAGCAACCCGGGTCACGTGATTTAACCCATGACCAGGAAACAGGACTGGGTCTGCCGTGGACCATTACAGATACACGTCGGTCTCACTTATTACACAGCTAAACTTTACCCAACACAGCTATTTTAATATGACAATCTTATCAGGATTTGGAAAGCAATCTGACCACTTGTGGCCTCACAATCTTGTGTTACTCCGAGAATCCAGATCACGTGACAAGACATGTGACCGGAACAGGACTACTTGGGTTCCATGGTTGCGCATCCCCTTTGCCGATGCACTAGAAACTGCCCGACAGCGTTCGACATTAGTCCCTGAATCGTAACCCTGCCGGTAAGCCTCATTTGTCCTGTCAGTCTTCAACAACCAGCTTCAACCCTTTGCAACTATAAATATAGATAAGTTTGACTCAAGACTTTAATGTATTTATCACAAACGTATATATACATCTTTTTAGATTCCGGCGTGAATACTTGTCAAGAATTGCTGAGTTGCCCAATGATGGCGGATCGTATATAACCAGATCACATCCCATTTTCAGGTAAAAACGCCAATTTACTCATGAAATAAGCAACTAACTCACTTTTATCATAACCATTGACATTTATACAGAGTTAGTTCACCAATGCCTATCTCCATGTGATTTCTCCATAGTCAACCTAAACATAATCAGACAATGCCGAGCAGGGTCTGAAGAATTCGGATTTAATTAAGGAGAAAGATTACCCTGTTGCATCAGAAAAAATTTGTGACCACCATTTGTACTTACCATCTGGTCACATCAATGTCCACCCTATATTTAAGGTACATAATTATTACTTGTCACTGAGCACTTTCAAGTTTAACCTCTATAGGAAATTGCACATTGGACTGGCAGGACAATCTAACCAATTGGTCTAATGCTTGTTAACATGCCCGCATGTGCTAGTTGTAGTCAGGGGAGTAATTTACTTTTACTTTCACTTTGCATTTCATATGGTTTCATTCGCACAAATGTGCAAAAATTGGTCTATTCGCAAAAATTAGTAAAAGTATTTGGAAAATAATTTTCAACATAAAAATAATTTTCAAACTAGTTTCCACTCTCAATGAACTACTTTCATGCCTTTTAAACAAAACCTCATGAAGGAAATGTATTCCAATAATGTTGTAGTGTTTGTAAAAATACCTAGTGCTTTTGCCCACACATTCATTTATTTTCTTTTCTCTTTCTTTTTTCCCTTTTCGCTGTGTTTGCTTCTTCCCCATGCCTTTCTGTAACAGGAATTGTAAACAAATGTAAAAAATTCTGGTTGTATCAATGAATACTACCATTACGCCCTGAAGACGGCCTAGTCAGGTTGAAACACGTGTTGGCGTGTCGTAGCTTTACATGTGACCAAGGAGGCTAATTCAAAGTCAATTGGACAACTTATAAAATCATTTTATTTGATAGTTAAACAATTGTTTTTGGAACATAACAATTTTCTTGCAAGTGTATGAAGTCAATACTGTATGAAGTTAATACTATTGCCTATTTGAATTGTATTTCAATACAGAAATTTATTTGAATCATACAGTTTTCTACTTGGAATTATTTTCAATCAAACTATAACAAATAATACAATTTGGTAGGACATTAAGACTGCATGAGCGCAGTCTGTGAGGTTAGCGCCCCTCATGATATACCAATTAATTATCACCCTCCTAGTCTCATCGTCCAATGGCACTTCACATGCAGGGATCTTGTACGCTCTTAGGTCTGTAGGAAATCGTGTTCGAACATGTCCAGGAATATTGAAAAGGCACATTAACGTTTCTGGTAATGCTAATTTATGTGTCACCATGTTTTCAATGCAAAAAGCATTATGCCATCAAGTCCATGGGTCGAGTACATTTACTTTAGTCCAAGTAGACACACTAAGTTACTCGACCTGCAGCTCTGATGGGATTTTCAAGGTTTTTCGAGGCCTGAAGTCATAACGTTGTTGGCAGATGAACTTGTGAATTGATTGTGCCACTTAATGTTTTTCTGAATTGCAGTACTAGTGTAATGCGGTAATAGGAAAGCACTATCTGTTTGGCTATTTTTGTTTCATTCAAGTGATAGGACTATGGGAACAGACTACTGTGAAAAAGGTACTGCCATACGAGTGGCTGCCTAGAACCTGCTTCCAGTACTGGGACATGGTCGGGCTGGGGCATATAATTGGCTCAGGCACCAATGATAAAGTGGCCCACAGAGGCAAATAGGAATTAATTCCTTTTGTGACAGACTATTTGAGTAGTGCCATGGTTTTTTGTAATTGTGCATTTTAAAGAACATTTCTTTAGTAACAATGGTCAGAACTACAGGCTGCAACAGTGAAGTAACTGAACACATGGCCTATGGGCCAATCTGAGCATGTGACAAATTGATACCAGTTTTAGGGGTTTCAGGTATTCCCCAGAGATTTGTTTTCTATTTTGTAACAAAGAACAAAGAAAGGACCAAATTGTAACTGGGGATTCTCTGAACACACAACTCTCATTTTGCACACATCTAATACCTCGTTCTGATACCTCCCTCAGTAATATTGGCTTTACCAGAACCCCTTCCGGGTTTTAGCAGGTGGGAATGCAATAGGATTATCTGTTTAGTAGCCCCACAACTCCTGGTCACTCTTGAACACATTCCAATGCCATCACGAATCCATAACAAGACTTAAGCTCTGGGGTATGCACAGAGCAGGTAGACACAATGGCTAAGACCACTGGTACAAATGCTTCCAGGACTGTGTATGCCACTCCATTTCCGAGTCCCCCAAAATGAGAATTTGTGATGCTTAACATGGCCTACAAACAATCGAGAGAATTAATTGTCCCGGGTAAGGAGTGGCACACAAGATGACCAGGCATACTGCAGATTTCTGGCAATTCTAATCACATTGGAATTCCCAGGAATCTCCATTTCATTGATCCACATGCAGTGCTCTTGTATGTCTGTGGTGCTGCAGGCATGCTGACAAACTTCACACAGCAATTTACATTATTTTGTATTTTATGAGCATTTGTTAGGCGCTTATACAACTGAATACTGTTTCAAAGCACCACAAGGCTAAATGGGAAGGGAACAGGGGAATAATAACAATATCAAAACAGTACACAGTCATGGTCCTACTAGGCCTTGTGGCATTCAGCCATGCATGTGCAGTGCGTGGCAGGGGGAGCAGGGAATTGGGCAAGTTCTGGTGGAGGGCCCAGGCGGGAAGTGCAAGGGGAGCTAAGTGGGAAAGCCTCGGATAAGTGCTAGTCCAGGCGACTCCCAAGGGTGGGATGCAGAGCTGCTAGGCAGGGGCCAGCAAGGGCAGTGCATTGAGGAGGGGTGCTGGTATCGACTGGGAAGAGAGCCTAGGATCCTGCGTGATTCACGAGAGTCAGGCCACCAGTCACAGCGGCAGTGGGGTGATTAGCAGGGAAGGGACAGAGGAGAAGAGGTAGATAACAGCAGTTTTGAGCAATTTTCAGAACTTAAGGAGGTCCCGCTCAAGTCTGAGAGGGGCAGAAAGGCTGTTACAAATGAACACCAGCCGAGGAGACAGCGCTGCCCCACACTCTCTGCTGGGAGAAGCGTTTGACAGTGAAAGCATTGGAGTGGGAGGAGCATTGGGCTCGAGCAGGGGAGTATTTAGGGAGGAAAAGTTGGAGATAGCGTGGTCCCAGGCCCCAGAAAGCCTTGTGAATGATGCAGAGGGTCTGGAATTTGATCCTTGCAGCCACCGGGAGCCAATAGAGAGATTTTAGGGATGGAGAGATACAGTCCCTGGGCTTGAGGTCAAGGATAAGTCTTGGTGCCCTATTCTGTATTAGCTGGAGGGGGCATAGGGAGGAAAGAGGGAGATTGATAAAGAGGCTATTGCAGTAGACCAGCCTGGAGATGACTAGAGCTCTGGAGACATTTAGCTTATGGGGGAAAGTGAGGAAAGGAAGAGTGCCTCTGAGGAGATGGATCTGGAAGCGGGACTTCTTAGTAAGATCTGTGATGTGAGGGATGAGGGAGAGAGCAGAGAAGATGACCCCGAAGTTTTTGGCCTCACAGGATGGTGGGGGAAGAGGTACCAAAGAGGGTGGCCAGGGGGTAGGAGAAAAGGGGGACTCGGGTGTCTCTATGAGAAGGATCTCCGTCTTACTGCCATTAAGGCAAAAATCCTTAGCTGCACACCATGCCTGAATGGTGGGCTAACAGTCAGGAATCAGAGGCGAGGAAAAGGAGGCAGTGGAGGAAACTTGAAGGAAAGTTGTGTGTCATCAGCATAACACTGGAAATGAGGAGAGGAGGACATCAGGTGAGCAAGAGGAGCAAAATAGATATTGAAGAGACATGGCGAAAGGATAGAGCCCTGTGGGTCACCAGAGGTAGAGAGTGAGGTGGTGGATGAGAAAGGACCAAATTGTAACTGGGAAGAGTGGTTAGTGAGGAAAAAGCTCAGCCAATCCAGTGCCCGGTCAGTGATGCTGAGGGTCTCACTGCGTTGTTTTATGAGGATGAAAGGTTGACCATGCCAAAGGCAGAGGAGACATCAATGAGAATGAGAACAGCAGGAGATTTGGAGTCAAGATTTGTGAGCATGGTTTCAAAGGTCTTCAGGAGAGCAGTTTCTGTGCCTCTGTATTTTTATATGAAATGGGAGGCCAAAGCGGTACAGGGGGCCTGGGAAGGGCGGAGAGAAGTGGAAACTTCGGCTGGGTTGGCAAGTTCCTTGCAGATTTTGAAAATGTGGCCGTGTTGTAGTGGCTCCAGAGATGCGTGCTTGGATGTAGCAATATTGATTTTGGATCAGATGGCAGGCCAGTTTGTCAGAGGGCAAACCTCAGGTCTGCCACTTGTGTTAAGCAACTCTGCACTCATGTTGAGCAGATGCTAGATCGGAGTCATACTAGATGTTGCTCTTGGAGGTAGGTTTTAGGCGGATCCTCATGACAGGTGCAAGGATCTCAAGGGTGTTTGAAATGGAGAGGTACAGGTTAGCGAGGACAGAGTCAGAGGGAGAATCGGAGGTGGGGCTGGGAGGGGGATGAAGAGGAAGGCGAAAGCAGCAACTTTTACTCGCTTCATAGGTCGGATAATGGTGAAGAAGGCTGGCAGTGCTGGGGTGGCTAGGATAGAGGGCCCATGTGGGAGGAGAGAGTGCTCAGACCAAGAGAGGGAGGTGGTGACTGGATTAGAGATAGCGATGTTGCCAGAAATGAGGGCGTCCAGGGTGTGACCGGCAGAGTGGGTCGGGCCGGGGGGGGGAATGGAGAGAGATTGGGAGTCACATATGATACGGAACTGAAGGGTGGAGGTTTCAAGGGAGACAAGGTGGATGTTGACATCACCAAGGAGGACTGTGGAAGAAGAGCTTAAGAGGCAGGAGATGAGGTCAGCCCATTCAGAGAGGAAGAAAGGGATATGGCCAGGGGGCCTGTAGATTGTGCAAAGGGTGTGAGAGATGGTAGGTGAGACCCCAAGCTTGCAGACAAGGCATTCAATCAAAAGAGGAGTAGGATTGAGTAGGTCTGGCAGATGTAGGGACCAACTCAGGGAAGATGAGGGCCACTCCGCCGCCAGGTCTGTCGGCATATGCTTGAGAAAAAATAATTGGAACACATGTTTCCTAAATTAAGCACGTGGAGAATTATGTTGTAATGTTTTATCATAATGGCATGCTTGTTGTCACAGCCAAGTTTCTGGCACACTATGCAGACACATCAGAAATGTATTGTACATCGTGGATGAGGACTTTTTGAAGGGCATTGTGTCACAGATGGCCTCAAGAACACACCAACTTTCGAAGACAGTTCAATGGTTTTCATTGGTTTTGTAGTCAAGGGGCTCTCTAAGGCGATGCTCCTTTCTATCTTGTCTAGAGCCGGGCATTTCCTCCCTAACCCAAGCATCCCTCAACCCCGTGCTTGTCGCTAGAGATCGGTAAACTGTACTATCTAAAATGTTGTCTTATCTACATGTGATGGCCTAAAGGCAGAACGCCTTATCTATCTGGGACTTCCTCAAGGAACAATATAGGTCGTCCCTACTCTAAAGTTCCCAGAATGATGTAGATTTGGGATTTGTGCTTTTCAGACACTCAGGCCCCACTTTTTCCTATTTTTACCCACCTGACTATTCTTATCCCTAGGACTGGCTGTCACTCTTTTACCTCCTCCTACTCTACTACCACAGGTTCCGCTCACCGTCTCTCCTCTCTCTCCCTGACAATTCCTCCCCTGTCCCTCTGATGTTCCTCCTTCTAGTAACTGCCTACACTCTTTGTTTTTACTTCTAACTACTTTCATCTCTCCTCTCTACCACATTTACTCTCCCCTCTACACATGTGTACTTCTCCCCTCTGCACAATACTACTACTTCCCTATCTACACTACCAGTAATAGTCTCCACTATACACTACTACTCTCCTCTCCACAATAGTACTCCTCTCCTCTCCACGCTACTGCTACTTCCAGCTCCACATTACTACTCCCCTCTCCACACTACTACTGCGAATACTCCACTCTCCACACTACTACTTCACCAAACCTTCTACCTTAGTCACCCCATTTCAATTCCGCAGACACCTTTTCTCTAACTCGTTACTCTCTTTCTATCAATCTCACTCCCACACCTTTCATGCACACTCAAACACAAGTATTGCTCTCTGCCACCAACCACTACCTCACCTTGCACACTCCAACAACTCTTCTCCGTGGTCCTCTGCTCAATCCTTCCACCGTCTGCTTTCTTGGTCCTACTGATCCTCCGCTGACCACACCCAAACAATCAACACCTTCCTGCTTCCTGTCCGCCTTCCTTTTAAGCTCCCCCTTCACCCACCACTGGCTCTCTCCCTCTTCTAGCTGTTCTCTTCCCTGGTGAGGTGTTAAAATCAAACAAACATTCAAAAGGAGTCGTAAGCCCTACCCCTTTTCCATCCACCGGATGGCTAGTTTCCAGAAATGCCGTGCAGCAACAGTTACTATCCCAGTTCGTGTGAGGGTCACTGGATGCGCAAGGATGCAGGCTTGGTGAGGCTGCCACTCTGCAGTCCCCCTGCATTTAAGCATAATGTTTTTGTATGTGTGAGTCTCGCTGGACACTCCACACCCTGGCTCATGCTTGCGTTGAGCTGGTACGGTTTGCTGATTCTTGGTGGGTGGATTTTGATGGAGTGGTCTGTGCTCGGACTCATTGTGCTGATTTAATAGGAGTGCGTTGCATAGTGACTTTGTTTGTTCAGGCTGCTGCACGGTTTGTTCCGTCTCTTGTTCGCTCGGCTTGGTCTCTCTCAGGGCACTCACTGGCTGTCCCATTGCAGCTGCTGATGGTGTAGATCTTACAAGACAACGAGAAAGACACCGGCCAGAATTGTGCTGTGAGGGTATGGGTGATAGTGGTCCATTGGTCTCACAACCTGTCACAGGGGGAAGGGAAAGGGATCGGTCGGACTGTTGCTGGTGTAAACCCTGGCAGGCCTCCCACTCCAGGCTGATTAGGGTACCTAACTCTATCTGACAGGGACAGATCTATGTTACAATTGCTAGTGTGTTAGGTTGATCCTGATATTTAAAGTTTATCATGTTTTTATAATGCTTTCTGTGGCAGGTTTATTTTTTAAGTCTTGTTTTTTCTTATCTGAATGTCACAAGGCCTAGGAGGACCGTTTTTTTGTATCTTCATCCCTGCCCCACCGCTTGCCTTGTTGCGCCTTGAAACACATTGTGTATAGGCACATTCCAATTAACTAATACATAAATAAATAAATCATTGGTTTGTAATGCTTTTAAATCCTCCATGCGATTTCCTAACAACCCCTGCAGGGTGAAAATGGCAAATTCTGCCATTTTGACGTCTGAATCATAATGACGTTTCAGTGAACGCTATTGACCTCCATTCCTTACGATGTTAGGTGTAACTCGTGCATTTAGGCTTGGGCAATTGGACATAATCAGCATAAGAACAATACTGTGCTACAGTCAGAAATCTGTCAGTCAGTTCTCCATGTAACACGAACAGACCATGGAATGTGAATGGTACACAATGCAGAGTAGTGGGTTGAAACAAGTAAGTAAAATCCAGGCAACGAGGGTCAAAAACCATAAAACCATCCTGACTTTGATGGAATATGCAGATCGCCAGGCCTAAGCAGTCTGCAAGTGTCGCTTATATCTTGATAGCACATACTGTACATGGTCTCCAGTTTTACCCCTGTCCAGCCATAAAACAGAGATGCAGTACACACCGGGCTAATACTATAGCACTATTAGGCTGCCCCAGTGAGAGATTTTGGGTACATACATGCTAATTAGCATAGCACAGCATTTACTGTATGCATCACACACTTATTGGTAATGGCCGAGGTAAATGCAGCAAAGTGAAATGTGATGCATACGCCATCATTCTGGCGATGCATTAGTTCTCTCTTTACCTGTCCAATTAAACTGGAGAAGACAAAGACGCCCAAGAAATAATTCAAAAGCTGGAAGAGTATCTCAAATACATTCTGCGGTTCGGCCAGGCCTCCAATGGTGATTAATGTCCGCACGGCAAAGTAGTAGCATCTCAGATACCTGCGGGTACAGAAAAGCTGTTTATCATGAATCCCTCACTTCTAAACAGTCTAAGTACAGTAATGGCACACACTGTGCATTCATCGAGTAACACAAGTGAAATAATACAAATACAAATGCTGTGGTAATTTATAAAAAAAAGCACTGGCAAAGTCAACAATGTTTGTTGGCTTTTATCTGGGAAAGGGACAGCCATTTGCTAAGTACTGTCATTATCGTACTTCCTTGCTATAAGATGGCAGCAACTGGCAACTGGTGTGATTACCTGGGCATATCATAGCAGTGCTTGGCAAATGCATATCTGATACTTCTACACAAGCCAAGACTATTGATTTTGTCAATTCTTGTTTCTAACAGATCAAGGAATAGATGTAAGTCATAAGGTTGAAGGTACACTAGGCTAAGCCATTTTTACTACACCAGTAGCACATTTACAGCAGCAATTCAGGCATTATTTCTCAGCAGACTGCTGAGAGATAACAGTGGCAGGTCAACGTTGGATGTTATGGCTTGACAGACACAGCTCAAAGAGGCCCCAGGAGGATGCATTATTGGGAGTGTGGGTACATGTAGTGGGAGGCAGTGGGTGGGAATGGCCAGAAGGGTAAGCATTGCCATTGGTAGACAATGCGTTGTTAAATAACTAAACACCACCGGTAAACTGTGTCCCCCCACATGTCCTCACCCTTCTAGCTGTACTCCCCAAAATAATGAGCATGCAGGGCCGCAGAAACTACTGCATTGCTAAGTGAGAAACAGTGGCTCGCCCCTTTGATTTCTGGAAACTGCCACCCTCTTATCTCCGCCCCAGTGAATTATGAGTGATTGAGCAATCTCCCTAGTTGAAATGTGCGTCTTTTCTTTGCATTGCTATGAAGACTTGTGTATGCTTCAGGAACATATGAGTTACATTGGTGACGGCTTTAATGTGCAATTCCTGGATTACTTATCAGAAAACTTCATTACACATAATCCTTCACTTCCACATCTATCCTTACTCTCTGACGTGTGTCCTCACCCACACCACAGGCAACTAGCGCCCTCATTTGCAGCCTTCAGGGAGGGCTGCCTCCCTTATTAACTCATGCATTCTACTCAAGCAATAAACTTCAAGGGAAGTTAAAGCTGAGGAACTGGGAGGGTGAGAGGGTATAAAGGAATGACGAGGGAGAGCAGGACTAGGTGTAATGAAGATTACAGGTTAGTCATCTGGGATTTCCCACCCTGAACCTCTTCCTTGTCACAGTCCTTGCACTCAGACCGCCTTGATTTGGTGCAGATGTCTTTTGAGGGGTTACTGTTTAAAGTCTCTCTCATCTATAAGGCTGAGTTGATACGCTTCTCATTTTTCCTTTTGTGCTTCATTTCATGATTGTAGTAAGAGCCAGGAAAGGGGGCTCCCTATTGACGAACCACTAAAGGTAATTCCTTTAAAGTGAAATTATTCAAATTAAGAGAAGGAGCAGCCCGTTGAGGTTACTTACTCAACACTGTAGCTCGGGAAACCATGGCATGTAATGCAGTAAACCAACTACTGCTAGGGACTATGGCCCATACCAGGTAGGTCACCAAAGAAGTTGTTATACCCTTATTAAGCAACCAGGGTGTCCAATGAATCTCCTGGGTTCTATGCGAGCCCTAGAGCACAGTTGGAACTCTATGATAAAGTGGTGTGATTCCTCCATGCAGAGAACCGTATCACTGAAGGGAGCACATAAGAGGGGCCAGTAGAGATTGGGATGTGAAGAGGGGCCACTAGAGATCGGGAAGTGAAGAGGGGCCAGTAGAGATCAGGAAGTGAAGAGGGGCCACTAGAGATCGGGATGTGAAGAGGGGCCACTAGAGATCGGGAAGTGAAGAGGGGCCACTAGACATCGGGATGTGAAGAGGGGCCACTAGAGATCGGGAAGTGAAGAGGGGCCAGTAGAGATCGGGAAGTGAAGAGGGGCCACTAGAGATCGGGATGTGAAGAGGGGCCACTAGAGATCGGGAAGTGAAGAGGGGCCAGTAGAGATCGGGAAGTGAAGAGGGGCCACTAGGGATCGGGATGTGAAGAGGGGCCACTAGAGATCGGGAAGTGAAGAGGGGCCACTAGAGATCGGGAAGTGAAGAGGGGCCACTAGAGATCGGGAAGTGAAGAGGGGCCACTAGAGATCAGGAAGTGAAGAGGGGCCATTAGAGATCGGGAAGTGAAGAGGGGCCACTAGAGATCAGGAAGTGAAGAGGGGCCAGTAGAGATCGGGAAATGAAGAGGGGCCAGTAGAGATCGGGAAGTGAAGAGGGGCCACTAGAGATCGGGAAGTGAAGAGGGGCCACTAGAGATCGGGAAGTGAAGAGGGGCCAGTAGAGATCGGGAAATGAAGAGGGGCCATTAGAGATCAGGAAGTGAAGAGGGGCCACTAGAGATCGGGAAGTGAAGAGGGGCCACTAGAGATCAGGAAGTGAAGAGGGGCCAGTAGAGATCGGGGAGTGAAGAGGGGCCTCTAGAGATCTGGAAGCAAGGAGGGGCCACTAGAGATCGGGAAGTGAAAAGGGGCCACTGGAGATCGGGATGTGAAGAGGGGCCACTAGAGATCGGGAAGTGAAAAGGGGCCACTGGAGATCGGGATGTGAAGAGGGGCCACTAGAGATCGGGAAGTGGAATAGCACTTTTCAGGATGCACAAATAAATCAGCTGTGATCTAAAATGAGATCTGTAGTCGTAGTTTGAAATTACCTGTGACTTTCGGGCAGCCCTGGATAGCTTATCCATGTATGGAAGAGGGTGAAGAGGCCTTAAAATGAGCTCACACTCCTCCCTTTGAGAATAGAGGAAGTGGCACTTCTCGTCCCTTCAAAACTACCATGTCCGAGGACAGAGAAAAAGTCGCAACCTAGAGGAAGACAATCAGGGTCTTGTGAGTGGAGGGTGTGTCCAGAATACCTCAACAAGGAAGCCTCAATGACTAGGGGATAGTTATCTGTCTCCGGGAATCTGTGCCTCTAATCTGAAGCACAGCCTAATAGAGATATTGAGATGGTCACTTACCGACCATCAAGACCATAAGACTCTGGTGCTTAAAATGAGGAAACACGCAAGGAGATTAGGCTAATACACTAATAACACCTGGATCCATTGTCAAGGTTTTAAAACATGATGATTCTGAGTCTTTCAATAGATCGGAGGTCTGCACCCTTCGTCTCTCTATGCTTATTAAGCATAGCCAATCCAACAACAGTAGTTCATGTCACTTAAACCCCAGAAAGAGAAGAGAGGGAGAGGGAAAACGAGCAAGTGAGAGGGAGAGAGAAAACAAGAGAGAGAGTGACAGAGGGAGAGGAATGGAGAGAGAGGGAGATAGAAAGAAAAAGAGAATTTCCTGCAACCGCTCACATATAGGATAATGTTTATTTTTATAAAAGAAAAACCTCATTGTTAACTCTGACCCAAACTCAGCCTGGAAAGTGAAAGCATCACAGGGCACAAGCTGTGCAACTATAAAATTGGCATTATATGCACCCTGCCTGGTGAACTAACGTGTATGCAAAAGAAGTTAGAGAACCACGGGAAATATTGATGGGACTCCTTCACCCTTACTGGAGTCAATTTCAATACAGTATAATTAAGGGTGCATTCCCATGTGGGGTAAAATACAGCCCCAGAATGTCCAAGATAGAGTGGCCATACCACGCCATACGAGGAGAGGAAAGCGGCTTGTGCAACACCCATTGGAATATGCAGGCCAGTCCAAAGAACATATTTTCCAACATGAGGCTTAGTGAATGAGCGGGAATGGGCCTCCCTCCATTTTGTTAGAATACACAGGCACTCAGCTGAAGAAGAGTGCATCTCAGAAATGTACTATTAGTAACATTGCCCAATGGATTATATAAAAGACATGTGGCATTGCAGATGCTGACTTCATGTAAAAAGGGAAAATGCCCACTTTGTCAGATTCAAAACTGCAACATGCACATGGAAAGAAAATATACATTTTAAACACTTGGCATTTGGAAGCTAAAAAGGAGGAATGATGCCTTCCATTTAAGAAATAAAGTCGAATGACAGACTGCTTTTTCAGGAATAAAGAGACTATGACATCATGTAAAGAGAAAGGCCTATTTCGTTTTTGCATAAAAGAACTCTGGTTCTCTGTGTTAACTGTGGCCTATCTGTGTGCAGGGAACCAAGAAGGAATCCACCTCTGTTCTCATATAGTAGAAAAGAAAGATTGTCTTTATGAACAACAGGCCTAAGTGTAATCCAAAATGCAATATGGTAAACATATTGTGCCAATATAAAAGGTTATTCTTGTCGAATTAGGCATGTAACTGGCTGCTATTGATTTTCTCCATGTAACTGAACTGGTTTTATCTGAAACTGTGACCCCCCCCAGACCTTTGGGCTGGGTTTATCAAGGAACCAGGCCCGAAGCTTCAGTTAAAAATATAAGAAATGTTACCAGAGAGAACGGGACTGCTGGGATTTACAGATAACATGACCAACAGAAATGACCCTTAAGGTCAAACCTCTCCATAAATTGTGCATTAGCTCAGAGCAAAGACCTTTGAAGCTCAGGAGGGGAGGGCAGAATCACATGGGCTGAAAAGCCAGATGTCCCAGTCATGTGGTTTGGAGAAAATGAAAATGCTTGGTTTTGATCTGCAGTGAAACTAGGAGCACCTATCATCCAATGCCATTGATTAACATTGGACTCCTTTTTCCCTAATAAAAAGAAAATTGTGCATCCCAGTGAGCCCAGCCCGTCTTCATACTAAAGGATATAAAAATCCTGCCGGGACCATATAAAATGAAATTTGTGTGATGGATGTAATTTAAGTTAGGATCAAAATTATGATTCTGACATTTTCATACATCTGAGAACCTGGAGAAATTGATAGAGTGATAGACTGTGAAATTAATGCTGGAAGTATGTAGTGTTAGAGCTGTACCTATTACGGCACAGCCACAAAACGCAGAAAACGATAGCTCCACCGAGGAAGGTCTTGCCGACATACAACTAGTAATGTCCGACTCGCCATAAAATGTATAATCCAAAAATATATAGATTCATGTTGTTATCTGAAAAATTAGCATAGCTGCAATGTTGTTATATTTTCAGAACACAAAAAGGTAAACCCCACTTGTCCTTTTGGATGACAAATCTTTCTCCTTCCTCAGCTTCCATAACTCATACCTCCCAACTTCTGGGCCTATCAGCAGCCAGTGGGTGTCTTGGTGGGAGGTGAAGGGAAGGTGCTAGCCAATCCTTACCATGGGAATTATGATAACGTAGGAGCGTCATCAGCCCTAAAAGAGGTCAATTTTCCATCAGAACAGGGCTTTTTCCACTTCATTCCTGGAGGTAGTCTACAGCCGGACTCTTGCGAGGAACAACTAGCAGAGAGGACATAATCCTTGCAATGGAGACAGTGAAAGGGAAATCTAGAAGCTAGCAAGGACACCCATTCGAGGAGCCAGAGGAAGTCTGGGTGTTAGAGAAAATCCTTGACTGAATCCCTTGACCAGACCTGCGCTGTCCTCAGAGGAGCCCTGCTGTTTCCCTAGATGCTCCATAATCAAGGCCTCCCATGTAAGTAGATATATCCCAAAGTCATCAAAAGTGTGGGGTGAAACTGCCAGCCTTAATCTCTTTCTCGCAGCGGGTAGAGGGGGTGGTACTAGGAAGACCCTTGGCACATTTTATTAAATTAAATCCAACTCAAATTAATTCCACTATAGAAAATCACCCCATTTATTTAAATTGAATTGTATTGGGAACAGCCTGCCTTAATCGTTTCCATTAAATTGTGGGGAGGGGGAAACTGTGTAGATACTTAGCGCATTGAATTGAAGTTAAATCAATTTATTCCTATATAAAAATCATGGGGTGAGTGTTGTTAGAGTTTGAAACTAACAAACTAACAAAGTTCATGCCCAGTGTGTTAGAGCCGGTATAGACAATAAAGTACTTGGGTGACTCTACCTTTCTGAAACCCCTGACATCTGTTCAGAATGGGGGTCCTGAATCCCAAAAGAAGTAATCCTAAAACGCTACCTTTCAAGTGAATGGGGAGGAGGTAAAAACGAAATTGCCCATGTATTCACTTGCATCCCCAAACCAGAATTACAAATCGCTGCATGTCCTTTAAATGTGTGTTGAAAAATGGTTTCCCCATTTGAGTTCCTTTTACCAAACCTTGCTTTTCAAATAAAAGCCCAAAACAATTTTACCATTGAGTTTCTTTCTCAAACATTGCCCTTCTAAAACTAAAGCCAAAATGATTTTCACATTCAGTTTCTTTCTCAAACATTACCTTTCTATACATAAAGCCAAAATGATTGTCCCATTGTGTTTCTTTCTCAAATATTGCCTTTCTAAAAAAAAAAGCCAAAACGATTTTTCCATTACATAGTGAATGGTGTTTAGGGTTAATTTGCAATTAAATATGATGTAAGTTGTGCCTGCCAAATTCAAAATTTTACCTGTGTGTTGTAGTATTTGTAAGTTCATTAGAAATATAAGTCAATCATTTTGGTGCAAGAACTTTGAATGTGTGATCTTGTGTAGTGCCACAGCATTGGTTGTTGATCTTTTGATTTCTATTCCTTTTTGTTAAAACTCAAATAAATATATATATCATTACTATACACTGGCCTGGTTCCTAGCTCATTAGTGGCATAGAGTGTATTTGTTGGTGCGGTGCGAGACGAGTTGGAGGACTCACTAAAGGTGAATCTGTATAAGCGCTTCGGGTGCGCGCCACCTTGCTTGGGGAGGAAATTAACTCCATGAGCTGAGAGTGACTGCCTAATAATCGTGACATAGCTGGGGGCTCGTGGCTAGGGTTTGGTTGAGAGTCTTCTCTTGTGACAGTGCAGTAGCAGCAGAGTATTCATTTGGGATTGTACTTTTTTACCGACTATAAAGGTTTACAATGACAAAAAGTTCTACAAATGCTACCACCAAAGGTTCGAACACCAAAAGTTCGAACCTTTGGTGGTAGCATTGCAAGTAAGTAAAAAAAAAAAAAAAGACTGCAGGGGCTGAGTGCGTGTCCCCCGAAACACCCCGCTCACTATACTGTGTGGTATAGTGAGCGGGATGTTGCGGCGGACACCCCGCAGCACACCCACAAAACCCCCCAAAAAAAACAGGGGCTGCGGGGGTGTCCCTGCAACACTCCACTCACTATACTTTACAGTATAGTGAGCGGGGGTTGTGCCCCTGCAGCCCCCATAAAATAAAAAAAAAGAAAAGGACCCTGCGGCGCCAATTCCCGATCACGGAAGTGAAAGGGAACTGGCGCCGTAGGGACTCAGCGTGAAGAAAAAGGTAAGAGGGGTTTGTTTATGTTGGAGGTGTGGGTGGGGGTGTGTTGAGGGTGTGGGTGGGGGGGTGGTGTGGGTGTGGGTGGGGGTGTGGGTATGTATGTGTGTTTGCATAAGAGAGGTGCAAACGTTTGGTGGTTCGCACCTTTCTCATGTGAACTTTCCGGCCGCAGTAAAATCAGCCGCGGTCGGATCATGTAGATCCATTCATTTGGGTGTAATTGCATTGCAGTGGATGGAAAGTTGTGTTGCATTGTGAAGGTGCCATTCAGACTTGTACACTGGGTTCCAGGGTGGTGTATAGATAAAAGTGTTTATTTTGAGTTGTAATTGTGAGTGGAAACTAAGTAGGAACAGGGTTGAGATTTTTGCCCATGCATAGAGAGTATATAAGGTGCAGAACACAGTTCAGAAGGAGCACTATAGAAATATATATGGCCAGGAAGCACCTCCTATCCAAATTGTTTATTAAAAGTGAATGGGTAGAATAAGAACATGAAATATGGCAAGCCAGAATGAAGCAGGAGGTTACTTGTGCAACTCTTGACATGTGGCAGGATAATAGGCTGTTACATCAGGCCCTGACAAACCTTTACATGACACAAACCAGCAAAGATGAGCAAATTAAAATGGCTCAGCTCACAGAATATATGTATTTCCATATGCTGCTCTTGGAAGAAAGACAACCGGATAGTGTGGCCTCTGTGCAAAACCAAGGTGCAATAAGAAGCGATAGCACAACAGAGCCAAAACCTATTGAATAGCTAAGAAAGGAGTTGAAAACACAGCAGCAAGAAAATGGAGAGCAATATGAGTATAAAGAATGTGTTGAAAATCTGAGCGCAAGTCAACACAAATTAAATGAGCAGGTTGTTCACGATAGAGTCTCCTTCGAGGACATTTTCACATTTCAAGCCAGGTTAAAAAACTGAAAGCTGAAAACATCCAGTTAATTATTAAGTTTTAAGGAGGTTAATTCTCAGGGTGAATTCCATCAGATGCATCAAGATCTGAACACCTTGAAACAGCAGAGAGCAGTTGAGGGAAGAAAATAACAAATTAAGTCAAGAGAATAGTGCCCTGTTCCAGGAAGTGCATCAGTTAAGGGTAGACGTGGAGAAAAGTGAGTTATGTTCTCAGCAACTGACTGACTTGAGGCTAGAATATGGTCATTTAATGGAACATGTGAGGCAAGCAGAGGTTGACATAGAGCAGGCAACACGGGCCAAAATTGCACAAGGGGAGGAGATTAGTCTCCTGAAAAAGAAACAATCTAAATATGTGCAGAAGATACAAGCCTCACAGAAAGAAAATGAGTCCCGTTGTGAAGAGAACAAGAGACTAAGGGACTGATTAATGTCACAAAGTAAAGTGATAGAAGCCAATCAATGTTACGCTCACCTGGTCTCTGCGGAGGTGTTGGGGCACGGTTGTACCCCTCCCTGAACTTGAATCACCCCCTTCGGGCCTCTCCCTCAGTAGAAAAGCTGTGAGCGGTGGTACGTGGTGATACTGCTCCTACATGGAGATAAGAGTGTGTGAGTGCGCAATCTGTGATTGTTATACCTCTCGAACCCTTCACCCCAAAGTACGGTTTCTGTGAGCATACGCCGGCCCATAAAGCTCACCTGTGAATTATGGAAGATAAGCTCTCCATCCTGCTACTTCAGGCAGGGGCACGTCGAATGGGATCTAGTTCCTTCACTGATCCCTGATAAGGATTAGTCCAGTCCAGCTGCGACTATGCTTCTCCTTATGATTGAAAAGTCTTTCTTGAGCTCTTGTTCGTTCTGTTTACTGTCTTTATATGTTGCTCCTATTACGCCCGCAATAATGTCTCTCTTCTGCGGCCTCAATGCAGCTGTGAGACGCAGCCGGATGGAAGATGGATGCTACCGCAATGTTTGACAGCAGGTAAGTGATGGTTTAAGGAAAAGCGTGAAGTATGGCGAAGCGCAACCTTAAACTGACTGTTTTTTCGATATCTAGCCTTGTCTTCTGTTTTTCCTAACAGGTGCTGCTGTCACCGATGGAGCGTGTCATGCTGCGGTGCCAAGATGAAGATTTCAGTGGAACCTGTCCTGCTTGTGCTTGTAACATTTGTCTTGCCAATTCGTCAGTCTTTCTCGAGCTACAATAAGATCCCTCCATAATGCATTGGTTTCCTGTCTTGAAGCTTGTACTTCAGCCTATAATTCGCCTAGTAAGAGGGCTAACTGATCTGTTTCTGAAGTTTCCATAACGCCCAGGCAGAGAGTATTAGAGGCTTTCCATTCTGTTATGCTCACCTGGTCTCTGCGGAGGCGTTGGGGCACTGTTGCAGCCCTCCCTGAATTTGAATCACCCCCTTCAGGCCTAAGATTGTGTGAGTGTGCCAATCTGTAATTGTTGTACCTCGCGAACCCTTCACCCCAAAGTATGGTTTCTGTGAGCATATGCTGGCCCATATAGCTCACCTGCGAATTATGGAAGATAAGCTCTCCGTCCTGCTACTTCTGGCAGGGGCGCGTCGGATGGGATCTAACGCCTTCACTGATCCCTGATAAGGATTAGTCCAGTCCAGCTGTGACTATGCTTCTCCTTATGATTGGTAATTCTTTCTTGAGGTCTTGTGATGCTGTTCGTTCTGTTTAATGTCTTTATATGTTGCTCCTATTTATGCCCGCAATAATGTCTCTCTTCTGTTTTCTTACCTTAAATGGAAATGCGGCCACAATGCAGCTGTGAGTCGCGGTCGGATGGAAGATGGATGCTACCGCAATTTTTGACAGTAAGTGATGGTTTAAGGAAAAGTGCGAAGTAGAGCGAAGCGCAACCTTAAACTGACAGTTTTTTCGATGTCTAACCTTGTCTTCTGTTTTTCCTTGCAGGCGCTGCTGTCAACGATGGAGCGTGTCGTGCTGCAGTGCCAAGATGAAGATTTCTTTGGCGTTCCGTAAAGTGTAAAGATGAATACTTGGTTCGCTGAAGAGGTGTAGAGGTAAGAACAGCTTCCCCCAGTTGTTACGTATGCTGGCAGGAAGCAGGATGTCCAGGAAGCAGGATCTGCAAAGATATTTCTGACCTCAGGCGACGGTGAGCGTTACGCTGCTTTCAAGTGCAGAATAACGCAAAGCGTCGGTCTTGAGGATCGGGGCAGCTTATATAGCTGAGAGAGATCGTGGGCACGCCCATTAGGGCCGGCTTACCAGCCACACCCTGCCAATCCTAGAGAGTGAGCATGTGCAAAGGCAATCCATTAGCAGCCACACTCACGAATACACTTGGGGCTGATTAATTGATGGAATGCTCAAGGTTAATGCATCCTGCTTAATGGATGGAATGTTCAAGGTTAATGCATCCTGCTTAATGGATGGAATGTTCAAGGTTAATGCATCCTGCTTAATGGATGGAATGTTCAAGATTAATGCATCTGAAGTGCTATGTCCATAATAAAAATCTTTTGGTGTTAAATGGATGTTCTTGTTTACTTTTGTTCATCAGCCTGGCGCCAAAGGCGCCAGGACAGTGTCCACCCAGGTCTCCTGTGCATGCGACCCCTGCATGACTGTGCCCCCGACTTCATGACCATGATACTCAAGCACTGGTGTCAGAATTAAAAACTCAGGTCTCTGTATACCACCAAGAGATAGGGACTGAGAAAAACAAACGTGAGAGGTTGTAAAGTGAAATAGCTAAATATAAACAGGCTTTGAGGCACCCTGGGGTATGGAAAAGCGCCCTCCGATTACGGAATGATGACCCCCCTACCAGAGACCTCAAGCCAACTCACCGCCTCATATGTACAGAGTGCAGCTGACTTCATACCTACCGCTTCTCAAGAACAGGGAAACATGAGGCAGCTGGACTCACCCAGGCATGCTGAAATTGAGCCAGAAGGCCAGTCCTTATCAGATATTGATGAATATTCATCTCTACCAAGCAGAAGGGAAGGTGGCCAGAGAGGTGGCCTCTGGGAGTTAAAAAAAAACCCTGGCAGGTACTTCTGACCAGGAGTGCTCCTATGTATGATACCCAAAGCACCATCTGGCGGTGGTAGTGAGTTCTTCTGTCAGGCTGATAACTGCTACTGCACCGCCATCAGTGCCAGAGGGGCAGTGGCTCTTGTTCCCGAGTGGCCCACCAGGAGGTGGAGGGAAGATATGGAGGACGCTTGGCTTCCACTGAATTTCCCAAATAAGGGCTTTGCGACCAGGAGGTTTGACCAATTTCACTGGACCAGTGTACTTTAAAATGTTACATTTTGCACAAACGGTGCCTAAAAAAGGCCCTCTTGGTACGACTCAGTTTTTTTTTTAAAGTTATGAGCTTTGTTCAGTGAATGTGGGTCAGGCTGATGCTTTGTTAACCCACTAAACGAGTCCAACACAGACAGAAAGGGACCACGCCGTAGATGTTCAGACTTCCCGGACATACAGGAAAGGTGGGATATGGGCAGCATCAGAGCAAGAGAGCCCCACACAGAGAACACGTACTACACAAGAGCAGGACTGAAAGCTTCAATAACACACTGGAAAGTTACATCATGGGCAGCTTCACTGCGAGCGACGATCACACACCAAACAGATGCAGGAAGGGCAGCAGCAGTGCTAGATTCCTTCTCTGGCATCCGTAACAGTCATTGCATAGACACAATTGCTGCACATTCGCCAAAAGTATGAGCTTTCCTCTCAAATGCAGTACATACAGTTACTACATGGGCAAGACCGGCACATTATTCCCTCAGGTATAGTCAGCCAGTGTGGTGCTGCCCCTTTAAGGGAAGGGCAAGCGGCGGAGTGACGTTGCACTCCCCCACCTGCACTATAGATAAAGGGGGCGTTCCCGGCCGCGTTAGTACGACCGGGGAGCCCAAACACCGCAGATGTCTCCGGCTGAGTCTGTGGGGGTTGGGGGCTTATGGGAATCGCAATTAGGGTCACTGAGAGACCCCCAACAGTGGCGACGAGTATGTTGCCTGGGCCCAGCTGTGATACCTGGAACAATTGTTGAACGGAGCGGATGAGGAGGCTTGTTCGTTCCATGCCGCGGGCCAGGTGAATACCACGTGGCAGGCGGCCATTTTGAAACCTAGGCAGGGGATGTTCACGGCGCTCCGGTGGGGCCCGCAATCGACATTCAGGCCCAATTTTTGGACATAATGATAGCGGGCAGCTATATCTGCCCACACATGCCGAGATTTTGAATTTGTTAAGATTTTTGGGCGAGTTACGTTGAGTGAAGGCGAGGTGCTGGGGGTAAGGATGCTAAAGCCCGCTTGATCCCTAGACCTCTCTGGCTCAATTTTTGGACCCTCTGTGCTGGATTGTGGATCCTCTACATTGTGCTGCAGCTGAGGATTTTCATCTTCATCACCATCATCATCAGCATGACCTGCTGCTACATTTAAAGCACAATTTTGGACTGGTGGACCCCGTGGCCTGCTGCATCTGCTACAGATCTTCATCATCATCATCAGGTCTGGACATTGGACTGTGTTTGTGTGACTGGAATGGTGTACTCCACGGCCTCTGATGCCTGTGCTGGCTGGGTGAGTTGCGGCTCCCATCCTGTTCTGCGGAGGTGCCTGTGCGCTTTAACCCATGAGTGCACCTGGTGATCAAGACTCTTGGCAGCCTTCAAACCAGCAGTTACCTCAAGTTCAGCCCCCACCTGTGGTACAACCAGTTGTTCAGCCTGTGCCCCAATCATGGCACAAATGTGTGCCCCTGCGGCGCTCCAGCCAATCCCAGAGTTTGATGTCTCAGGACCTCCATCCAGTCTGGGGCCCAGATGGAAATGGTGGGTTGACCGCCTTGACATGTATTTCAGGGTCACCTTGAAGACCAACGACGACAGTAAGCTGGCGATGCTACTGTATGCCGCAGGGCCTGCGGTGCAGGAAATATTTGAGTCACTTCAAACTACTGATGCCTTGTATGGTGCCGCCAAGACAGCTCTCCAAAACCATTTCATCCCATTAGCCAACGCAGACTATGAGTGGCTTGTAATGTTATTGGCTCGCCAGAAGGAAGACGAGACTCTGGACACTTTTTATGGTCGTCTGAAACGACTGTCTCTGGCGTGTGAATGGGGTGACCCAGATGACATGATCAGGACTCTCCTAATTCAGGCTTGTTCATCGGGGAAACTACAGCGACAGGTTCTGAGGGAACCAGGGACCACTCTTGCTCGTATCCTGGAACTGGGGCGGTGCCATGAAGTCTCGGAGGCACGTGCGTCCAAGATAGAAGCAGGAACACGCCCACTGAAAACGGAGGAGGTATGTGCGGTGGGGCGTGGTGGCAGAGGTGTGGCTATGACCTTCCCCACCCTGCCGAGTGACCAATGGCGGGAAGAACATGTGGGCGGTGGGGCCTTGCTGACCCTATGCACGGGTGTGCAAGGCGTCTCTGCCAGTAATGGTGCCCAGAGACACCTAATGTGGCCCAAATAGACCAATGTGAGGAAGGAGCCCAAGCAGAAGAGGAAGAGGAGGAAGATGAGGAGAACATCTTCTTTGTATCATGTGTGCAGGTCCTCAAGTCGAAAAGCAGACGGCAACCGAGGTCAATTGTTGCAGTAAACAAATCCCTGGTCCCGGTGCTGGTGGACATGGGTGCGTCTGTCAACGTGATGGCCCGTGGACACTATGATGCGATGGACACCCCACCAAAACTGGTAACCCCCAGGGCTCGCATCTTCACATTCGGAGGATCAGAGCTGATTTCCCTGGATGGCGCATTTGTGGCCAAAGTAGAACATGCAGGATCATAAATCAGGGCGAGATTCTAGTGACTCTGGTTAGCACGAACACGCTGCTGAGCTGCGCCGCGGTGGAGGCCCTGTGCATTGTAAGCTTTGCGTACTCCGTGTACATGGAAGACATACATGACCTACTGGATAAGTACTCTGGCCTGTTCCAAGGAATGGGACAAATGGCTGGTGACCCAGTGAGGATACACATAGATGAGTCTGTGCAGCCCATCGCTCTGAAACACTGCAGAGTGCCCTTTCATCTGAGAGAACTGGTGGACAAAGAGCTGGACAATCTAGTAAACTTGGACATTATTGAAAAGGTTGAAGGTCCCACACCATGGGTGTCCCATATAGTGGTGGCAAGGAAACCGAAACAACCCGACTCAGTAAGGCTATGCGTCAACATGAGGCTTCCCAACAAGGCCATCAGAAGGGAACGACACCTGACGCCGACCATTGACAATATAATTGCGGAACTGCAGGGGGCTAATTTCTTTTCAAAGCTAGACCTCAGGGTACCGCCAGGTCATCCTGGATCCAGAGTTGAGGTATATAATGACTTTTACCACCCACAGAGGCATGTACAGGTATAAGAGACTCAGTTTTGGGGTGTTGTCGGCAGCCTAGGTATTTCAAAATATCATCAGAGGTGCCCTGGCTGACCTGGACAGAGTTTTGAATATCAGTGATGACATCCTGGTATTTGCAAAGACTGAGGTAGACCATTTACGCAAGCTGGCCAGGACTTTTGAGAGGCTGCAGTCGCTGGCCCTTATGCTCCACCGGGAAAAGTGTGAATTCTTGCAGCCGACCATCAAATTCTTTGGATTTATGTTCAAGGAGGGTGGTGTGTCACCAGACCCCAGGAAGGTAAAGGACATTAAAGAGGCCCAACCACAGGAGAATGTGTCTGAGGTGAGGAGTTTTCTTGGGATGGTGACGTACTGTGGTCGGTTCATCAAGAATTTAGCATCCAGGTCGTAGCCCCTAAGGGCCTACACTAAGAAAGAGTCTGTGTGGCAGTGTGGCCCTCTCGAACAGGCGGCATTAGAAGATATCAAAAGCGCTCACAGCTGAAGACACCATGGCGTTCTTCGACCCAACACTCTGGTCGGAGATAATTGTCGATGCCAGCCCGTTCGGCCTGGGGGGTGTACTGACGCAGATCAGCCTGGATGAAAGCATTTGCCCGGTGGCGTATGCAAGCAAGGTGCTGTCTGATACCGAGCAGCACTACTCCCGGATCGAGCGGGAGGCTCTTGTTGTCCGGTGGGGGTGCAGGCATTTCAGGCTGTACGTCTTAGGAAGGCCTGTGACTGTTGTGACTGACCACAAGCCGATGCTTCCAAATCTGGCTGGATCCTCATCAAAACCACCGGCGAGAATTGAACGGTGGATGCTTGCACCACTCCTCGAGTACGGGGTCTCGCTAGTATACAGACCCGGTACCAACAAATGCAGCGGACTATCTATCCCGCCACCCAGGGAAAGGCAGTGAAGATGCACCGGACGCATGTGCAGAAGAAGCGGATGACCACGTGCAGATGGTGGTGGAAGCAGCCACCCTAAATGCCATGCCCCTGGAAGAACTGGAGGCAGCAGCTGCTCGGAATGAATGTTTTCCCATCCTGAAGACCGCTATGCAACAGGGGTCGTGTAAAACAGTGCTTGAATCCCTGGCTAGATGTACCCAAGAAGCAAAAGGGGTGCTAGAACAAATGTGGAAGGTGAGGGAGGAACTGTCGTTCTCAGCCACAGGCATCCTGTTGACGGGTGACCGGATCGTTGTTCCCCAAGCCAAGATCCAGGAGGTAATAAGACTGGCCCATCAAGGACACCAAGGGGTCATGAAGACAAAGGCCCGACTAGGCCTCGAGGTGTGGTTCACTGAACTGGAGCGGCAGGTCGATGAACATGTGGCCGCATGCGTCTGGTGCCAGGCGGCATCCCCTGCACAACGAGAGCCGGCCATTGAGACCATGCCCCGAGGGACGTGCCCTTGGGAGGTGGTGCATTTAGACTTTGGGTCCACCACTCAGGGCACACACTTCCTGGTGGTGGTGGATGAGTACTCCCGATACCCAGAGGTTGAATTTGTGGACTCTGTGGCTTTTGAACATGTGGTGGTGGCTCTCGAGAAAGTCTTCACCTCTCATGGTTTTCCCCATTCCCTGTGCTCGGACAATGGGGCGCCCTTTCAGGGTGAGCGGTTTGCAGAATTGGTGGACGGGTATGGGGTTCAACATCGGAAGATCACCCCGCTCTGGTGCTGATGCAGACTTTAACAAAGACATTCTTCATAGCGCAGGGCCAAGGACGGTGCCCGAGAAGAGCGCTGTACCAATTCCTGAGGGTCTACCGGGCCACTCCCCATACATCGACGGGAGTGGCACTGGCGGAAGCCCTGTTCAAGTGGTTCCCCCGTGGACTGCTGCCAGAGGTTGTCGAGTAAGAACCTGGGGTTATCAATGACCAGCAGGTAGAGCATGATCGCCGGCTGAGGAGAGAGCAAGAGAACGCGAGTATACCGCCCACAACACCTGGCACCTGGGGATGAGGTGCTGATACGAAATCGGCACCCCCACGGGAAGCTGTCCCTCCCATATGAACCGGAGCCTCTGGATGTGATAGCCATCAAAGAATCAATGGTGACGGCATCCGACGGCAGATCATCCGTCACCAGGAACGTGAATTTCTTTAAGAGACTGGGTGATACAAAGACTGATCCAACCCAGGAGCAGGATAGCATGGAGGTGCCCGATGAGGGTGGAGGTGCTGGACCATTCCCGTTGTTTCCCGCTGAGGGAACGCCTGCTGAGGGATCGCCTGTGCCAGAGGCCAGCAGGAGGTACCACCTGACGACAGTGCGAGGGAAACCTGCTCACCTCACCGACTGCGTGGTAGGACAAGTATCTTGAACGACCTGTCGGGTCGTTGTAGTCGTTAAGGGGATCCACCAGGGTGGCTGTGATTAAAGGGGTGCCGCAGAAGGATATGTTTACATTTGCACTGTTTGACGTGTTGTGTGTTATTGTTGGAATTGTTAATGTAAAATGTTTGTCCTCATGATAAAGGAGGAGTGTGGTGCTGCTCCTTTAAGGGAAGGGCACGCGGTGGAATGACGTTGCACTTGCCACGTGCACTATAAATAAAGGGTGCATTCCCAGCCGCGTTAGTGCGACCGGGGAGCCCGAACACAGCAGACGTCTCCGGCTGAGTCTGTGGGGGTTGGGGGCTCACAGGAATTGTGAATAGGGTCACTGAGAGACTCCCAACAGCCAGGCCCATTTCAAGCTTTTGTTAAACAGGTACCTTATGGGCATGGCTAAGGCAAGCTTCCGCAACATTCATAAGGTGCAGCATACACAGGGTCACTGCAAGCATCCCTAACTAACAAGTACACTTGTAAGGACAAGGCTGGTGTGTGCTTCCCGCTCATCAGATACAGCATCAACAGGACGCGAGCAAACGTTTCAGCATCAGCGATTGTAAATCTTAGTAAGTACAGCACGGGGAGGATCACTGCATGCTTCCCTCAGAAACTGATACAGTTACAGAATGGACATGCCCAGTGCATGTTTTCCTAACAGGTGGGTACGGGTA
Organism: Ambystoma mexicanum; assembly: GCF_040938575.1. NCBI lineage: Eukaryota > Metazoa > Chordata > Amphibia > Caudata > Ambystomatidae > Ambystoma > Ambystoma mexicanum. The sequence goes on from NC_090933.1 coordinate 821,676,544, forward strand.
CATCATTGTGGATAAGGCTTATACATGTTTCCCCAACAAATGGGAATATCGACGGTATGGGACAGGTTAAGCTTCCTTCACAAATGCGTACAAGTACAGCACATGCGGGGTCAGTACAAATGTCACTCAGAAAAAGAGACAGCATGTGCAGGGTCATTGAAAACTTCCCTCACAAACAGGTATAGCATGAACCGGGCCAGTGCAAGCTTCCCTCCCAAACAGGTACACAATGGGCAGGGCTAGTGGTTCTGATACATCATTGCTGGGCCAGTGAAAGTTTCCATCACAAACATGCACAGGTACAGAGTGGGCGTGGCACCGATCTGCAAGGGCCTATGCAAACATCTCTCCTACATGGGGACAGATATAGAACAAACAGGATCAGTGCAAGCTTCCCACACACTGCAGCACGTGCAAGGTCAGTGGATGCTTTACAGGCGCAGCATAGTCATATCATTGTAAAGAAGCTGGAAGCATGGATACATGTACAGGGAGCCAGGTTGACCAGCCCTCACAGAAACAGCTGCCACATTATGGACAGTGCTAGGGCAAGTTTCATTTGCAAAGAACAGCTGCCAGCTTCCAAACACTCAGAGCGCTCCACTTTCAGATACTCCTCTCCTCCAATCAGCAGCACTTACCAGGAGCTGCCTGAGGAGAGAGGCATGTGCAGGAGGCACACTGAGCAAAGGTGCCTGTTTCCGGAACTCTATGCGCTATCTCACTGCTGCTCCTACTTCTTGTGTGGGAGCGGAAGGATGAGGGGAGGAAAATTGGTTAAGAAGTGCAGCTGTTAGAAGGCGCATACAAATCTGTGGCCCTTTGGAGCGCAAGTGCACTGCAGAAAAAGCTCTGCCATTGTTGCCTATATTCATTTTCACGCCTGGTGGTCTATTAATAGCTCCGGCACAGCTTTTAAGAGACCCTGATTTGGAGGTTCAGGTGATTTTGATTATTAATATATACCTAGAATAGATTATGCATGCGTGTGCAAATTGTCAATCAGCAAGGTTAACGTAGGGAGTAAACACGTTGTTTTATCAATTTATTGTTTATTGTTTATGAGTCTACAACATTGTCGTCAAGTCCTTGGCATAGAGCTGGAGACCACCTTTGTTTGAAGTGGACTGAATTCACCGTCTGAATCTTAGCCAGAATCGTCGGGTGGGATTGTAGATCAGGAATTATAAATTAGCTGTGCTGCCCCTAGCCGAAACAATCAATACATCCCTAAACACGTCTGCAACCTTCAACGTTAGCATTGACGTGCTGTTGGCTTCCTTGAGAACACAGAGTACAATATTAAGGGGTAAAAACAAGTAAATCACAGATACGCTTTCATTTTACTCTCTATTCGTGAAGGTGGTGCTGCCTGAAAGGTGCACGTGCAGGTGTCATTTATAATGGATTCCTATCCCCATTGTTGCTTTTGCAGATGCAGTGGGAATGAGGAGGGGGGAAACCTAGTTCTCAATCTGCCTGCAAAAGATTTGTGAAATGCCCAGAGTGGTGAAATAAGTGTAAAGACTGGCGTAACCCTTTTACACCCTGTCTGTACTCAAGGACAAGGACGCGGGGTGCTGAGCTCCCGCAAGGGGCTTGTGCTCTCCTACCTGTCTGCTGGTTGCTGCGCCGCTCGTGGGATAAGGGCACAGGGTGCTGAGCTCGGTACAGCCCATTTCGGCACAGTCAGTTCGGCGCAGGCCGGTTTGGCGCCACCAGTCCGGCGCTGGCATCTTTTGGTGCCAGCACATTTCGGCGCGGCAGCACTATTTAATACAAGTTTAAAAATAAAATATTAATGTTATCGCGAACCCTGACCTGCAGGAAGAGCTAACCCCTTGGCTATGGAGATCTGATCAGTTTCAGCTGCACCAGTTACTTATATTAATGTGGGTCATGAAGAACGCTCGTACAGCTTAAACATCTTAATATAAGTAACTGGTGCAAAGAAAATTGGTAAGAGCTCTATGGCCCTGCATTAACTCATCAGTCACTCACCTCTGCAGGGCAGGGATCGCGACTGCTCTAACACCATATTTATTTCTGGATTTTATTAAAAGTGCACTTTTAAAAGTGCACTGTTAAATAAAATTGCAGCGAAGTGGCCGCGCCAAACAGGCTCCTGTGGCGAAACTTCTGCGCCAAATCGGCCCGCGCCGAACTGGCGTCACCGAAACGTCCTGCTCCGTGTGGCGCTAATGCAGAGGGTGTTTTGTGAGCAACGGGGCGTCTGCCGCTGTAACCCTGCTTTCAGAAAAGCTGCTGATTATTGATTCATTGGGATTCATTGGGACAATGTGAGGAGCGCGACGAAGGGGTTTACTTGAATTGACATGTCTGCCTTTGACTGCCTTCTGATTGCATTTCTGCCCTTCTTCCCTTTGTGCGCTTTATTAGGCTGAAGGCTAAGGTCGCCAGCCCTTCTCCCCCTCCCTCCGTCCTCAACACAAAGCCCCTCAGCGTGTTATTCAACAAAGACGCAGGCTGCAGGATTCGTCCACTTCGTCACCGACCCAGGTGCTAAGATTACAGGTGATGCATACACTTTAATTAATGAAATGAACAACTTCCTGGCAAGTGCCGCGCTGGAGAAGGGGAGCAATGCAAGCGAGATAATATCAGAAGGCAACTTTGACAAGAGTGGCGGGGAAAGGGATCACGCAGCGAGGGAATGGCTCCCTAGCTCCTTCTGCAGTTAGCCCTGGGAAAACCGATGTGCTATCACCGGTCTTCACGAGTAGTGGCACGTCGGATTGGGCGAACGGCCATTTAGGAGTTCCTGAACTAAAGCCCATTACATTCTGTCGCAACTGACCCCTTGAAACCCCCGCACCTATATCATCTATCTTTGCGCGCCCCATGGATTACCACACGAATCTGAATAAGCCCTTGAAGTCCTGTACGAACAATCCCATTATTGTGGCACCCATATTATTTGTAAATACAACTGCAGAGGGAATCGAGGCTGCTGCCTCTCCAATTGAAATACACCTTTAAAAAAAAAAAGAGGGTCACACGGAAGGAGCACCGAGCACTTTGCCGCCCAGAACCAGTCCGTTTTCATCATTAAAAACCCCTCTCTTTCATGCAACAGAAGCTCGGGGCTTGACAGCTCCCACTGTTGAAAAACCAGCACAGCTCTGCCAATGCTCTCTTGTCCTCAATGAGTTGGCGGCTATAAAGAACCTCCTATTGCGGTTCCTCGAAGATTGTAGGGGCCTAGGAGGGGGTACTTCAGGGGAGCATCGTCTGAGCACTGAGGCCAATTTAAGGTGGACTTATTCAGTAGCAGAGAAATTCCACAATACTCAAGAGACTGCCGTTACCCAGCGCTCCTTAAATGGTACTCCTGGTAACTTTTTACTGTCCTCCTGAGTGACAGCTAAAAAGGGGACTTGGAAACAATGTGACCCGGGTATTTCCCTCACAGTTCATAAACTGCCGCTCAATCCAACACAAATGCCCGGGCGGCCTGACTCTGGGGAGAACAACCATGGGAACCAGTACAACTGGCAGGTAGGGAAGCTGGGGAGTGGGGCGCAAGAAGCAGACCACAGAGTGGCCCCAGAAATGGCCACCCAAGGAGCCCAAAAACACAAACAGACCTGGTCAGGGTATGTGGAGTGGAAATACGAGGGGGCCTGTCGGGGAGGAGTGGTGTTTTTGCAAATGTTCCAGCAATCAGTCGGAAGTGAGCGACTCTCTTAAAAAGAAATGCATCAATTGGCTTGGATCAGTCTATGGATGCCGCTCCTTAAATAGAGAGGACATCTTAAGTTGAAAAAGACTGAGTCATAAAGAGGGAAGCACTTCTGACACTGTTTGCATTGTACTAAGGGACTCAAGATTGGCCATGGACTTACAAGGAATTGGAATGAGATGATGCCCACCGCCCCGTAGTTCGATTGTAATCAGTGCCACCCACCCCGTCTGCAAAAACGATAACCCTTTAGGAACCACGTACTCCACAGGAATGAGGACCCTGAACCTGCCGCTTTCTGGAGACAACAGAACTCCCTTGGGCAAAAGACCTGAGGAGGCTACTTTTGACCGTGGGAGTACCTGACAATGTTATTCATATAGTCTCTCATCTTCTTGGAGGCAGTTAATATTAGAAATGCCCTGGGGCCGTAAATAGAGGTAGATATGGCCCAACGAACTAGGGGCCTGCCTGGTGCGTATCACTCCTATTGAATATGTTTCATGTGTCACATGTATGATGACATATTTCTGTGTAATTTGATGGCCTTATGGCCGAATAAAGTTAAGATATACTCATATTTTATTGCACCCAGGTTTTTATAATGAGCCCCATTTTGAGGATAACATTCAAGCTGGAAGTTTGAGAACTTCGTTGTGAAGAGATCTGCAAATGACCGAGCCTGAAACATGACGTTTTATGTACTGCTGCTTCCACACAAAATCCTATGAACTCTGTGGGAACTGATACACTTTTGTTAGGGCAAGTCCTCCTATTCTTCAAACCTTAAAGGCCCCAAGACACAGCTACCATTGTTCTAGCTCTCCTTCTCTTTGTTGGCCGCTTCATTAGGATTCTCAGTCACCCACTTTACCCCAAACATAATAATGGCCACCATACAGACTTACATGTTTCCCTTGCCATCGTATACCCATTTGGTGCTGCCAATCCCTTCATACGCCGATGCCAGGTAGTAAATGCAAGCGTTGAGGTGCAGGACAAACAACAAGTAGCCAGTCGTACGAACAACCCTGCACAAAAACCATATTATTAGAGTTAAAATCCATGAATAATTGTCACAGTACATTTCTACTCATCAAATCTTCAGGCAAAACGTGGATTGGCTATAATAACACATTATGCTCAAACCTAGACATAGGTTATAACCACAAGATATTGGCACTTAAATATTTAGCTGATTTGAAACAAATGACCAGCATATGTAAGAAAGGAAAGTGTGCACGTTAGGCACATTGTAAGAGAGAAAACTATGGGTGTCATTTTACAAAAATGCGAATTGTTAGCATTTATTATCTGTTGTCAGCCCTGCATGCCATTCTCGACTTTGCATAGCAGAGTGCAAATATAATAGGTCAATAGCAGGCAACATCACCTTTACTCTTTACTTTTACAATGTAAATGCCGCCTGTAAACAATGCTTTTACAAAGGATTCCTACTGGATCCCCTGTTTTTAGAAGGCCTGCTTTTAGCTTGTACTAAGTGCAGCTAGATTCCATTGGCATGGGCGGCGCCAGCCACTGGCTAGGGAGGGCAGAAGGTACAGAGGTGAAACGCCTGTGCAGACGATATCAATGTACGCCCTCCCCTATGACGAATCCAAAGGCTCAGGCTCATCTTTTAGATGGCCCACGCATCCAATGATTGGCATCACTTTGTGAAACTAACTTGCCACTGAATTGGGATGCAAGGAAAGGCCTAATGGCTAGCAAACCTTCTAATTAAACAGCATCGCACTAATCACACTCCCCTGCGGCGTCCCATTCTCCATCTTCCAAACCTCAGACATCACACCCCTCACTCTCACCTGAAAGGTCCTGTCAGCCAAAAACGCCTTAATCCACCGAAACATCCTCCCCTTCACACCCATCTCCAACAGTCTCACCAGCAACCCATTCTTCCACACCATATCTTACGCCTTCTCCAAATCCAAAAAGAATGCCCCCACCATCTTCCCATCACACAACGCCTCCTCCACTCCAGTCACCAACCTCAGTAACGGATCTGCCACCGACCGATTCTTCCTGAACCCACTCTGAAAATCACTCAAACACCTATTCGACTCCAAATAAAACCCCAAACGCTCAACTACCATCCGTTCCATAACTTTACACAACACAACAGTCAGCGCAATCGGTCTATACAACTTACACTCCGTCAGGACCTTGCCACTCTTCAAAATCGCCACCACAATCGCTCTCTTCCACAACCTCGGTAAAACTCCACTCTTCCAGATCTCATTGAACAATGCTAACACCTCCAACTTACATTCCACTGACAACTTCTCCAAAAATACATACATGACCCCATCCACCCCTGGACTAGACCACTTCCCCTTCCAATCGCCCCATCCAACTCCACCATAGAAAACGGAACCTCATACTGCTCTTCCCAAGGTCCAATATTCGCCAACAACTCCCGCATCTACTCCTCAACCACTCCCATACTTAATCTCACCGCCTCTGGGAAGTTCCCTGAACTGTGCACTCCCGCAAAATGCTCCCCCAACAAATTTGCCTTCTCCCCATCTTCACTGACCACCTCTACCCCTTTCAACAACACAGACATACCACCCTGCGGCCTCATCAACCCGGACATCCGCTCGAACTGCTTCCAAACCTCACCCACGCCAGAATTACTCCCCAGAGACCCACAATAGCCCCTCCAATATCCGCGCTTTCTTTCCCTAATCACCCTCTGCACCACCGCCTTCGCCTTCTTGTATGCCACCAAATCCTCCAACATTCCCGTTCTCACCGCCCTGGCCCTCGCCTTCTTACACGCTGCCACAGCCCGTGAACATTCCACCGACCACCAAAGAACCTCAACCTTCCCACCCTTCCCCTTCTCAACCTCCGGAACTGCCGCCACTGACGCCGCTCTCATTCCCTGCACCAAATGCTCATTCCATTCATCCACCCCCCCATCCCTATCCCGAGGAACAATCAATTCCTGACACATTCTCTTATACAACTCCCAATCAGCCTTCCTAAAGTTCAACCGGCTCCCAGACATCCGTGGCCTGATCCCTACCTCACCCCTCACTGTCACCAAAATACCAGAATGGTCACTCCCCATATCTCCATCCTCACGCACCTCCCAATCACATTCTCCCGCAATCGCAGCAGACACCCAGGTCAAATCCAAACACGACAACCTCCCAGTCCTCACATCCAACCGCGTACCTGAACCATCATTCAGCAAAAACAGACACAACTCATCCGCCATGTCTTCCAATAGTTCCCCATTCGCATCTGTCCGATCACTACCCCACAACGTGTTGGCACTGTTAAAATCGCCACACAAAACACAAGGTCCCACATGCCCCCTTATCATTCCAGACAGCACATCCACCTCCACCACCTCACACGGATTATAATAATTTAACACCAAGACTTCCGATCCCCCTACCCGAATCCCCGCCCCGATAGCCTCCACTGCTCCATCCACCACAATCTCTCTTACAACCAACCCCTTCCGAACTGCCAGAGCCACACCCCCCTCTCCCCTCCAACCTATGCTTACGAAACAACTCAAAACCCAGAATCACAAACTTCAGATCACCCCTTAACCACGTCTCCTGAATACAAACCACATCAACATTCAATTCCCCACACAGCGCCGCTTTCAACTCCTGCCCATTCCTCAAAAACTCCTCGCGTTCCACTGCAAAATCCTCAGGCTGACACCACACTCTGTTTCCGCACTTTAGTAACCATCCCGAACACATCCTTTTCCAACATATCCACAACATTCAAAAACCTCCTCCCTGCTTCCACCACTCCTTTCTTAAGATCCGACACACTGACTGACAAATTCCCCTGAACCAGCTCCAGCACACTCACTATAAAGCACATAAACTCAGTTTTCGGGACAACCATCATTTCTATGCCTTTCACCTCTCCCACCACTCTCTTCCTTCCTGCAGCCTCATCCACAACCGGCTCTCTGCCACACACCTCATTCACTACTCGTACCGGTTTCACCTTTGCCACTGCCTCCGCATAAGACAAACCTTCTGCTGCCCTCACCTGCACCACCTCTCGCGCCACCTTATGGCTCTCACACCCCCTAAACGCAGTAGAGTGCCCCCCCACAATTCACACACTTCTCCGGGGTCTCCACCTTGCATTCCTTAATATCATGATCTCCTCCACACCTCCCACAATGCCTCTCATTCCTGCACACTCTCGCCACATGTCCAAACTGCTGACACTTATAACACCTCAACGGCATCGCTACATAAACTTTCACACGGAACCTCTGATAACCCAACTCCACGACCTCCGGACACTCTGTTCTCGCAAACCTCACTGCCACAGTCGTTGACACCACATCCCCTTGTGCATCTCTCCTCCCCAGCCTCCACGCCTCCACTACCACCACATCCGCCAGCTGCTCCTCCACCTCAGACATATTCATGGACACCGGCACACCATACAACACCCCCTTACACGACACACCACTTTGATCAAACACTTGCACCGCATGTCTACCCAGACAACCCACCTCCAGAATCTTAGCCTTGCTACCAGCATCCGTCCCCTCCACCAACAACCGGCCCCCAGCCACCACTAGCACCCGAGTAACATCCCCCACAGCCGCCTTCACCCATCTAGCAATTTCCAACGGATTCACCCCCATGAACGTCTTTTCTCGACTCTCAGGCTTCAACACCACCTTCCACACACTGTCACCCTGCATCTTCTCCTCTCCAGACCCACCGCTCTCTGCGGCTTCCAGCCCTTTCAAAACGCGCTTTTCCTGAGTCACCATTCCAGAGTGGCCCCGTTCCAGCCCCCCTCCATCATCCCTCCGTGGAGACCTGCTCCCTTTCCTCTTTCCCCCCCTCCACAGGTGTAGACTTCACAGTCGGCGTTCTCCCCCTCTTCGCCTCCTCCTCCACCCCTCTTCTTTCCAACCTTCCCTTTCCCCTTACCCATTCTTACCGCCTCCTCCAAGCACACTCACTCCTTGCATCCGCCTCGAGAATCCGCTCCACCTCCTCGAGCCCAGCACCTCCTCCCAGTCACCGCTCCGCCCTGCCTGGGTCCGCCTCCTCTGCGTGTTTGTAAGCGCATGCGAGACTCTCGCTCTGCCTGTGCTCCCTGAATTGGATCGGTGGGGGGGGGGGGCTTCTTTCCAGACAGAGCTCCCGTTTTGATTTGCATGGCAGCCATCTTTGCTTGGGCTCTTTAACCAGCAAGAAAACGTAGTGTGCGTGGGGTCCAATAACGTGCACCGCAAGACAGGTGAGTGAAACTTCAAGTCCTTTATTTAATGAACGCGGAGAGTAGCAGGTACAACTGCGCAGGCAACTGACCCTTCACGCAGACCCTCATCTGTTTCAGAAATCTGTGAGTTCTGGAACACAACCAAAACATAACAGTGTGCTCCAAGTTCGTTACATTTAAGCTCATTTAACTTTTTTATTTAAAACATACTAGATGGGAAGGAATAGAACCAATGAAGCATCATTTGCCATTGCCGGTGCAAATTACTATTTGTGTTATGGAGAGGAAGGGGAAAGATGAATCGTAAGTTTTGAGCCGCCCCTCCTCTCTATCATATTAATGAATGCAAATGAGCCATGATGAGAATCTAGTGTGTACAAGCCTTACGTAAACCTTTCATACATTAGATTTCATTGATGGTTCATTTAAATGAGCGCCAATGGTGATTGCCGTCTTTACTTGCAGTCAATTTCTACATTATTATCAGTATTCTTACCTGTACATATATGCTTTCTTCAGAATACCTTCTAACCGGTCATTGAACTCAAAGAACGACGAATACTAGACAGAAACAAAACAAAAAAAGATTTCAATTATATGAAGGAAAGCGTACAATATTTAGTTGCATTACCTTGGTTAGTTTACTTTGCTTAAACACAATGAATAGCCAATACCTCGTAAAATCACCCACATTTTTACAATGTAAAACTGCACCGATGAGGCATTTTCATCGAGTCGTTTGACGAGTTCTTTTTTAATTCAATGCCGCCCTCTGTTGGAATTATGTGATAATGATGGTAGTCACAGATTTCACAGACCCTTGCAACATGTAAGTATTGTATTAAGTTCAACATGAACAGCCTGTTTTTGGATGGGGTGGAGCATTGAAAATTGCATGCAGTGGTTTCATAATCATGTAGATGCAAATGTTTTTGGTTACTGCATGCAATCACCATTTAAAAAAAAATTACCTCCTCTGTCTCACGAGTGAGACTTTCGTGCAGGAGTACACCAAATTCATTCCTTTGAAATCCACCTCATACTGTATTGCAACAAAATGACTATTTACTGACTTTGCACGGAGTTTGCACTGCAAAAATACACTTTGCACAGTTCCATGAATCAGGGTTTGTGTTGGCAGAGCAGTCACTTTTAAGCAGTGCAACGTCACTTTGAACCGTGCAAAGAAATCGGGCCCTGTATCTCCTTTCATGGTTATATGTTGCATTCATAGTAGCAACTGCTTTATGCGTCCACGTTTTATATTGCAGTATTTGTCACCAACATTTGAAATATTGTCCATCATGCAAAGCGCCCATTACCATGATGTGAACGCTCTGTCTTTGGCGAGCATCCGCTGACACGTTTTCTTTCCCACCGTTGGTAGGCTTAAAGACACATTAACCTCAGCCGTCGACTCTCTCCATATTATGGCACTAAATGAAAACAGCACTCATCCACCATGTTTCATTATCCAATGTCCTGTAGAACAGGCACTGAATGCCAACCCCAACATGGCACTCTCTGCAAGGTGACACGCTATGCTGTTTCACAGCTTATGTTCGCCTCTAGGGCCTTCATATTCATGGCATTGGTAGTGATGCAGTTTGAACCCTAATCACGAAAAAAGGACATGCCAGGGAGCTGAATTTGTGTCTCAGTCAATGCTCATTGTTTTAATGACCTAAAATGACATAAGACTGCCTACATTTAAAATAAAAAATACAGATAATGATCTGATCAGTTGGACAAAGTATAATTTTCTACCTTAAAAAGGGGGGGGGGAACAATCCCCCCAATGGTCTTGGAAGCATATGCAATCTGCAACTGCCTGTATGCTGAATAACTTCAGGTACTACACCCAGCCAAAATCTGTCCCCTCTACAAACTGCTGCACTCTTTTTATTTACTACAGTTAAAACACACTGCTTGCTTGTGATGCATATTACTGCTTGAGGCAAACGTAATCTCCAACCATCTACATATTTAAATATTTAAATGTCTGTGATGTGACTTTTTTAGGATTACATGTCCCATAATTAGTTTGGCAGATATATCAAAGCCCACACTGCTCTAATGCCTGTTTGGTAAGATGAGCAGCGGCTAGACACATGGCAGCCCATGGATAAGTGTCCAGCAAACCTGGCTGAGGTACTGATTGATTGAAATATATGATATAGTTTGTAAACAGGCATTACATTGGAAGAGCAGAAGTGACCACAAGTTGTCTACATTTAACTATGACTTGTATGTAAATTCTATGCCTCCTTTGTTGTAACTAATCTTTGAAGATACATGTAACTGCTGCGCCCTGTTACCCCTGGGTATGATGCGCATTATAAATAATAAACAAACAAACAAACATTGTGAGCTCGCCAGGCCCCAGGCCATGCATGATTGGTCGGTATCTGTGTTGTCTTAGACTTGTTGTTATTTATGTGATGTCTCCTGCTTAAAACATTGACCTCATACAACATGTTGATTCACACCTTTTCAGATGGGTGATTTCTGTTTACTCAGCATGCAAAGGCCAAGTGGCCCTGATTATTACAGAATTACTCATTGATAGCTGTACTCAACTGGGGAGAAGTTGTTCAGTGGAAAGTGGTGGAGTAGAGGAGTGGGCCGCACTCTCCAACAGCCAACACATAAACATTCTGTCCCTAGACTGGAAATTTTGGGGAAGTTTTGTTAAAAAATGAAAATGTTATTAAGAAAACAAATAAACACCATTTACGGCCTACTCCAATTAGTTTTCCCATAGAGAAAAAGTCAAAAATAGTCAAGCCAAAGCGCAGAAAATGCTGGACAGAAGTGGGCCAAATAAGAAACAACTTGGGCATGAAGCAGTGACAAAATTTTCGGGACAGGTTTGGGGTTATTCCCTTCTCCCCAAAAAATAGCTATATCTCCCATGGTGCTTTACAGAAGAGAAGCTTTTCAGAAAAGAAATGCAGAAACTGTTTTTTTCTGTTCAATGCAAGCGATGACAGCGGCTGTACCGGGGTAATGCAAAAACAAAATGTGTTCAAATAGTTATTTAGAAGTGAAAAAGTATTGAAAGCTGTCAGGATAGTGGTGGAGAGAGGGTGGTTACAGCAGGTGAAATTGGGGAGTCTGGGATGGAGCAGATACCGAAATCCGATGGAAGGAATTTTCCATTACCGTGATGATAGCCCAGTTTACACGTGGCTATATTAGCCCGGCTCTAAAGTTAAATATGCAAAATGTAAGAGCATCAGAGAAAACATAGTGTGAATCTTAACAGGCAGTGCTGTGGGATTATGAGGAGGCGGGGAGAGTGGGTTTGGTGTGGGGAGGGTTCCTTTGTGCAATGGGAGTTATTTCAGTTGTTAAAACGATAAGAAGTGTCCATTTGCAGTTTCCATTAAATAAGCACGGTTATGGATTGGTGCATTTTGTACAATTGCTGTAATGGAAAATTGGGTGCAAACATAGGGTTCTAGTGACATATACTGCATACAATGGATGATATATGGTTTATCAATCCATTTATAAAGTCTGTGCATTGTGTTTCTATTCTTAATAATTTTAAGGGTGCTTCTTAAAAGAACCTTTAGGGGTGGAGAGAGGAGGGGGGATCATGGATGGGAAAAACATTAGGGTTGGTACATGCAACATGGGGTAAACAAATTGAACATATAGTTTGAATACGTTTTGTTGGTTTTTAACATTTTGGGGTTTTTGTGAAAAAAAGGGGAGACAATTGGCACTTAAAAAAATATGAACCCTAGGAGTAGCAGTCTTTTGGTGGTTTTGAATGTGAACTAGCAACTCATCTAGGGTGGCAACTCCTACGGTAATCCTTTTGAGGCATATGCAACATAATATTATGCACTTGTTTGGGTTTACCACTGGTTCTATGACAGCAGGCTGGGTCCCAGATGTTACTGACGCTGTCCCCTCTGGAAGTGGAAGGTGCTGCACCTACGGTGGCTCTGGTTGTTGCTGGTGATGTCCCCGTGGATGTGGCCAGAGCTGATGTTGCCGATGTGGAAGTGGATGGAGCACTGCGGGCCCATTGTGCTGATTGTGGTCTGTGGGCCTTTTGCTTTAGGTTGGCCTGCTGCTAGGGCTCGCCCGCTTCGTCTCAGTGAACGCAGACGAGATGTTGGATGAGTGTTGAGGTGCCCATTCTCTGGTACATAATGTTGGACGGCCCCTGTCACAGCACCTTGCGGCACAAGTGGCACTGGACTAACTCCAGTTCTTTTAGGCTGTGATGCCAGGATAATTCCAGCTATCGGAATCCTGCATTATACTTTTCGCCTTCTGGTGGGGGGGTGATGCGTTGGAGACCCAGACAGCATCTTCCTCATCAGGCTCGGTGACCAGACAAACCAATAGTGTCGTCACTATTTGATCCCTGCATGATGGAAAATGTAGGACTTGGAGGAAAATGTATAAAGGAAGAAAAAAAAAGGACAATGCCACATAAAAGAAAAAAGTTTTTTTTAAAAAGACAAGCTAAAATAAAGAATAAGCAATTCAAATAGATGACAAGACAAAGGAGAGAGGTTAAAGGCATCGTCCAGTAAACATTTTTATTGTCCCTACGGGTCGGCCATGTTTTTTTAAGCCTAAGTGGCTCGATTTTAGAAAACTTTCCTATGGACCTTACCCGAGTTTTCGTCCATTAAACGCACGTGAAAACAGGCACCAGGGAGCCGCCATTTTGTGATAATCCTATCACTTGCCGCATCGCCCTGGCTGACCTGCTTCTGCGGCACTAAATCAATTCCCCCGCCCCTGAGCCTGACATTATCAAAACATTCATATTCCCCGCCTCTCTCCGTGACGCTACTGTGCTGCGTAGGCAAACGTGCCCAGTCATCTTCTACGCGACTCCACACAGAACCCGGAAACCAACACAGACCATCTCACAACACAGCGCGCCACAATTCGGAATATGAAACTGTACTTTAAAATCAAACAGCAACATGGTACATTTGGTAAAGTACATATATTTGACATTAAATGTTTAGAGAATATTCAGCAATTGCCATATGAACTCCGAAAGCCATTTATTTTCTTTTATCTGTATCCGCAATGGTACACAGGGTGTTGCTTTTCGTTAAAAGAAGCACTTTGGAAGCACGGTGAAGCGCAAGGCTGTTCCATCAACTAGGCACTAGTCCATCGTAAAGGTTGATATGTTGCTTCTAGCCACTAGTACAGCGTAAGGGCATGTGGGCCCTTGGCGATCGTCCCATAAAATTGTCAGTGTGCTCCAGTTGTTCACACGAAGCTGCAGGTGACTCACGAAAAAACCGTCTGCTGGTGTCTCAAACCGATGACAGTAGCAGAAGGGGATCAAATACCTGTTATGGAAACAAAAAAATTATAATTAGTCTCGCCAGCCGATCTTCATTAATTTTTCTCATTTTATTTATTACGGCCAATCAGAAACTATTTGCTTGCAAGGATAGTTCAATGGAGTATGTTTGGCTCTAAAATCAATGCGAAAAGTAACGAAATAAATCGAGGCCAACACACAATGATAAACGACAGTTAGTCTACATGCGTGTGGAATGATATGATATATGATATGGCATTTGTAACGCGCCTATACACAAGTGTTTCAAGGCGCGACGAGGCAGGGGGGGAACAAGGGCAGACAGACAACGATCCTACTAGGCCAGGTGTCTTTCAGATCGCGCATGGGGAAGGGGGGAGGGGGGTAAAAGTGCTGTACATGGTTAGTCGAATACAAGATATATAATAGGGCCAGCTGGTGGCAAGTGCAAGGTAAATGCCGGGAGAAGGGGCTGAAGGATACAGAGACAGTCCTGTAGTGCAGGCAGGCAGTGCAGGGAAAAGTGGCTGGGCCAAGGACCGAGATCGGTGAGACCAGTGGACCTGCATGCCCATGTCCCCACTACGTACACGTATTCCTTGCTTTTCCTAGCTCTTCATTCATTCATTTATTAATGCATCCATTCATTAATTCTTCATTCCGGTATAAAAGCGTCTAAAGATTTACTCATATTATATTTGAAATTTCCATTGTGTCTCTTCGTAATGCAGTCTGTAAAACGGACCGTGCTCTTGACAACGATTTTTCGTATACTGAACTAAAATGAAACTCGGTCTAGTTTCTGAATTGTCTGCCTTATCGTCTCTTACGTTATTGCGCACCCCCTTCAAATGTAGTTCTTTCGGCATGGTCCTTGTCTCAAGGTCAAAAAACAATAGACCCTTATACTTCCAGTGCGACTTGTGACCCTCATCTGGGTGCTGTGCTTCTCATTCTTTATTTGCAACATCACGTAGTATAGGCATCTGTGAGAACTTGAAGTTTAGAATCCCTCTACGTAGTGCGCCTCAATGTGCAAATGCGAACTGGCTTCTCTCCCAAATGCCACTGCCCGTTTGGCGCGTTCTAAGGCCCCCAATTTTGTCCCCTTTGTCTGCGAGCTTTGCAGCCCCAAAAAATCATAACTATGGAGACATTTAATTTTTGGCGGAAGGTCAGGGATAGTATAAAGTACCACAGGAGTTGAGTTAAAAGTGAGATTTATTGTTTGTTTGTTTTATTATTTTCAATATGCAAGCCTCCCCTCGTTAACAGTGCGCAGCATTTACATTTACATGAGATGAGACATGAGAAAAATATATACATACACATATATGAGGTGAATAGAGAGAATTCAAAGATGACACCCAGCTTGTTCGCCACCCATGATGGTGAAGGTAGGGGTTAGGGTTACAGGTACACTGTACAATAACATTTATTTACAAAAAGACAATCGTATTGCAATTATTTAAACCGGGATGTGTACTTCACAACCAGCTGTGCTTCGGGTGGACATGGCACAGTTGCAATGTTCGGTGGCAATGGATCACTGCTCTGCACAGAAACGTCCAAAATTCCTTATCTGTGCTTCTCGAACACAGCAACAATAAGGCCTTTCACAAAGTCGAACTGCATTTCATCATAGACTGGTTTGATCACCCATTGCTTACTTCGTTTTGAAAACACCTTAGTGTAGCGAGGCATCCTTACTTTACCCCTAGTCCTAGATTGTTCACGTCCGACATTGCTGTTATGGGCCAAGACCACTAGTAGGGTGCGATGTTTCATGCCCCGAAAGCTAAAATGCAAGCGCTTTGGCCTGTACTTTAGGCACGTATTGTGGAACACCTCCAAATCTCCTGTGTGACAGAATTCTGTCAGTCCTCTGAAATCTCTTGATAGAGTTTTGTCGAAAACAATCTTCTCAATGGCTTTGTGTGTCGGTGAAGATGGAATCAACCACTTCTTCTTCCGTGCCTCCTCTGGGGACAAAGGGCCATGTTCACATTGGTGGAAATGTTGGTTTTCTGTCCAGCGGTGAACGTTGGTACAGTGGTGCATCAGTGACCGCCATTTTTCAAGTAGTATTTCCACTGACCCTTCACAAGTTTTTGAGCTCCACCAAAGATGGTTGGTGATAGACTGGGACCACTGCAAAATACTTTCAAAACCCTTTTTTTTTCCTGCAGCCGAGATTTTCTTACTGATTGATTTAGCAAGATGCCATACGTCAAATTGATGATTAATATGTGGGAACTGCTCTCTCATTGTCTTGGCAATTGAAACGTGTCTGTCCGTGGCTATGAGGTCGATGTGCATTCCCCTTGATTGTAGATATTCCACTGATTTTATAAATCCCAGTTTCTCCATGGCCACTGAGGATGTACATTGTGTTACCTGCACGACCACCGAACTCACAATTTTCATACTATCCATGTCCTGAAAGTGGTAGGTGCAGTGCTTGGCAGAAAATCCAGGGCTGTCGCACTGTCCATCACCGGCTAGCCTGAAACGTTTCCCTTCGAATGTACTTACTAGAGACAATTGTTCAATTTTCCAAGCATCACTAATGGCCGGAAACAGATAATCACGTTGGTATATGTAGTACAGCGATTTAGAAATGAAATGGAGTCCCACAAACTGAAAGAAAGCCTCTAACTTTCTAAAACTGGAGCCACTAAAAAGAGATGCAGCTGCACACAGTAGATTGCCTGCTGGCATTTTCCCCAGCATCGTTTGTGCAGACCATGAGAACCTATGATTTAATCTACAGGCGGCATTTATTTTGACGTTACTGCCTTTTATTTGACGAGTCACATTAATCAATGGCTTCCCACATACTTTCCCTCTAACGGAATGCACACATTTTAGCATACTTATAATTTCCATCAAACAACTGTCGAATACAATGTATTTGCTCTCCTTCATTAGACTGTCATCCTGCGTCAACGTTGTTTTGGCCTGTGACGTTGTTGAGATTTCAACACATTGGAAAGTAATATCGCTGATATCAAGTTCTGATGCGTCTATGGATGCTGCGGCTGGTTCATTCTCTGTCATTTCGACATCTATTACTTCAACATTGATGGGAGAACACAACAATGTCGACAGGATTTTGGATGGCAATTTTTTGGCGGGTGTAGATTATGTGAATTGATCTGCAACTACTTCAGAGCTATCTTCAATACATTCAATATCTTCTTGTGGTGGTGCGGTCGCACTGTAGCAATGGTCCAATGCAACTTTGCTGTATTCTCCAAACACAGTTAATTCATGTTCTGGCCATTGGACATGAACATCTCGAGCCTGAACACGCCTCGCCTCAATTAATAGTTCCTCCATAGTGTACATGGTCTGGCAAGCAACATCTCTCATTCGCTTCACTGTCTGTGTATGTATAGTTCTGACACCCACGGGTAACTGGAGGAGAGATTGGAAAAGGGATGTTCAGTTTAAACACAAGATAAAGTGTAGTCCAATTGACTGGAAAAAAACATAAAATAGTCCCCAGCACAAACATTTTTTGAAAGTTATGAACTGTTTGTAACTAACCTTTTATTTGTTTTTTTTTCTTTGCAACTTTTTTGACTCGACCTTCAACATCTGCACGCTGTAGCTCCGATTCGTTTCCGCATGTCCTCCCTTCTTCTTGCGCTGCAACGACTATATTTTCTGTATCCGCATAGACAGCACGGAATGAGGCTCCATCGTCTCCCTGAAACATAGTACTTTCATTACTATGTATCAAAATATTGTTAGCATAAAACACACGTGAGGACGAACACACAGGTACATCTCAATAGCCAAACACGATTTAAACATTGTGTGCAACAATCAAACGACAAGTATTCGACCACTGATGATCTATTTCGATGGAGCTGTCAGTATCCATACCTCTGGCTCTGCATGGACTGCCATGAATGGTTGTATTGGAGAGGAGGCATCAGCATCTCCCTGAAACACAGTACTTGCATTAGTATGGTTTTCAATATTGGAAACATAACACACACTTGGGGTCGACGGCACAGGTACATATAAAGAGATAACCACAAATAATGCATTGTCTAAAACAATCAAGGAAAATATAAGTATGCAGATTTCATCAACTTATTTCTCCGATTCCTTTACATCTGCATCATCAAAATGGGATGTTGTGATTGTAGTGGAAGCTCCGTCGTCTCCCTGAAACACAGTACTTGCATTAGTATGGTTTTCAATATTGGAAACATAACACACACTTGGGGTCGAACGCACAGGTACATATAAAGAGATAACCACAAATGATGCATTGTCTAAAAGAATCAAGGAAAATCTAAATATGATCACATTTCATCGACTTATTTCTCCGATTTATTTACATCTGCATCATCTAAATGGGATGTTGTGATTGTAGTGGAAGCTCCGTCGTCTCCCTGAAACACAGCACTTGCGTTAATAGGGAAGAAAGTATAGCAAATGGAATCACGTTATATGATCACACATGATGGAGCTGTCAGTATCCATACCTCGTGCTGCTGAAGAATATCTATGGATGTTGCAAATGTAGTGCGCACTTCAGAAAGCTGTTGCGCCGATTCGTATACGCATGGTCCCGCTTCCACTTCCCCTGGAATTACTTGAATGTCAAGCTCTGCATCAAGTGCAGGGGTTGACACTCCATCAACTGCCTGAAACATAGTACTTGCATTAGTGAGGATTACAATAGTGAAAACATAACACACACCTGGGGTCGACAGCACAGGTACATATCAACGGCTAACCACGAAAGAAACATTGTGTAGAACAATCAAACGACAAGAATTCCAGCTCTGATGATGACGCTCGATGGAGCTGTCAGTATCCATACCTCCTGCTGGTGAAGATCATCAAGAAATTTTGTAGATGTGGCGGACCCTTCAGCATCTCCCTGAAAGACTGAACTTGCATTAGTATGGATAACACTGATTATAACTGAAAACAAACACCAGTGGACGATAACTAAGGTGTATATCAATTGGAAAGAACTAACCAAACATTCGGTAAAATAATTACACGATAGAATAAAACTATTACTTGACATGCATAAAACAAGTCTGTAGCGGATTAGCCTAGTAAGATTACCTGATACGCGCTAGAAGTGGTTGATAACTGCCACCACGTCAAGGATGTAGAATGTTCTTGCTTCAGATTCAAGGGATAGTCAAGAAGTTGTAAAGGTAAATTAATGATTGATAATGAAATGCCAATATTAAAAATAGCCATGTAAGGCGACAGAATACTTGAAAAATGCTCAATACAGCACAGTTCCCTGTTCCCATATATATACATTGCGTTTGTGGGTTATGAAATCGAAAAAGAATATATTGATAAATGCCATTATTCAAAAAACTATACACTCATTTCAATATCGAAATTATTACAAGGGATAGAACACCTACAATATCAATTAATCCATTCCGCTACCTACACACTACCGCAAGGCCTAAAGCTAAATCCAGACACTTGACTCACCGGTGGCGGAATGTGGACGAATAGAGTGGGAATAGCGTTTTTTAGCAATTTCCGTGTCGTTCGCCGTTTATTCTTCTTTGTTACCCAAGATGTTGTGTACATGTCCAAGGAAAAGTGCTGGCTGCAGATGCAGTATCGATCACCCCTCTTGTCCTGTAAGACTTGGTGGACTCTACTTTCCAGCTCATCCAGTGGATATCCGCAATGTCTGACCCATTTTCTTATTCGATCAACAGTTTTTGGGAATACATGCATTGTAGTGCCTTCAGATTTCACATGGGTCTTCGAAGGGCAACCGCTAATCGAACAGGCAGGCATTGTTGATAAATCTGAAAAGTAAATTTCGACATTATTATACAATCTTCAAGAATAAAGATTTGATACAAAAGTAAATGAATCATACAATGATCAATGCAAGGTTTATTTTGGTCGCAGGAACTATACCAGTTCATTATGTGCGGCTTAGTATTTGCATAATGATGTATAAAAGAAATGTATAAATGATGTGACTAAAATCTGAACACGTGAGTCGTCCCTTGGATGTTCTGTCTTGCACGAGAAGGAAACATGCTTACATTATAGACTGGATCCCCGAAGGATGCAATTCGATGACAATAGACACAGATGAAAATAAATAGATCTGTTGATAGCATAGCAATGGAAACTCAAGTCAATAGCAATGAGACCAATGAACATAGCACTATTGTGTACTCTACTCGCAAATAGATAGAAATTTAAAAATCTGCGAAATATGACTAGGATACATGGCCTTACCTTGACCAACAAACAGTTGGATTCAGCAAGCAGAGCAGTATGTTGCAGGAGAATAGGTGGGTGGCCACAGGTAGCACACTGATGGGTTTGCTCTAAGCGGTCACAGAAGTTCACGGAAAGCACGACGACGAGCAGATCAGCGTAGATCTCAGTGGTTGCCAGGTAGCACGTTCAGGAGTTGACTTGCAAAGCACAAAGATGTTCTCATGAGACATATCAAATGGTTTATAAAGTATTAGAAACGGGGGTGTGTTTGTGAATGAATGACGTATGTATGTCGTGGTATTAGGAGGGCGGCCTGCTTGAAGGGGAGGCCTGGCTGGAGACACGGGGTCTGAGGAGGACATGTGACCGATGGCCCCTTGGCGTGGGATACCTTTTGAAGTGTACATGTAGTTTGGCACCTTGGCCTTTCGCGCCCCTGACAGCGCGCATCCACTGGTGCGAACCGCCTTTGATAGAGGGTGGGTGGGATGGAGGGGCCTGGGGCGTGCAGATAAGGCACAGGAAGACTGCTGAATGGAGACACACTTATGTGGATTGCAGGGGGGCGGCCTGCTTCAAGGGGAGGCCTGGCTGGAGACACGGGGTCTGAGGAGGCCATGTGAGCAATGGCCCCTTGGCGTGGGATACCTTTTGAAGTGTACATGTTGTTTGGCACCTTGGCCTTTCGCGCCCCTGACAGCGCGCATCCACTGGTGCAAACCGCCTTTGATAGAGGGTGGGTGGGATGGAGGGGCCTGGGGCGTGCAGATAAGGCACAGGAAGACTGCTGAATGGAGACACACTTATGTGGATTGCAGGGGGGCGGCCTGCTTCAAGGGGAGGCCTGGCTGGAGACACAGGGTCTGAGGAGGCCATGTGAGCAATGGCCCCTTGGCGTGGGATACCTTTTCAAGTGTACATGTTGTTTGGCACCTTGGCCGTTCTCGCCCCAGACAGCCCCACATGCCAGCGCTCATCCACGGGTGTGAACCACCTTTGATAGAGGGGGTGGGATGGATGGGCCTGGGGCGTGCAGATAAGGCACAGGAAGACTGCTGAATGGAGACACACTTATGTGGATTGCAGGGGGGCGGCCTGCTTCAAGGGGAGGCCTGGCTGGAGACACAGGGTCTGAGGAGCAATGGCCCCTTGGCGTGGGATACCTTTTGAAGTGTACATGTTGTTTGGCACCTTGGCCGTTCGCGCCCCAGACAGCCCCACATGCCAGCGCTCATCCACGGGTGCGAACTGCCTTTGATAGTATATCGTTGCTTATCAATAACAAATGCCATATACCGGAGATTCTTGTGAGCACAGACCCACACTTCAACCGGTGTATTATAGTGGTCAAGACCCTTAACCTAAGGCCTGTATAATCCATTGGCAATTGTTAGTATAGATATATGTGTGACTTTTATAGAGACATAACCTACTGAAAGACTTTGAACAAGTGTTATTTAGTGCATGCATTATCGAGAATATGTTATGTTAGCTTAGATAGATAGTGACCACCCTGCTTCACAGCGACCAGACCTTCACCCATTCGGACACAGATGTCTGACGTCCATCCTTGAATGGAGACACACTTGATCATTTAAAAAATGGAAACAACCGTTGTTAAAATATATGTGGTGTTTTATTTTGTATCTTATTTTCATGACACAAAAATACAAGACTTTAAAGATTATACAGGTCAGGTTGCAGCACAGCGAGAGAAAATCCCCTGTACTGACCGCTGTCACTCGGGAACGTTTCTCTTATGGCACGAACGGCACAGGCGGGTTTCACTCTTCGAACGCGGTGTCCAAGCCTCCCGTGGAGCCACCATGTAAAGGAACGATAGGCCACCAGCCTGTACCACCTGTGAAAAGGAATGAAACAAACTGTTTTTAAATGACCAAGATAAGTTTAATAAACGTTTGTTGTCAATGACAATTCTTGTAACTAATGGCATTCTGCACGGACAAATGCTATCTAGACAATGCACACTATTGAACAACTTACATGCGTTACAATGATATGTAGATGTAATTTTGGATATAGTAGAAGAACATGAAATAGGAGTGGCATGACAAGCAGAGTATACTTACTCGTTACTCGGATTACGAGGACGAACAGTTGCGCGAAGTTCGTGCATAAGCACCGTCATTATTCTCAACACGGCCCGTGTGAGGCAGCTGCCCTGAAGTCTGGCAGCTCGGTGATGCATTGCGGTCGTGGCTCGCCTTCCGAAATGTAGGCCAGGCATCCCGAGTTTTCTCGGCAGCAGCAGTTCTCCTCGGTTGGCATTAGCTCACACCGATTGCATGTGCACCAGGTGGAGACGCCGTCCATGCGACTAGGCCCAGGCTCTTCATCTGTTGAATCGTCCTCCCAACTGCCGTCCAAATCCCCATCGTTTTCGCGTGCTTCTCTTTCCAGTAGTTCCTCCTCGGTATACTCGGGCTCGTACATGTAGGGCATTATTGTAGCCATTGTGTGGTAAACAAAGTAAATTAATTTACCGAGATGGTACAGGTGTTCACACGGGCTACAAGCGGCGAAGGTAGCTGACCAGAGCATAGTAACGAGTCACAGAATACTCAAAGTAACACACAGAGAGGAATGGAATCGAAAATCTGCTGCTGTGTGTAGGGAAACGGTCTGTTTATACTAATTGAGGAAAGAGGCGTCCTGCCATTTCCATGGCGACACGTCATTAGCTGAAGCGCAGCGAATGTTGACACAAGACGTGCTTTGGCGTTGGGAAATGGGCGGTACGAGTCTGCTGATGACAGGCTCAGGGGCGGGGGAATTGATTTAGTGCCGCAGAAGCAGGTCAGCCAGGGCGATGGGGCAAGTGATAGGATTATCACAAAATGGCGGCTCCCTGGTGCCTGTTTTCGCATGCGTTTAATGGACGAAAACTCGGGTAAGGTCCATAGGAAAGTTTTCTAAAATCGAGCCACTTAGGCTTAAAAAAACATGGCTGGCCCGTAGGGACAATAACATTTTTTACTAGACCATGCCTTTAAGTTGTATGGGAAGGTAAAAAGGGATAGGAACAATGTGACATTTTCTGCCTAAAGATGCTTTTTGGTGTTGTAGTGAAAAGTCTCTCAAGCCTAGCAAAATGCAATGAAAGAATCATACAAATTTCCTGTGGGCTTGATGAAATTATCACAGTTATGAATGCAGACCAACCAGGAGCCATGTTGCGAAGAGGCGGGAGGCATCATCGAGATTATGTGGTGAGCATGGTTTTGCAGCCACAGTAACGGGCAGAATAAAGGGAGAAAAAGAAATATATGGATTTCATTCGTTCTAATGATGTGAACGGGCTAAGGAAGCTTATTAGTGGTGTGGCCTATTATAGCGTAACTATAAGAATAAATATATAAACCTGTTTTTGAATGTCTGTGTAGCCACAGAAATTACATTTATAACCGCAATGACACATGCAAGACATAGACCTATGAGAGCTTCCCTCTCATAGCCACGGTAACGGGCAACAGAAACCCCACCAAAAAAACAGAAAAAACAGTGGGAATAGCCTAGAAATGTTTGATTGTGGCGTGGACTAGGGTTGTTTGTATTACAAGTGTCATTTTAAAGTTTGTTTCAGATTGGCCAGTAGCTGCTGGAATAGCACATTGTATATTTTCGGCAGGTTCTGATTGACACGTCGACGCAGGGATCTTACCAACCAATGGGAGCATGTCTCTCATACCCATGTTTATGGGCCACGCACACCTAAAGAAAAGCTGGGAAAAACAAGATATTGTTCTTTTTTACAGTGCAATGGCCTAGAACTGTTTGATTGTGGCATGGGCGAGGGTTGTTTTTGTAATAAGGGTCATTTTGAAAGTTTGTTTCAGAATGGCCCATTAGCTGAGGTATAATATGGTAGGTTATTTATAACACACCAGAGGTTTCTAAGCACGGACCTGGGGATCGAACCTGTCGTGCTCATCTTGCTTCCAAGGCGAGCCCGTTGCCCCTGAGCTATGTACCCGAGTTAATACCACAGGTCAGATAATCGTGGCTACCTCTCCACCAATATGCACGTTGTGTATTTTTGGTGGAGCCCGATTACCACAGCAATAACGGGTGACATGCAAGAAGTAGTGGTATTGGAAGGGGGTATATCTTTTCTATCTTCTATATTCTCTTCAGGGAAATATGTGTTACTTGCGGATGTGGATTTGAAGACTGTATACATTTGGATGCTTATGATCCTTTTTTGGGGAGGTGGAAAAATAAATACAATTTTAGCAACAGATTCTGACAACTCCATCACTGGGTTGTAAAGTGATGATTTTCATTTTTCTGAAGATTGTGAAGGAACATACAACATAGAGCATGGAACTACAAGTGATGTAGGAGGTATAGGGCAAGTGAGTGAAAAGCATTGTCTAACGAGATTTTTCTGGTTTTACCGTATAACTTTAGATGAGTGGAGTGTTTGAACAAAGAGGTATGTGTTCAAGCTGTGGACAAGTATTTTTGACTGGGAACACAGGATATTATCTTTTTGGCAAAAGAAAATTTAGAATTCATTTATACTTTAGACAAGAAACACAATGGCTCTTTTAAGAAGACATTTATTTATTTTGAAAATGTAGTGTGTCTGTTGTGATTTTCTTTAGATCGTGGTATAATCGTGGTGATGCAGTAATTATAAAAAAACAAATGTTTGCTTTGTAGATTTAGATGTATATATTTGTGCGTAATATGTAGTCCTTATAAGGACTGTTTGTGATATATTGATTTTGGTTTTGTAAGTTGGAGTTTGGAGTTTATAAAGTTGACATCATCAGTTAAATGAACTCCATCATGTCTATAAAGATTAGACATGTAAAGATGGATGTTGTTATTGGATATCCACACATCTTTGTGATCTGTGATGAAAGCAGAAACTACTTTATTCACATTTCTCTGTGATTTCTCCATTTTGGAATTGAATTTGGTGGTCCCCTTCCATTTTTGCCTCTGAGTTATGTTGGAAAAAATGAAGGTGGTGTGAGGGAAGAGTTCCATGAGTTTCTTTTCCAAATCTTGTTTCATAATCAAAGACAGAGACCTGCCACGTATATTCCCCAAGCAAAAACAAAGAGGTGATGGCTGGAAGGTTTAGACTGAATCTTAACCACTGGCGTTGCTCTGGGCAAGCTTCCAGACCATCGTTCTTCACCTGCCAAGCCATTACAGAAGGGGAAAAACCATATGCAAATCAGGATTGGTCCCACCACAAAAGGGGTTGTCCAGCCCAAACTGCTAGGTCACATCCCTTCTGCACAAGACCACAAGCATCCCCAAACATGTTTCGGCCTTGTTGGGCCTCATCAGTGAGGAGTAGCTTGGGTCTCTAGGCCCAGCAGGCACGGGACCCACGTCTGGGCATACCCGTCCCACTTGGTGTGACAAAGCAAAAACAAAGAGGTGATGGCTGGAAGGTTTAGAATGAATCTTAACCACTGGCGTTGCTCTGGGCAACCTTCCCGACCATCGTTCTTCACCTGCCAAGCCATTACAGAAGGGGAAAAAACATATGCAAATCAGGCTTGGCCCCACCCCAAAAGGGGCTGTCCAGCCCAAACTGCTAGGTCACATCCTTTCTGCACAGACCACAAGCATCCCCAAACATGTTTCGGCCTTGTTGGGCCTCATCAGTGAGGAGTAGCTTGGGTCTCTAGGCTCAGCAGGCACGGGACCCACGTCTGGGCATACCCGTCCCACTCGGGGTGACAAAACAAAAACAAAGAGGTGATGGCTGGAAGGTTTAGACTGAATCTTAACCACTGGCGTTGCTCTGGTCAACCTTCCAGACCATCGTTCTTCACCTGCCAAGCCATTACAGAAGGGGAAAAACCATATGCAAATCAGGCTTGGTCCCACCCCAAAAGGGGCTGTACAGCTCAAACTGCTAGGTCACATCCCTTCTGCACGAGACCACAAGCATCCCCAAACATGTTTTGGCCTTGTTGGGCCTCATCAGTGAGGGGTAGCTTGGGTCTCTAGGCCCAGCAGGCACGGGACCTACGTCTGGGCATATCCGTCCCACTCGGGGTGACAAAGCAAAAACAAAGAGGTGATGGCTGGAAGGTTTAGACTGAATCTTAACCACTGCCGTTGCTCTGGGCAAGCTTCCAGACCATCGTTCTTCACCTGCCAAGTCATTACAGAAGGGGAAAAACCATATGCCAATCAGGCTTGGTCCCACCCCAAAAGGGGCTTTACAGCTCAAACTGCTAGGTCACATCCCTTTTGCACGAGACCACAAGCATCCCCAAACATGTTTCGGCCTTGTTGGGCCTCATCAGTGAGGAGTAGCTTGGGTCTCTAGGCCCAGCACGCATGGGACCTACGTCTGGGCATACCCGTCCCACTCGGGGTGACAAAGCAAAAACAAAGAGGTGATGGCTGGAAGGTTTAGACTGAATCTTAACCACTGGCGTTGCTCTGGGCAACCTTCCAGACCATCGTTCTTCACCTGCCAAGCCATTACAGAAGGGGAAAAACCATATGCAAATCAGACTAGGTCCCACCCCAAAAGGTGCTGTACAGCTCAAACTGCTAGGTCACATCCCTTCTACAGGAGACCACAAGCATCCCCAAACATGTTTCGGCCTTGTTGGGACTCATCAGTGAGGAGTAGCTTGGGTCTCTAGGCCCAGCAGGCACGGGACCTACGTCTGGGCATACCCGTCCCACTCGGGGTGACAAAGCAAAAACAAAGAGGTGATGGCTGGAAGGTTTAGACTGAATCCTAACCACTGGCGTTGCTCTGGGCATGCTTCCAGACCATCGTTCTTCACCTGCCAAGCCATTACAGAAGGGGAAAAACCATATGCAAATCAGGCTTGGTCCCACCCCAAAAGGGGCTGTACAGCTCAAACTGCTAGGTCACATCCCTTCTGCACGAGACCACAAGCATCCCCAAACATGTTTCGGCCTTGTTGGGCCTCATCAGTGAGGAGTAGCTTGGGTCTCTAGGCCCAGCAGGCACGGACCTACGTCTGGGCATACCCGTCCCACTCGGGGTGACAAAGCAAAAACAAAGAGGTGATGGCTGGAAGGTTTAGACTGAATCTTAACCACTGGCGTTGCTCTGGGCAAGCTTCCAGACCATCGTTCTTCACCTGCCAAGCCATCACAGAAGGGGAAAAACCATATGCAAATCAGGCCTGGTCCCACCCCAAAAGGGGCTGTACAGCCCAAACTTTTAGGTCACATCCCTTCTGCACGAGACCACAAGCATCCCCAAACATGTTTCGGCCTTGTTGGGCCTCATCAGTGAGGAGTAGCTTGGGTCTCTAGGCCCAGCAGGCACGGGACCTACATCTGGGCATACCCGTCCCACTCGGGGTGACAAAGCAAAAACAAAGAGGTGATGGCTGGAAGGTTTAGACTGAATCTTAACCACTGGCGTTGCTCTGGGCAAGCTTCCAGACCATCGTTCTTCACCTGCCAAGCCATCACAGAAGGGGAAAAACCATATGCAAATCAGGCCTGGTCCCACCCCAAAAGGGGCTGTCCAGCCCAAACTTCTAGGTCACATCCCTTCTGCACGAGACTTCTGCACGAAGATGAGGCCCAACAAGGCCGAAACATGTTTGGGGATGCTTGTGGTCTCGTGCAGAAGGGATGTGACCTAAAAGTTTGGGCTGTACAGCCCCTTTTGGGGTGGGACCAGGCCTGATTTGCATATGGTTTTTCCCCTTCTGTGATGGCTCAGCAGGTGAAGAACGATGGTCTGGAAGCTTGCCCAGAGCAACGCCAGTGGTTAAGATTCAGTCTAAACCTTCCAGCCATCACCTCTTTGTTTTTGCTTTGTCACCCCGAGTGGGACGGGTATGCCCAGACGTAGGTCCCGTGCCTGCTGGGCCTAGAGACCCAAGCTACTCCTCACTGATGAGGCCCAACAAGGCCGAAACATGTTTGGGGATGCTTGTGGTCTCGTGCAGAAGGGATGTGACCTAGCAGTTTGAGCTGTACAGCCCCTTTTGGGGTGGGACCAAGCCTGATTTGCATATGGTTTTTCCCCTTCTGTAATGGCTTGGCAGGTGAAGAACGATGGTCTGGAAGCTTGCTCAGAGCAACGCCAGTGGTTAGGATTCAGTCTAAACCTTCCAGCCATCACCTCTTTGTTTTTGCTTTGTCACCCCGAGTGGGACGGGTATGCCCAGACGTAGGTCCCGTGCCTGCTGGGCCTAGAGACCCAAGCTACTCCTCACTGATGAGGCCCAACAAGGCCGAAACATGTTTGGGGATGCTTGTGGTCTCGTGCAGAAGGGATGTGACCTAGCAGTTTGAGCTGCACAGCCCCTTTTGGGGTGGGACCAAGCCTGATTTGCATATGGTTTTTCCCCTTCTGTAATGGCTTGGCAGGGGAAGAACGATGGTCTGGAAGCTTGCCCAGAGCAATGCCAGTGGTTAAGATTCAGTCTAAACCTTCCAGCCATCACCTCTTTGTTTTTGCTTTGTCACCCCGAGTGGGACGGGTATGCCCAGACGTAGGTCCCGTGCCTGCTGGGCCTAGAGACCCAAGCTACTCCTCACTGATGAGGCCCAACAAGGCCGAAACATGTTTGGGGATGCTTGTGGTCTCGTGTAGAAGGGATGTGACCTAGAAGTTTGGGCTGGACAGCCCCTTTTGCGGTGGGACCAGGCCTGATTTGCATATGGTTTTTCCCCTTCTGTGATGGCTTGGCAGGTGAAGAACGATGGTCTGGAAGCTTGCCCAGAGCAACGCCAGTGGTTAAGATTCAGTCTAAAACTTCCAGCCATCACCTCTTTGTTTTTGCTTTGTCACCCCTAGTGGGACGGGTATGCCCAGACGTAGGTCCCTTGCCTGCTGGGCCTAGAGACCCAAGCTGCTCCTCACTGATGAGGCCCAACAAGGCCGAAACATGTTTGGGGATGCTTGGGGTCTCGTGCAGAAGGGATGTGACCTAGAAGTTTGGGCTGGACAGCCCCTTTTGGGGTGGGACCAGGCCTGATTTGCATATGGTTTTTCCCCTTCTGTAATGGTTTAGACTGAATCTTAACCACTGGCGTTGCTCTGGGAAACCTTCCAGACCATCGTTCTTCACCTGCTGAGCCATTACAGAAGGGGAAAAACCATATGCAAATCAGGCTTGGTCCCACCCCAAAAGGGGCTGTCCAGCCCAAACTGCTAGGTCACATCCCTTCTGCACGAGACCACAAGCATCCCCAAACATATTTTGGCCATGTTGGGCCTCATCAGTGAGGAGTAGCTTGGGTCTCTAGGCCCAGCAGGCACAGGACCCACGTCTGGGCATACCCGTCCCACTCGGGGTGACTTTAGCAAAACAGAAAGGTGTGGCTGGAAGGTTTTTAATTAATCATAACCATGGGAAAAGCTCTGGGCAACCCTCCAGACCATCGTTTTTCAGCCTGCCAAGCCATTACAGAAGGGGAAAAACCATATGCAAATCAAACCATTACCTTCACAATGAATGAGCATACAATCTGGCTGCTCTATGCTTCTCCTACGAAATAATTTTGGGAAACATCAGACACCATCAGATTCCTTGCATTCCAAACCATTTAATTAATTCTAAAATCTGGCTCATTCTGGTCAGTGTAAATATGTAGGCTGTGCAATACATCTTCAACATAAACAACCATGAGTCACCTACTTACCACACTGCTTTATCTCCAGCCATGACGTCTGCACTCTGTCAATGTCAGAAAAATGCATGCTTATTTGCAATTGAAGTATTAGTTGTTGTGGGGCATGAATGGTGTCAGTGTTTCTGTATTTGTAATTGGTAGATTTTATCGTTTTCATTGAGTTCTTTTATGTGATAGGTTGAAGGCAAAATGTGTCAGCCATTTTATCAAGTTGGGATGTTTCGTCCTATTTTATTGTCATTGTTTCATAGGCACGATTTTAATTTGAACTGTCTATCTGCTAGCAGAAAGACTAATGTGCTGATGGTTTATGCTTGGCTCTTTTGAAAATCTGTGGCTCTAGTGGAGAACATACAGTGAGTGTTACATCTAATATTTTTTGAACCAATACAGATTTCACGGAATTCAGTTGGGTAAAAGGAACATAATTCACCGTTCAATTTTTGGGTATTTAAGGTTTGACATGTGATACTTCAGAAAATATATACTGTGCAGTATTTGTGCTTCAACAAAGAGTATTTCTGTATGAATGTTTCTGGTCATTAATCATGTTAAATTAGACTGTAGCACTGACAAAGGTAGTTTATTGTTATGTACAGATATAAGAAGGAGAATGTAGAATGTTTAGTAATGATATTACTGTGTAAACAAGATTGCAAATTTAAACATAGAGTGTCATATAGCACATGTGTTGGAATATTACACAGTTTAATGGATTAATAACCCATGCAGGTAGTATATATAATTTGCATTTAAAATCAATTTGATTTTACAAGTGCACTGTCTGTGCCTAATCAGATTCAGTGATGGGTGCTGCTGGTGTTTTTTACAGGGACTGTTTTTGTTGAGGGGTGAGGGAAATGGACACCTTTGTAATAATTTGTACAGCAAAGGGCTAGATGATGATGTAGTCAAATGTTATAATGGATGCATTGAGTGCATTTACAATATTTTAATTACACATGCTTTTTATTGAATTTTATTCTACTGATGGGTTGCTTGCATGTTGGAAAGGATGTCATTGCCACGCTGAGCATGGCGTGGAGCATGTGCAGTAGATCCCTATGGGGGTGTTTGCTTTATACTGGTGTATAAAGCAGGTGGAACCCATAGGGATGTTGTGCACTTGTATATACAGTATAGAGTAAATGAAAAGTACTGGCAAAGCCAACCATTTTTGAATATGTATAGCTATTAGACATTAGCCAGCCACTGATATTATATGTTGAGGTACTTCCACTGTTTCCCTAGATCTACCATCAATGGTAAAATTAATACCATTAATACCAGTATGGCTGTACCTAACAAATGCATTTCCCAAACTTGCTCAAAACTTAAAAGTGGTGAAATTCGTAATGCTTCTTTACTATTGATGCTAGGCTACTACCATTAGCAACATTTTTGTTGTGAAAAGAGTAAGTGGTATTAGTAGGTCCTGAGAGTTTTATAGCATAAGGCACAGGTCACTCCAGTGGTATATAATATGAATGCATTACAACAATCCAATACAGGTCTTTACAGTTCAAATGTGTTTTGCTGTGAAATGTGTTGGTGTACATTTGCTCGTATGAAGTATCAGAACCCTACTCTTACCACATAGTGGAAGCTAACAATGACAGAGGATGGTGCAAAGTAGGTGAATGTACTGGTTGTCTGGTGAGACATGAAAAGCTAAGTCTTATCAACCACATTAAACTGTCTTGCTAAACTGCAGAGAAATAGGATTTATTTTATGTTTTCCTTTTGCAGTTGTTCTTGACATGGAGTGCAGAGAGTGATCTGCTTGGAAGTTTTGAATCTTTCGAAGAGTTATTTCTTGCAAATAAAGTAAATATCACATACACAAAGTTTGAACAATACTTGGAGCTACTGCAAAACGAAATATCCCAGCTGAATTGGCAAAGGATACACCTGAGGGCAGTTAAGAATCTGTTGAAGGGAATGGAAATGTGTTAAGGGATAGAATGTTCACATACAAATATGAAGACTTTAGTAAGTAGGTTAAATGAAGAGCAGAAGGATATATGAGAGAAGATAAAAGATAGATTTGTGTATGGTCTTAAATATGATAAACATGATTGTTCCTGTGTACACTACAACCCTTTAACGATGTATTTTTGGTGGACTGGCTGGTACACATTTCTAATTCATGTATTGAGAGCAATGATACAACACGTGACTGATTGCTCTGTGTCATGTATTAATGTTACTCTACCAGTGGAGCATGGTAATAAACTTGAATATTGGAAACTTGTCTCAAATGCAGCACAAAATGTAGGATGAGTTTTGAAAAAAATAAGGGCCTGATTCATAGAAAAAGCGCACAGACCCCGCAAAGTGCTCTGGACGTAACACCACTTTGCGCATACCTGCACGCAAAAGCCTGTTATGTGCATTCCACATATTCATGGAATTTCAACCGCAAAGTAACCCTAGGTACAAGTAGCACCCAAAATGCCCAAAAAATGCCCCCACGCAAAGCAAAACCAGTGACATATACCAACCTTCACGCAGTCTTCATATGCAACATCATGCACCCCAACAACACTGGGGCCCATCCCGACAACCAAGGCAGCACCCTGGAAATACTGCGTAGGGTCCCCTGTAAATCCTAACTGCACCCTGACAATATTAATACCATTTCTCATAAGTGAAGCTGGACCCTGGTAAATCTGCGTGTGTGTGTCTGTAAATGAAGGCTGCACCCCGTTAACCTGGATGTGAACACCCGTAACTGCAATCAGCACCCCAATTGCATGCCGGCACCCCTAAATTCCCGATCCCACCTCACATTTGCGCTTTGGTTGCAATGTGATTGTAACTTTGTGGGTCCTTTCCTCTGTGTGGTCAGATCCTTGAATATGCTTTTGTATGCGCATTGCTGGGCATGCAATTCCTTTGTGTAGCCCGTCCCTCAACACACCCATGTACATCCTTGTTTTTCCTCATTCTGCATAGGGAATTGGGAACATGCATGTTTCGCCTCCTATTTACTTCCTTGCATAGGCCTATCCCACACTTTGGGTGGAGTCTCGCTCAGAGCTCCGGACTGCACTCAAATATGTTACGGACCTGTGCAAAATTCCAGCAAGGTCATTGAAAGGCATGCAAAGTCCGTTCCATGAATGGCTGAAGGGTGTTTTACGTGCTGATCAGTGCACAAAGTCACTTTTCAGTGCGCAAAAAATTCTATAAATCAGGCCCTAAATGTCTTGATTGTGGATGAAGTGAGCATGATGACTAACTTGATGCTAGCTTTAATTCTCTTGCAAATACAAGAGTTCTTGATGACTGACTATGATGTTTGGTTTTGAGGCAAACATGGCCTTGTTTTGGGAGATTTGTGACAGTTACCTCCTGTGAAAGGACAACCAGTCTTCAAGATTCTTCAATCAAAGAATAGTCAAAATGTTATAGGTTGTATTGGTAATGAGAATTTCCGGCCATATTTTGAGTGGAAGGAGCTCACTATTTACATGAGGCAGTTATTTTGAGCATGCACACATGTAAACATTATTCGAATCCATTTGCCTGAGGATGATAACAAAACAGTATTAAAAGATAGAATAAGTTCTAACATGTTTCATGCAGGTTGCTCTGGACCCGACGTCATGTTGAACCTGCAACAAAAGAGCATTCTTTTGTTGCTTTGATGTTGACACTTGCAGAGTGTGACAAGTTCAACACTGTAATGATGAGTTTTGAGAAGGAGCCAATTTTAGATGTAAAATCTTGCAATGTTCTAGATGGTCACCTAAAGCCACTGGAATTGGATACAAAAAGTAAAAGCATGATTTAGTCTATTAGAAAAATCAATAAAAAACAGCAGGGCTGGAGCCTGTTTTAGAGCTGTGCATAAATGCATGAGTTATGTTAAAGTGGAACCTGAATGTTGAAATTGGTCTGGTGAATGGAGCAATGGGGACAGTAGCTGCATTGGTCCCTTATGCAGACAGTACAGAGTATAGTTTAGTTACTCTTGATTGTGTAGAGGAACCTCCCTTGGCTTGTCATAAAAGACATGTTTGTAAAAAGAGCCCAATTTCCATTGTGCTCTGCATAAGCAATAACTGTGCATAACTTGCAAGGATTAACTATAGAAGCTGCACTGATTGACATAGGTCACACAGTGTTTAAAGAAGGAATGTCACATGCAGCAATGCCATGAGTAAAAATAAAGGAAGATTGTTTCTATTAAACTTTGATGAGTCAAAAGTGACAGCTCACATTTCATGTATTCAAGATTCAAACAGGTTATGTGTACTGTATGCTCCTCGTCTGGCTTACTACTATCTCCAGCAAGACTTATTTCAACAGAAAATAAGTCACAGGCAAAGCCACACTTAACAAAAACTGTTCCTATAACTTTTACAAAGGAAGCTCATCTAACAGTTGTAGAATTTAGAGTTCAATTATTTCCACTGTAGATTTAGTAATGGAAAAGGGGTTGAGTGTTACTCAAATGCAGCTTTGTGTGTGTTGCTTCAAATGTATTGCTTATGGAAATAGTAATTTCAAAAGTAGAAAACAAAATATGCAAAGAGCTTTCAGGTCTTAAAGTATTGGTATATGAAAGACCACAACATATACATTCTGCAATGTCACTTCGACATGCACTAACTGTAGACACTGAAAAGCAAAATCTTTCAGGAAATAATCAACAAGATACCCAAGAATGTTTAGTGAGTATTCTTGAGTTGTTAGACAAAGAGAAAGTATGTGTGGAAAATGTCATAGGACTGTCTTATGAATGGAATCATCAAAGTGTAGAATGTCATAAAGGAGAAATGTGTTGCAACCTTTTTGGAAAGGTTTTTATATCTAGCAGTACCAGATCAGAAAAGTGTCAATTTTGGTGATCTGTTAATGAAAGCTATCCATGATATATGTAGTCAGTGTGGTTGTTATTTGCAGACATCACTTCAAAATCAAAACTATATTAAGTATCTTTTAATTATGTTTCATACATACCCAATGGATTGTAAACAGATAAATACTCCAATTTTAAACTCTGTGAATTCAAAGGTGTTAATTTGTAATAAGAGATGTAAAACATGTGCAATTATATTTCATCAGGGTGCATGCATTCATAGTGGACATTTCACTACATGGGTGCAAAAAGAAGTAGATTGGCTTGTATGCAATCATTCTACACTATCACACAAAGCTAGATTAACAAAGGGTTTAAGGAATGCCTACATAATATTATTAGAGCCAATGTTTTAAATTAATTGTTTATTTCTGTGATGGCAATGTAAGTACATCTTAAACCCATAAGTGCCAAGGACGAGTATGCGCGTCCTTTTTGCATAGACTTGCATAATCGCCTGGCAGTTAAGGAGTTAAAAAGAGTTTTAGTGGGAAATGTACTATGCTACATATTCAGTGAGCATTGTATACACATTTAGCATTTATTAATTTTGTATCAATGTAAAACCTTGGAAAGGTTTACAGGTTTAGTTTATTTGTACTGCATATAGTGTGTATGCTGTTAAAAAGAGGGCACATACTATGAAAGATTTGATAATACCTAAACATAGCATATGATTAGCATAGAAACCTTAGTGTACATATGTCTGATATGTTAGAAATGATAAAAACAAGCATTCTGCAATCTGCTACTTCTGTTATATTATGTAGAACATTATGTATTTTTTGACATGCAATAGTGTTTCCTATAAGTACTATGTTGTATACATTCATTCCATGTAGATTATTTTTAGTGTTTAGGAGTGTAGTTTGAGATAACTGTTTACATATGAAACAAAAAAGAGTTGTAAAAAGAGCTGTAATAAAAAAATCACATAAATGTAAATTATAAAAAAACAGATTGTAGAATATTGTCATCGTCCTATGTGTGTAGGTGGTGAAAATACAGACGCACACTGATGTTACGAGATGTACTGTAATGAAAATAAAGACAGATCCAAAATTCATGGAATTAAGTATCTATGCATTTAGTGATGGTCAGTGTAATATTTTGTCTCACTATTATTTCACGTAATAGTGTGACTTTACATTAAAAGGTTTCAACTCAAAATAACGATGCACTGTATTCATGGCTTTATATATTCAGTAAAACAGATGACATACTTATGTCATTTGTCTCAGTTTCCTTACTAAGGTTACATAAACGACTCTGCAATTCCCATACAAAGCATTTTTAAGTATAGTTTGTACAAACATGAGACATACCTTATTTTGATATACTTACTTATTGCTATAATGTTATTAGTGTACATTTTAATTGAAATAAAATGTTATTTTTTAACTGACATTATTTCATCAATGACTTTGTATAATGTAATTATCATCTAGTTAGTATAATGTTTCTTTATATTGTCTTGTAGAAAGTAATATTATTCATAGGCAGAGGATGTATTAACAATATCTACTTTAAATAGCATATTTTTTCAAAACACTTGAATTATGCATGTATTGGTAATATTATGAATATTATAATTTACCAATGTTACATTAATCAGAAAGACTTCTTTTTCTAAAAACAGGAATATTTCGTACATTTTAGTTTACTGCAGGTAGAAATAGAGATTTCTTTTCTGTCTAACGAGTTGTTTTTTTCTCTGCAGCCACATGATTAATAGTCACAACCTTAATTGATTGAGTACTAAGTATAAATTCAGTATTCATGCAGTACTATTATGAAAACAATATGTTGTATTTTTATTGACAGCTTTTAGGCTGACAAAGATATACATATTTAGACAAGATGAAGATTAAGGATAAGCAATAATGCAGTATAGCTGTACTACTTTTTTTAATATTGTGGGGCTGATTTACTAAGGAAGACACAAGTCGAAAGTTCAATTTACGCCGAACAAGTGTCGCAACGTCCTTGGAGGTAACTCACACACATTTACGAAAAGGACTTCCGACTTAACAACAGAAAGGTGGAAACCAAGTAAAAGAGCGTACATCAAAGCAGAACTTCAGTCAAAGACAGAAGTCACAGCAATACCAACCAAGTAAATAACAACAAAAATACAGAACAATCAATATCATCTATACAAAACAACTACCAGAAATTACATAACACCCAAAGCATCACCAATCCACCAGAGAGGAGACAGGATCCAACAGACACCCCATACTGTCAATCTGGAAAAATGAAATACCCTTCATTTGGATGATAGACGTATCTTGATGGCCGAAGGCCAACCGTCTTATGCACAGAATTATAGAAATACAGACTGCTATGCTTGACCAACAAGCGGCCAATTTAAACGTAGCAAGAATCGCCATTTTGTTTGTTAACCATTGCTCATTGCTTTCTATCTAAACTGCTTTGCAGCCTGCAATTCTTGTGAATTCTGCTTACTCTGCTCAACTGTTAACATTGTTGTCTGAATATGAAAGGGCAAGGA
Organism: Ambystoma mexicanum; assembly: GCF_040938575.1. Taxonomy (NCBI): domain Eukaryota; kingdom Metazoa; phylum Chordata; class Amphibia; order Caudata; family Ambystomatidae; genus Ambystoma; species Ambystoma mexicanum. The sequence goes on from NC_090933.1 coordinate 821,714,090, forward strand.
CGCGGGACAGAGGAGTTCGTTGAAACTCCTCATGAGCAGCCCAGGAAGGAATGCCCACGCTCCCTCTCTGCAGCCTTGAGGGAGAGCTGCAGGGAATTTAATCATTTCACAGCTGCCAGCCAGTCTCGTACTGTGGTAGAATATGTTAGAATAAAGCAGCTAAAGGCTTGAATTATGCTCTTCTTACGGCCCCCCTTCACAAAACCCTTTAGAGCGTGTCGGCTCCCAGGACACGAATAGCACCTCATAGATAGCAAAGCTTGGAATGTGACTCTTCCCCCGTGTGCAGCTTGCTTCCAAAAACAGAAGCACCATGTTCTGTTCAACAACTAGAAGATGCCTCTGCACTTTCTAAATTGCACATTGTTACTAGAATAGACATCGAAAGTGTCATAATTGTCATACTCGTCGGAAATGTCCATCATCATCCCGAGTTCAAAGAAACTAAATAAAAGGGGGGTGTTAAACATGACATAGCTGATTGTATGATATGCATTTTGTATATATGTAACTGATGTATGTAATTCGCTCTCTTACGTCCCTCGAAGTCTAGAGAATACACGTTGCGGGGCGTGAGATCACAGTTGGCCAATTGGGACTATTTTGCTTGCAATAAACCCTAGCATTAGGAATTTGACCCTCGTGTCTGGCGCATCCTTTCGTGTATGGTTATTGCCTTGTTTCCATATCGCGAGGGACCCCTAAGGGCCCCTTTCAAGATGGCGCCCGAATAGGGAGCCTCCCCCACTTGCCCCTTCGTAGATGTTGTAACGGAGTAAAGGCGGAGAACGGCGAGGACGGGACGATCGAGCCGGGATCAAGAGGTGCATGGGGTGCCATGTAGAAGTGAGGAGAGATTCCTTCGCAGATCTGCACACATCTGATCCCTGATTGACGTACCGGGCCAGAGGGCAAAGGAGGCGAGGGTCCCGAAATGAGACAGAAGCCAGAGAAGCGCAGACACGACGTTGGGAGAGGTTGCGTCAGGACACAGGCGACTTGTTTTATCAGGTGAGTCATTCCCCGATTCAAACGAAAACCCTGATTATTGGTAGAGTGTTGATTTTGCAAATTCAAACATCCAGAGTAAGGTTGGTTAACCCAGGGGAAGGTTAAAAACATGGCTGGAGTACTGTCCACTTTAGCGGGGCTTTTCCGCTGCGGTAGACAGTCCTTGGAAAATGGCCAAAGTGCACCGCCTGGGGGAACGCCGGCTTATGAAATGTATGCAAAATATGGTGTGGGTGCGATAATATTTTGTGAAATTTGGCATAGGCAAACTAGAAAGCAACAGGACCATCAGTGGCCGATTAATGGTAGCTTTGAGATTGCGAGGATAGATAACTTAGAAAGGGTGTTGATACGGGAAAAAGCATGACCCGCAGCTTTTGAGACTATCAAATATTGGAGGAGGGAAGCAATGCTCCGATTTAGGAGTAGAGAGAAGCATGCGCGTAGGCACAAATCGAAGCTTGAGGTAGCAGACGAAAAGGAGGAGCAGGAGTGGACGGCAAGTTTACGACGGGAAGGGAGACATGAGCAAATTAACATAGAAGGAATATACCCGCAGCAGGAACTACACATAGCAGACGAATTAATGGAACATTTGTTAACCCATACGGGTCGAGGCCCAAAACCAGGATCAAAACCAAACACGCCAGTAGTGACTGGGCAGGCCCAACCAGTAGCTCTCATACCCCCTCCCGCAGCCCAAGCACTTCCCCTCACGCAATCATTAACCCACGCCCCACCCACAGCTCGAACCCTCCCACAAGCGCAGACCGCAGACGCGCAATTTCCCAGCACCCAGCAAGGCCCTTCACAGATGCCACCTGGTCACTTGTCCCATCCGCACCTCCCGCTCCAGAGACAGATTCAGCACCATCCTCCCCTCCCGAAGTCGAAATTGAGACCGGGGAGGCGAAAGGCGGGGCTGAAGGAACAGGATTTGGACGGGTAACTCGCAGCGCGATCAGCAAAGAAAGAAAGGTTGAATTACAGCAAGAGGCAGAAATGTACATAGAAGGAAATGCTGGGACGGCAGCATTGGCCTCATTATATGGGTACCGAAGACGCAACGAGAGACAGGTAGTGTTGGTATACATGGGGACATTTTTGGTGGGAGAATGGAAAAAGTTACCTGGGAATTTACCGCCACAACGATTGTTAGATTTGAATAAGTTAGCACGCAGTGAGCAAAGAGATGAAGATGTAAGAGAACATGTGTACAAACTCATTGAACTGAAAAATGAAATGGAAGATAGATATGCTGAAATGTTTGCTACACCTGAATATAGTCATGAGTGTATTAAGAAAGGTAGGAAGGAGGCGTCGAGGTTGTATATGCAAAAATCGAGGCCGACAGTTTTTCCAGATGGTGCAAAGCATTTGCCGGCACCGGGACAAATAGGTGATAAACAAAGATTGCAGGCATGGGGGGGGGGAAACAATGCGATGGATGTCGAACAAAAGAATGTCAGTGGAGGAAGTAAGTGAGATGTGTAATGCGTACCCATTGGAGATGAGAAAAGAAGCAATGCGAACGATGGTAGGGGTGTTACTGCAGCAGGTAATTGGATACAATAGAGGTAGAGGAAATGCACAAGGCAGGGGAAATTTGAATAATATGCATGGGGTGTCATTGGGATTAAATCAATGTGCGTACTGTAAAGAGGAAGGACACTGGCAAGCGCAATGCCCGCACCTACAGAATAGAGGTGGGTTTGGCCAGAGAAGGCCTCATAGAGGACATCAGGGGTCAAATGGCCCAAGCAGAAATAGCATGCAGCAGCAGCAGGGATATACCAACGGAGGTAATCAAAACCAATCCTATGGTCAAAACCAAGCTCAACAGAACCAGGCATTGAATCAAAGTGTTCCGAACCAAAATCAGGGCGGGCAGGGCCAACAGAGAAATTATCAGAGTGGAGGACACCGAGGGGGAAATGGGAATATTTTTGATACACAGCCAAACACGTATCATAGCAGCAGCGGTGACTACACATCAGACGATGTGTTATTTTCACAATAGGACAGCCCACGGCAGGGGTCGGAGCCAATGTCTATTCCCGTGAATCAGAGAGGACCCTACGTAGAAATGAGAGTCGGGAATAAGGAGCACCGTTTCCTTGTAGATACAGGGGCACAAAAGTGTTCGACAGACCACCACTTGGTTCCGGAGATCCCACTGTCGGGGCAAAAGAGTGTTTCTGTAGAGTTTGCAGGTACACCAGTAATTAACCCCGTTTCCGAAGCTGTCCCAATTACAATAGGACCATTTACGGAACAGTGTCCATTTCTTCTGACAGAAAATTGTGGGGAGAACTTGCTAGGATTAAACTTGTTGAGAAAATTGGGGGCAGTTATACATTGTACGGCAGATGGGGTGTTCCTCACGATTTGGCCTCACGATGTACCGGTGACGGAATTTATGTCAAAAGCGTTACCAGAACAGCTAAGTAGAGTACCAACCTGTCTGTGGGCAATGCATGATAACGATGTAGGATGCTTGAAAATAGAGCCAGCAAAAATAACTTTGAAAGAAGGTGTTACATTACCACGAATTCCCCAGTATAACATTTCTGTTGAAGGTGAGAAGGGATTAAAGAGTATTGTTACTGACCTGGTGAGATTGGGGGTGGTTGAAGAAATTGCAGGTAGCATGTGCAACAGCCCGATTCTTCCAGTTTACAAGAAAGGAGGCAATGAAGTACCATATCGTTTCATAATTGATCTGCGCGCATTGAACAAAGTGGTAGACCCACAATTCCCTTTGGTCCCAGATGTCACAACAATACTGACAATGATACCGGCCACTGCAGAATACTTTAGTGTAGTTGATTTGAAGAACGCGTTCTTTAGCATTCCAGTGGATAAAAGCAGTAGATATCTGTTCGCGTTCACTCTAGGAGGTCGATCATTCACATTCACACGCATTCCACAAGGATACACAGAAAGCCCGAGCATTTACAGCAGAGCACTAAAGGAACAGCCAGATATTCTAGAACTACCAACAGGTTGCGCACTCTTGCAGTACATAGATGACTTGTTACTAGCTGCTGACACAAAAGAGATCTGCAAAGAAAGTACTATATTACTATTGACACACCTAGCGACCCATGGTCACAAGGCAAATTTGAAGAAATTCCAGTATAATCAAAAGGAGGTGTCTTATTTGGGTTAACTACTTTCGAAAGAAGGGAGAAAATTAACACCAGAACGCATAGAAAGTATTTCTAGTATGCCTATTCCAAAAACTCAAAAAGGAGTGAGAGCGGTAATAGGCATGGCCACTTATTGTCGGCAGTGGATCAGTAATTTTGCGTTGATTGTGAAGCCGATGAAAGAATTATCTAAAAAGGATGCAGTGATGCCTTTACAGTGGGATGAGGAATGTCAGAAAGCGTTTGAACAATTGAAAGTTGCATTATGTTCCGCGCAAGTTTTAGGCACACCAAACTACAAGAAAATATTTAGACTATTTGTGAGCGAGAGTGAAGGATGTGCATTGGCGGTTTTGGCACAGGAACAAGGTGGAAGAAATAGGCTGTGCGGCTATTATTCTTCCGCGCTGGACCCTGTAGCACGCGCACTACCACGATGTTTGCGATCTGTTGCAGCGGCTGCTGCGTCAGTGAAACAAATGGAAGGTATGGTATTGGGGCATACTTTAATTCTGATGGTGCCACATGCCATAGACGTTCTATTAAAAAGAACACAGACGCAACACCTCACCTTTGCTAGACTAACAAGATATGAGCTCATCTTGTTTGCACCCCACATCCAAATTATGAGGTGTAGCGCATTGAATCCTCCAGAATTAATGCCACTGCCCATAGCAGAAATTGGTGACAACGAATCACCACCCCATGATTGTTTAATGGTCACTGAAGAAGAGACAAAGGGAAGAGTTGATTTGAGCGACACCCCACACAAAGAGCCAGATGGAGAGTTGTTTTGCGATGGCTCGTTTTAAATTACCTGATGGCACATCAACTGCCGCATATGCAATTACTACCCTAGAGAGTGTTGTAGAAAGCAGAAGAATCCCCTACAATTCGGCACAAGCCGCAGAAATAATAGCACTGACCCGAGCCTGTGAACTCTCTGAAAATTTGAATGTAAACATATATACTGACAGTCAGTACGCATTCGGGGGGTTCATAACTTTGGTCGACTCTGGGCTGAGAGGGGTTTCTTGACATCACATGGGGCCAGGATTCAGCATGGGCCTTTGATTGTACGATTGTTGTCTGCACTCACGTTTCCAAAGCGCCTAGCTATAGTGAAATGCGAGGCGCATAAAAAAGTAACATGTAAAGTGGGAGAGGGAAACGCATTTGCAGACAGGATTGTGAAACAAACAGCCACTGATTTGGGAAATAAAATGATGACAGTACAGACTGAGGAAATACCTTGTATGATAGAGAATGGAGTTGCCACAGTCAAAGAAATGCAGGCTGAGGCCACGACCAAAGAGATTCAGGAGTGGGCTGAGGGCTCTGTTGAGTTAGATTTGGAAGGATGTTGGGTGGACAAAGAGACCAAGAACTGGATGTTGCCAAATTGTTACGTAACCGCAATGGTTACAATGGCACATAGCCCTACCCACATTTGCGCGAAGAAGATGGTACAGCATTTATCCACAGTATGGAAAAATGAGCACATAAAAAAGAATGCAGAAAGGCTAGTGCAGAATTGTATTACGTGCCTGCAACACAATGTAGGGAAGGGAACCGTGACTCCAGTAGGTAGTTTTGGCCCTCCCTCTATGCCATTCGAGGTGATCCATTTTGATTTCATAGAAATGGAAAGGTGCCAGAACTACAAATATGTGTTAGTGGTGATTTGTGCATTTAGCAAGTGGGTGGAGGCATATCCTTTAAAAGACTGTACTGCCATGTCAACGGCAAAAGTAATGTTGAAGGAGTATTTCTCCCTGTTCGGGCTGCCCCGTGTCCTGTGGTCAGATAACGGTCCACACTTTGTGGGTGCAGTAGTACTACAGATCTGTGCAGGTCTACAGATTGACAAGCGATTCCACAGCTCCAGGCATCCCAGTTCTGCCGGGCTTGTTGAGAGACATAACGGTATCTTAAAGTCAAAGATAGCTAAAATCTGGGAGCAAGTTGAGTTGGGTGGATGCATTACCCCTAGCGCCATTGTGCATGCGCACGTCTGTGCAGGCTAAAACTGGACTCTCCCCCTATGAAATTATCATGGGGAGACCGGCAAATGTATGATGCGCACCACAGCCCAAAAGATTATGTGAGGTCGAGCATCCTGTGTTAAGCACGTACTGTGGCCTTTTAATGCAGAAGTTGCGTTTGATTCATCAGCAGGTGCAGGAGGTGTTACCAGTGCGATACACCGGACCGGGGCACGCGCTGGAGCCTGGAAGCTGGGTCCTGATTAAAAACTTTCAATGGGAGACATCATTAGCACCCAGGTGGCGCGGCCCCTACCAAGTACTTTTGGCGACACAGACGGCCATTCGAGTGGACGGTTGCAAGGCATGGATCCATGCGACACATGCCAAAAGATTCCCAGGACTGCTGACAACTTCCGACGACCAGAGAAAGGAAACGGTCTCGGAAACGAAAGAAACTGTTGCCAGTCCACTGCCACAGCATCAGCCCGAGTGAGAAGTGAAAATTGAAACAAAGCCTAAGCGAGAAGTGAAACTCGAAACAGAGCCTGAGGAGGCTGCCAGGAAGGGGAAAGGGCAAAAAGTGCCCCAACGTTGCTCAGCAGAAACAACATCACTGCCGAGCGACACAAACTCTGCATTGCAAACACTAGCAGAAATAACGCGTGTACCTCTTTGGCGCCCACCAGCTTCTGCAAACGCACCAAGGCCAGAGAAAGAAACTACATCATTGCCACGGCGCTCATCGCTACCCATCATTGTGCCGTAGGCTGACACTGAGCCTGATACTGGAAGTGCAACGGCACTATTCACGGATCATACAATACCAGGAGTGAAATGGTATAATTTGCAGCCTCGACAGGCAAAGTGATCCACAGATCGTTGGTGTTTTTCTTTTGCCTTTGGTTCCACTCACTGACGGAGTAGGAACCAGGGGCGTAGAGGAGAGAAGTGTGAGAGTTGTGCAAATCGGACAATTCAAGACTCACGGCTCCTCGATGCGCTTATAATAAAGTACATGTGTCAGGAGCCAGAGCAGGACAAGCTGGACGCACATAAGTACTAAGGCTGATAGAGTACATGTGTCCTAAGCCAGAGCGGGACAAGCTGGATGCACATAGTACTCTGTCAATAAAGAACTGTTCAGAAATCGTCTGAGCAGTGGGAGAAAGAACAACTAATCTTTCTCGGAGGGGATAAGTGATCTAGGCTGTGAAAGGGCTGGCAGAATTGAACTGTGACATTTTCATTGAACTTTTGGCATCAAGAACGAGAGACATTTGCAACGAACTTTGCCAGCAAGAAGAAGGACGATGAAGAATAAGTGAAGATCGGTTTCAGTCTCCTCCTGCACCCCTGCTGAAAAGATGATAGTTTTAGAGACTGTAAATTTAGGAAAAAAGCATGGTAAAAGGAATAAGGTGCTGATTTGGACATTGGTCCTGTGTTCTCTAAGTATGATAGTGCCAACAATAATAGCTATTACACTATGGTTCCTGGAGTCTGCGCACCCATTAGAAACACTTTTGCTAAAAGCAGCTACTGAAAGCCCGGCTCGTGTAATCACTGGTACTTTGTCCCCAAAGGAAAAAAGACATAGAGAAGGATATGGCAACAATACATTGTTGCTCATCATGAACATGACCCATGCGGTTTTAAAGAAAAAAGATTGCTGGGTTTGTGCCCATTTACCACAACATGGTGGGAAAGGGATAGGCTGGTATGTACAACCGTTATCATTGGTTTATTCATGTGAAGTATCGTTGAGTGCAATGTTCTTTGGGAAATGGAACAAGGGTAATACGGGTCAGCTAGATGAGACCAATATGAATGAATTTGAGGAAGTGATCATGAGACCTGTGGGTTGTTCCATATTTCACAAAGCTCACGTGTTTTCACCAGATCCCATGAGGAAAAATACACGAAAGACAACAAGATTAGATAGATTACATAAGCAGAATAGACAGACCCCGCCAGCAGAAGAAACATCAGTAATGACATTTCGAATAAGGGATGAATGGAATAAAGATGCTGTGCCCCCTGCCTATACAGTAGATTACAGCCCAAAAACTGCTCCCCTATGTTTAAAGAAAAAAGGTTCCTATAAAGTAGGAACGTTTAGCAGCTGCCTGAACACAGTGGTTTTAAAGCACGAAATAGAACCCGTGTACGTAGGGGACCCTGTTTACTTTATATGTGGGAAAAAAGCATATCCATGGTTACCTAGAAACTGGGGAGGCACGTGTTACTTGGGTCTACTATTCCCAGGAGTGTTCCTCTTAGAACTGCAGAAGTAGTGAGGCGGTTAAGAGGTAGAACCCGAAGGAGTAGTGAAGATGAAATGATAGCAATGTATGTAGCCAAATCGTTTATACCATTCTTGGCCCAAATAGAAAACTCCTATAACATAAGGAAACTGTCCAGAATACTAAAAAATACAATAGATACAACAACAGATATCTTATACAACATGACATTGGAAGAAAAAGGAATTGGGTTAATGGCACTACAAAACAGAATGGCTCTTGATATAATATTAGTTGATTGTGGGGGAGTTTGCAAACTCGTAAAAACTGCATGCTGTGTGTTCATAGATGACTCCTCCCCTACCATATTCAGAGCCATCAGGAAACTACATGTCCTTAGTTCCACACTCTCTACTGAAGGAGGGGGTTGGGGGAAAGGATCCTGGTTTTGGGGACTATTGCGGTCCTGGGGATGGAAGCTAATTTCGATACTAGTGGTGGTGCTTGGTATATTCATAACATGTTGCTGTTGCATACGACGCCTACCAATAGTTTGCACTGAGATAACTGAGGAATGTACTAAGGGATGTATGCACATGGTGTTGAGAGGAAAACAAACGCATGGCCAAAATAACAGAGACACTGATGAAACAAAAACAATAAAACAATTCATGGCTATAGACATTAATGATGAAGATGATGCTTATGATAGCATGAAAGTTTCAGACATAGATACCCCAGACTTATCCTCATTAGAGGAGGATACGATGAATGAATAAGACGTTTGGCATATGGCCAAAAGGAGGGTTTGTCAATCTGGAAAAATGAAATACCCTTCATTTGGATGATAGACGTATCTTGATGGCCGAAGGCCAACCGTTTTATGCACAAAATTATAAAATACAGACTGCTATGCTTGACCAACAAGCGGCCATTTTAAACGTAGCAAGAATCGCCATTTTGTTTGTTAACCATTGCTCATTGCTTTCTGTCTAAACTGCTTTGCAGCCTGCAATTCTTGCGAATTCTGCTTACTCTGCTCAACTGTTAACATTGTTGTCTGAATATGAAAGGGCAAGGCCGCGGGACTGAGGAGTTCGTTGAAACTCCTCATGAGCAGCCCAGGAAGGAATGTCCACGCTCCCTCTCTGTAGCCTTGAGGGAGAGCTGCAGGGCATTTAATCATTTCACAGCTGCCAGCCAGTCTCATACTGTGGTAGAATATGTTAGAATAAAGCAGCTAAAGGCTTGAATTATGCTCTTCTTACGGCCCCCCTTCACAAAACCCTTTAGAGCGTGTCTGCTCCCAGGACACAAATAGCACCTCATAGATAGCAAAGCTTGGAATGTGACTCTTCCCCCGTGTGCAGCTTGCTTCCAAGAACAGAAGCACCATGTTCTTTTCAACAACTAGAAGATGCCTCCGCACTTTCTAAATTGCACATTGTTACTAGAATAGACATCGAAAGTGTCATAATTGTCATACTCGTCGGAAATGTCCATCATCATCCCGAGTTCAAAGAAACTCAATAAAAGGGGGTGTTAAACATGACATAGCTGATTGTATGAAATGCATTTTGTATATATGTAACTGATGTACGTAATTCGCTCTCTTGCGTCCCTCGAGGTCTAGAGAATACACGTTGCGGGGCGTGAGACCACAGTTGGCCAATTGGGACTATTTTGCTTGCAATAAACCCTAGCATTGGGAATTTGAACCTCGTGTCTGGCACATCCTTTTGTGTATGGTTATTGCCTTGTTTCCATATCGCGAGGAACCCCTAAGGGCCCCTTTCAAAACCACACATACTGCCACATCATATATGCAACCATTACAACAATCTCAAAAACAAACAACACCCTCATGCAAAACACACACATAGCACTATCAAACGAGACACACCTGAACACCACATAGCTGCACAACA